>NC_091169.1:6772774-7094600 GCF_040958095.1 Procambarus clarkii
ATGTTTGGGATATTTTGAAAACTGCAGGGATTTTATCTGCAGGGAAAATGTGACCCTTCGCCTCTTTCAGTAATTGGCATATTTTCGGTATAAAAAGTCGTAATTTCAAACTGCGTGCAGAGAGTGCAGAGTGCCAAAAAGTGATCCATCGCATTGACTCCAAAATAAGGCTCAAGCGTCGACCCTGGGATGTTTGGGATAGTTTAAAAACTTCAGGGAGGGTTTGGACAAAATGGGATCCATCGCCGTTTCCAGTAATTGGCATTTTTTCGGTATAAAATTACGTAATTTCAAACTGCGAATACGTGCAGAGAGCCCAAATTTGGCTCCAAAATATAGCTCAAGCGTCGAATTTGGGATGTTTGGGATATTTTGAAAACTGCACGGGGGGTTTGGGCAAAATGTGATCTATTGCCGCCTTCAGTAATTGGCATATTTTTGGTATAAAAATTCGTAATTTTGACTTGCGAATACGTGCAGAGAGCCAGAATTTGGCTCGAAAATAAGGCTCAAGGGTCGACTTTTGGATGTTTGGGATAGTTTGAAAACTGCAGGCAGGGTTTTTGCAAAATGTGTTCCATCGCTGCACTTAGTATTTGGCATATTTTTAGTATAAAAAGTCGTAATTTCAAACCGCAAAAACGTGCAGAGACCCAGAATTTGGCTCCAAAATATGGCTCAAGCGTCGAATTTGCGATGTTTTGGATATTTTGAAAACTGCAAAGAGGGTTTGGGCAAAATGTGATCCATCGCTGCTCTCAGTAGTTGTCATATTTTCGGTATAAAAAGTCCTTATTTAAACTGCGAATACGTGAAGAGAGCGAGAATTTGGCTTCAAAATATGGCTAAAGGGTGGAATTTGGGATGTTTTGGATATTTTGAAAACTGCAGGGGGTTTTGGGCAAAATGTGACCCTTCGCCGCTTTCAGTCATTGGCACATTTTCGGTATAAAATGTCGTAATTTTGAACTGCGAATACTTGCAGAGAACCCTAATTTGTCTCCAAAATAAGGCTCAAGGGTCGAATTTGGGATGTTTTGGATATTTTGAAAACTGCAGGGAGGGTTTGCGCAGAATGAGATCCATCGCCGCTTTCAGTAATTGGCATATTTTCAGGATAAAATTTCGTAATTTCAAACTGCGAATACGTGCAGAGAGCCAGAATTTGGCTCCAAAATATGGCTCATTGCTGGAGACCCCTGCCAGCGTGCTGCTGGAGACCTCTGCCAGTGTGTTGCTGAAGACCTCTGCCAATGTGTTGCTGGAGACCTCTGCCAGTGTGTTGCTGGAGACCCCTGCCAGTGTTGCTGGAGACCTCTGCCAGTGTGTTGCTGGAGACCTCTGCCAGTGTGTTGCTGGAGACCCCTGCCAGTGTGTTGCTGGAGATCTCTGCCAGTGTGTTGCTGGAGACCCCTGCCAGTGTGTTGCTGGAGACCTCTGCCAGTGTTGCAGGAGACCCCTGCCAGTGTGTTGCTGGAGACCTCTGCAGCGTGTTGCTGAAGACCCCTGCCAGTGTGTTGCTGGAGACCACTGCCAGCGTGTTGCTGGAGACCTCTGCCAGTGTGTTGCTGGAGACCTCTGCCAGTGTGTTGCTGCAGACTTCTGCCAGTGTGTTGCTGGAGACCCCTGCCAGTGTGTTGCTGGAGACCTCTGCCAGTGTGTTGCTCGAGACCCCTGCCAGTGTGTTACTGGAGACCCCTGCCAGTTTGTTGCTGGAGATCCCTGCCAGTGTGTTGCTGGAGACCTCTGCCAGCGTGTTGCTGGAGACTCCTGAAAGTATGTTGCTGGAGACCCCTGCCAGTGTGTTGCTGGAGACCTCTGCCAGTGTGTTGCTGGAGACCTCTGCCAGCGTGTTGCTGGAGACCCCTGCCAGTATGTTGCTTTAGACATCTGCCAGTATGTTGCTGGAGACCTCTGCCAGCGTGTTGCTGGAGACCTCTGCCAGCGTGTTGCTGGAGACTCCTGCCAGTATGTTGCTGGAAACCCTTGCCAGTATGTTGCTGGAGACCTCTGCCAGCGTGTTGCTGGAGACCTCTGCCAGCGTGTTGCTGGAAACTCCTGCCAGTATGTTGCTGGAGACTCCTGCCAGTGTTTTGCTGTGTGTGTGAGTGTGTGTACTCACCTAGTTGTACTCACTTCCTCATCCTCGAAATATCCTCGAATTTGGTATTATAGTGATTTTTTCACGTTTTTCATGTAGGGTGATTTTAGGTAAAAATGTTCGAACTTTCTAATATATTGATCCTACTTCATGTTGTCTCTCTATTTGTGATTTGGCCTACAAATCTCAGAAATTCACAAAATATTGCGTTTTTAAGCAAGTTTTCTTGCATTGTGCCTTGTACATAAAATCATCGAATTTAGCAATATTTTGAGGTTTTTCATCGTTGTTTCCTTTATGAGATTTCATCCAAATATCAACGATTTAGGCCATACTTGGCCGTTTTTCCACGTTTTCAAGCATTTTCGGTTTACTGCAATTAATTCATTAAATATACGATAAATATGATGCAAACACGTAATGAATTGCAAATTACCCTTAAATATTTGATTTTCAATCAACTATTTGTACCTTGTTAAAATAGTGAGTCAAATATTGTTTAAGAGAGATTTTCAGTTTTTATTGCATATTTCGACGTTTCAGCCGGATTAGAGCAGTTTTCGAGTACCTCATCTCTCAGTAATATAAACGGAAATTCAGAATCATTTTAGTTAATTCTAAAGAAAAAACACAGATTTTATTCATTTGAATTGGAAACAACGTTTTCATATGCCTTTTTAATGATCAAAATAATTCGCAGCCTCGCTCTATGACTTGATGTAAAAATCCTCGAATTTGTTATTATAGTGACTTTTTCACGTTTTCATGTAGAGTGATTATAGGTAAAAATGTTCGAATTTACTAATATTTTGATACTACTTCATGTTGTCCCACTATATGTGATTTTGCCTATAAATCTCAGAATTTCACATAATATTGCGTTTTTAAGCAAGTTTTCTTGCATTGTGCTTTGTACATAAAATCATCGAATTTAGCAAAACTTTGAGTTTTTCATCGTTGTTTCCTTTATAAGATTTCAACCAAATATCAACGATTTAGGCAATATTTTGCCGTTTTTTCAGCGTTTTCAAGCCTTTTCGTTTTATTGCCATTAATTCAAAAAATTTACTTTAAATATGATGCAAACACGTAATTAATTGCAAATTAAAATTAAATTTTTAATTTTAATCAACTATTTTTACCTCGTTAAAATAATGAGTAGGATATTGATTAGAAGAGATTTTCTGTTTTTATTGTATATTTCGACGTTTCAGCCGGATTAAAGCGGTTTTACGAGTACCTCTTCTTGCGGTAATATAAACGAAAATTCTGGAACATTTTAGGTAATTCTAAAGAAAACACATTTATTTTTATCATTTGAATTGAAAACAACGTTACCATATGCCTTTTTAATTATCAAAATAATACGCAACCTCGCTCTATGATTTGATAAAAAATCTTCGAATTTGGTATTATAAAGACTTTTCACTTTTTTCATGTAGAGTGATTTTAGGTAAAAATGTTCGAATTTACTAATATTTTGATACTACTTCATGTTGTCCCACTATCTGTGATTTGGCCTAAAAATCTTAGAATTTCACATGATATTGCATTTTTAAGCAACTTTTCTTGCATTGTGCTTTGTACTTAATATCATCGAATTTAGCAATATTTTGAGTTTTTTTCATCCTTGTTTCCTGTATGAGATTTAAACCAAATATCAAGGATTTAGGCAATATTTTGCCGTTTTTCCGCGTTTTCTGGCCTTTTCTGTTTATTGCCATTAATTCAACAAATTTATGATAAATATGATACAAACACGTAATTAATTGCAAATTAAAAATAAATACTTGGTTTTAAATCAACTATCTGTACCTCGTTGAAATAGTAAGTAATACTCTAATAGAGAGTAATACTCTCTTAATATTGATTAGGAGAGAATTTCTGTTTTTATTGCATATTTCGACGTTTCAACCGGATTAGACCAATGTTACGAGTACCTCTTCTCTCAGAGACCCAGAACTTGGCTCCAAAATATGGATCAAGCATCGAATTTGGGATGTTTGGGATATTTTGAAAACTGCAGAGAGGGTTTGGGCAAAATGTGATCCATCGCTACTCTCAGTAATTGTCATATTTTCGGTATAAAATGTCCTAATTTAAACTGCGAATACGTGAAGAGAGCTAGAATTTGGCTCAAGGGTGGAATTTGGGATGTTTGGGTTATTTTAAAAACTGCGGGGGTTTTGGGGAAAATGTGACCTTTCGCCGCTTACAGTCATTGGCATATTTTCGGTATAAAATGTCGTAATTTCAAACTGCGTGCAGAGAGTGCAGAGTGCCAAAATTTGATCCATCGCATTGACTCCAAAATAAGGCTCAAGCGTCGACCCTGGGATGTTTGGGATAGTTTAAAAACTTCAGGGAGGGTTTGGACAAAATGGGATCCATCGCCGTTTCCAGTAATTGGCATTTTTTCGGTATAAAATTACGTAATTTCAAACTGCGAATACGTGCAGAGAGCCCAAATTTGGCTCCAAAATATAGCTCAAGCGTCGAATTTGGGATGTTTGGGATATTTTGAAAACTGCACGGGGGGTTTGGGCAAAATGTGATCTATCGCCGCTTTCAGTAATTGGCATATTTTTGGTATAAAAATTCGTAATTTTGACTTGCGAATACGTGCAGAGAGCCAGAATTTGGCTCGAAAATAAGGCTCAAGGGTCGACTTTTGGATGTTTGGGATAGTTTGAAAACTGCAGGCAGGGTTTTTGCAAAATGTGTTCCATCGCTGCACTTAGTATTTGGCATATTTTTAGTATAAAAAGTCGTAATTTCAAACAGCAAAAACGTGCAGAGACCCAGAATTTGGCTCCAAAATATGGCTCAAGCGTCGAATTTGCGATGTTTTGGATATTTTGAAAACTGCAAAGAGGGTTTGGGCAAAATGTGATCCATCGCTGCTCTCAGTAGTTGTCATATTTTCGGTATAAAAAGTCCTTATTTAAACTGCGAATACGTGAAGAGAGCGAGAATTTGGCTTCAAAATATGGCTAAAGGGTGGAATTTGGGATGTTTTGGATATTTTGAAAACTGCAGGGGGTTTTGGGCAAAATGTGACCCTTCGCCGCTTTCAGTCATTGGCACATTTTCGGTATAAAATGTCGTAATTTTGAACTGCGAATACTTGCAGAGAACCTTAATTTGTCTCCAAAATAAGGCTCAAGGGTCGAATTTGGGATGTTTTGGATATTTTGAAAACTGCAGGGAGGGTTTGCGCAGAATGAGATCCATCGCCGCTTTCAGTAATTGGCATATTTTCAGGATAAAATTTCGTAATTTCAAACTGCGAATACGTGCAGAGAGCCAGAATTTGGCTCCAAAATATGGCTCATTGCTGGAGACCCCTGCCAGCGTGCTGCTGGAGACCTCTGCCAGTGTGTTGCTGAAGACCTCTGCCAATGTGTTGCTGGAGACCTCTGCCAGTGTGTTGCTGGAGACCCCTGCCAGTGTGTTGCTGGAGACCTCTGCCAGTGTGTTGCTGGAGACCTCTGCCAGTGTGTTGCTGGAGACCCCTGCCAGTGTGTTGCTGGAGATCTCTGCCAGTGTGTTGCTGGAGACCCCTGCCAGTGTGTTGCTGGAGACCTCTGCCAGTGTTGCAGGAGACCCCTGCCAGTGTGTTGCTGGAGACCTCTGCAGCGTGTTGCTGGAGACCCCTGCCAGTGTGTTGCTGGAGACCACTGCCAGCGTGTTGCTGGAGACCTCTGCCAGTGTGTTGCTGGAGACCTCTGCCAGTGTGTTGCTGCAGACTTCTGCCAGTGTGTTGCTGGATACCCCTGCCAGTGTGTTGCTGGAGACCTCTGCCAGTGTGTTGCTCGAGACCCCTGCCAGTGTGTTACTGGAGACCCCTGCCAGTTTGTTGCTGGAGACCCCTGCCAGTGTGTTGCTGGAGACCTCTGCCAGCGTGTTGCTGGAGACTCCTGAAAGTATGTTGCTGGAGACCCCTGCCAGTGTGTTGCTGGAGACCTCTGCCAGTGTGTTGCTGGAGACCTCTGCCAGCGTGTTGCTGGAGACCCCTGCCAGTATGTTGCTGGAGACTCCTGCAAGTATGTTGCTGGAGACCCCTGCCAGTGTGTTGCTGGAGACCTCTGCCAGTGTGTTGCTGGAGACCTCTGCCAGCGTGTTGCTGGAGACCCCTGCCAGTATGTTGCTTTAGACATCTGCCAGTATGTTGCTGGAGACCTCTGCCAGCGTGTTGCTGGAGACCTCTGCCAGCGTGTTGCTGGAGACTCCTGCCAGTATGTTGCTGGAGACCCTTGCCAGTATGTTGCTGGAGACCTCTGCCAGCGTGTTGCTGGAGACCTCTGCCAGCGTGTTGCTGGAGACTCCTGCCAGTATGTTGCTGGAGACTCCTGCTAGTGTTTTGCTGTGTGTGTGTGAGTGTGTGTACTCACCTAGTTGTAGTCACTTCCTTTTCCTCGAATTTGGTATTATAGTGATTTTTTTCACGTTTTTCATGTAGGGTGATTTTAGGTAAAAATGTTCGAACTTTCTAATATATTGATCCTACTTCATGTTGTCTCTCTATTTGTGATTTGGCCTACAAATCTCAGAAATTCACAAAATATTGCGTTTTTAAGCAAGTTTTCTTGCATTGTGCCTTGTACATAAAATCATCGAATTTAGCAATATTTTGAGGTTTTTCATCGTTGTTTCCTTTATGAGATTTCATCCAAATATCAACGATTTAGGCCATACTTGGCCGTTTTTCCACGTTTTCAAGCATTTTCGGTTTACTGCCATTAATTCATTAAATATACGATAAATATGATGCAAACACGTAATGAATTGCAAATTACCCTTAAATATTTGATTTTCAATCAACTATTTGTACCTTGTTAAAATAGTGAGTCAAATATTGTTTAAGAGAGATTTTCAGTTTTTATTGCATATTTCGACGTTTCAGCCGGATTAGAGCAGTTTTCGAGTACCTCATCTCTCAGTAATATAAACGGAAATTCAGAATCATTTTAGTTAATTCTAAAGAAAAAACACAGATTTTATTCATTTGAATTGGAAACAACGTTTTCATATGCCTTTTTAATTATCAAAATAATTCGCAGCCTCGCTGTATGACTTGATGTAAAAATCCTCGAATTTGTTATTATAGTGACTTTTTCACGTTTTCATGTAGAGTGATTATAGGTAAAAATGTTCGAATTTACTAATATTTTGATACTACTTCATGTTGTCCCACTATATGTGATTTTGCCTATAAATCTCAGAATTTCACATAATATTGCGTTTTTAAGCAAGTTTTCTTGCATTGTGCTTTGTACATAAAATCATCGAATTTAGCAAAACTTTGAGTTTTTCATCGTTGTTTCCTTTATAAGATTTCAACCAAATATCAACGATTTAGGCAATATTTTGCCGTTTTTTCAGCGTTTTCAAGCCTTTTCGTTTTATTGCCATTAATTCAAAAAATTTACTTTAAATATGATGCAAACACGTAATTAATTGCAAATTAAAATTAAATTTTTCATTTTAATCAACTATTTTTACCTCGTTAAAATAATGAGTAGGATATTGATTAGAAGAGATTTTCTGTTTTTATTGTATATTTCGACGTTTCAGCCGGATTAAAGCGGTTTTACGAGTACCTCTTCTTGCGGTAATATAAACGGAAATTCTGGAACATTTTAGGTAATTCTAAAGAAAACACATTTATTTTTATCATTTGAATTGAAAACAACGTTTCCATATGCCTTTTTAATTATCAAAATAATACGCAACCTCGCTCTATGATTTGATGTAAAAATCTTCGAATTTGGTATTATAAAGACTTTTCACGTTTTTCATGTAGAGTGATTTTAGGTAAAAATGTTCGAATTTACTAATATTTTGATACTACTTCATGTTGTCCCACTATCTGTGATTTGGCCTAAAAATCTTAGAATTTCACATGATATTGCATTTTTAAGCAACTTTTCTTGCATTGTGCTTTGTACTTAATATCATCGA
The DNA here is from genome assembly GCF_040958095.1 of Procambarus clarkii. Taxonomy (NCBI): domain Eukaryota; kingdom Metazoa; phylum Arthropoda; class Malacostraca; order Decapoda; family Cambaridae; genus Procambarus; species Procambarus clarkii. The sequence goes on from NC_091169.1 coordinate 6,780,840, forward strand.
ATTTAGCAATATTTTGAGTTTTTTTCATCCTTGTTTCCTGTATGAGATTTAAACCAAATATCAAGGATTTAGGCAATATTTTGCCGTTTTTCCGCGTTTTCTGGCCTTTTCTGTTTATTGCCATTAATTCAACAAATTTATGATAAATATGATACAAACACGTAATTAATTGCAAATTAAAAATAAATACTTGGTTTTAAATCAACTATCTGTACCTCGTTGAAATAGTAAGTAATACTCTAATAGAGAGTAATACTCTCCTAATATTGATTAGGAGAGAATTTCTGTTTTTATTGCATATTTCGACGTTTCAACCGGATTAGACCAATGTTACGAGTACCTCTTCTCTCAGAGACCCAGAACTTGGCTCCAAAATATGGATCAAGCATCGAATTTGGGATGTTTGGGATATTTTGAAAACTGCAGAGAGGGTTTGGGCAAAATGTGATCCATCGCTACTCTCAGTAATTGTCATATTTTCGGTATAAAATGTCCTAATTTAAACTGCGAATACGTGAAGAGAGCAAGAATTTGGCTCAAGGGTGGAATTTGGGATGTTTGGGATATTTTAAAAACTGCGGGGGTTTTGGGGAAAATGTGACCTTTCGCCGCTTACAGTCATTGGCATATTTTCGGTATAAAATGTCGTAATTTCGAATTGCGAATACTTCCAGAGAACCAGAATATGGCTCCAAAATAAGGCTCAAGGGTCGAATTTGGGATGTTTGGGATATTTTGAAAACTGCAAGCAGGGTTTAGGCAAAATGTGATCCATAGCCGATCTAAGTAATTGGCATATTTTTGGTATAAAAAGTCCAAATTTAAAACTGAGAATACGTGCAGAGAGCCATAATTTGGCTCCAAAATATGGCTCAAGCGTCGAATTGTCGTGTTTGGGATATTTTGAAAACTGCAGGGGGTTTTGGGCAAAATGTGACCCTTCGCTGCTCTCAGTAATTGGCATATTTTTGGTATAAAAAGTCGTACTTTCTAACTGCGAATACGTGCAGAGAGCCAGAATTTGGCTCCAAAATATGGCTCAAGATTCGAATTTGGGATATTTTGAAAACTGCAGGGAGGGTTTTGGTAAAATGTGATCTATCGTCGATTTCAGTAATTGGCACATTTTCGGCATAAAAAGTCCTAATTTCAAACTGAAATTACGTGCAAATAGCCAGAATTTGGCTCCAAAATATAGCTCCAGGGTCGAATTTGGGATGTTTGGGACAGTTTGAAAACTGCAGGGGGTTTTGGGCAAAAATGTGACCCATCGCTGCTCTCAGTAATTGGCATATTTTCGGAATAAAAATTTGTAATTTCAAACTGCGAATACATACAGAGAGTCAGAATTTGGCTCCAAAATATGGCTCAAGCGTTGAATATGGGATCTTTGAGATATTTTCAAAACTGCAGGGAGGGTTTGGGCAAAATGTGATTTTCGGTATAAAAGTCCTAATTTAAACTGCGAATACGTGCAGAGAGCCAGAATTTGCCTCCAAAATATAGCTCAAGGGTCGAATTTGAAATGCTTGGGATGTTTTGACAACTGCACGGGGGTTTTGGGCAAAATGTGATCCTTCGCTGCTCACAGTAATTGACATTATTTTCAGTATAAAAAGTCATAATTTCGAACTACGAATACGCGCAGAGAGCCAGAATTTGGCTCAAAAATAAGGCTCAAGGGGTCGAATTTGGGATGTTTGAGATATTTTGAAAACTGCAGGGAGGATTTGGGCAAAATATGGTCCATCGCCGCTCTCAGTAATTGGCATATTTTTGGTATAAAATGTTGAAATTTCAAACTGCTTATACCTGCACATAGCCACAATTTGGCTCCAAAATATGGCTCAATCGAAGAATTTGGGATGTTTGGGATATTTTGAAAACTGCAGGGAGGGTTTGGGCAAAATGTGACCAATCGCCGCTCACAGTAATTGGCATACTTTCGGTATAAAAAGACGTAATTTGAAACTGTGAATACGTGCAGTGAGCCCCAAATTGGCTCCATAATATGGATCAAGGGTAGAATTTGAGATATTTGGGATATTTTGAAAACTGAAGAGAGGGTTTGGGCAAAACGTGATCCATCGCCACTCTCAGTAATTGGCATATTTTCGGTATAAAAAGTCGTAATTTAAAACTGGGAATACATGAAAGAAAGCCAAAATTTGGCTCCAAAATATGGCTTACGAGTCGAATTTGGGATGTTTGGGATACTCTGAAAACTGCAGAGAGGGTTTGGGCAAAATGTGATCCATCGCCGCTTGCAGTAATTGGCGTATAGTCGGTATAAAATGTCGTAATTTCAAACTGGGAATGCATGAAGAAAGCCAAAATTTGGCTCCAAAATATGGCTCACGGGTCGAATTTCGGATGTTTGGGATATTTTGAAAACTGCAGGGAGGGTTTGGGCAAAATGTGATCTATCGCTGTTCTTAGTAATTGGCATATTTTTGGTATAAAAATCTTAATTTCAAAGTTCGAATACGTGCAGAGAACCAGAATTTGGCTAAAAAATATAGCTCATGGGTCGAGTTTGTGATGTTTGGGATATTTTGAAAACTGCAGGGTGGTTTGGGCAAAATGGGACCCATCGCCTCTCTCTCAGTTATTAGCATATTTACGGTACAAAATGACGTATTTTTAAACTGCAAATGTGTGCAGCTAGCCAGAATTTGGCGCCAAATTATGGCTCAAGCGTCAAATTTGGGATGTTCGGGATATTTTGAAAACTGCAGGGAGGGTTTGGGCAAAATGTGATCCATCGCCGCTTTCAGTAATTGATATATTTTCGGTATAAAAATTCCTAATTTCAAAATGCGAATACGTGCAAAGAGCCAGAATTTCGCTCTAAAATATAGCTCAAGGGTCGAATTTGGGATGTTTGGGATATTTTGAAAACTGCAGGGAGGGTTTGGGCAAAATGTGATCCATCGCCGCTTTAAGTAATTGATATATTTTCGGTATAAAAATTCCTAATTTCAAAATGCGAATACGTGCAAAGAGCCAGAATTTGCCTCCAAAATATAGCTCAAGGGTCGAATTTGGGATGTTTGGGATATTATGAAAACTGCAGGGAGGGTTTGGCAAAATGTGATCCATCGCCGCTTTCAGTACATGGCATTTTTTATGTAAAAAATCTTTATTTTAAACTGCGAATACATGCAGAGAGCCAGAATTTGGCTCCAAAATATGGCTCAAGCGTCGAGTTTGGGACGTTTAGGATATTTTGAAAACTGCAGGGATAGTTTGGGCAAAATGGGATCCATCGCCCCTTTCAGTAATTGGCATTTTTTAGGTAAAAAAAGTCGTAATTTTAAACTGCGAATAAGTGTAGAGATTCAGAATTTGGCTCCAAAATATGGCTCAAGCGTCGAATTTGGGATCTTTGAAATATTTTGAAAACTGCAGGGGGGTTCGGGAAAAATGTGACCCTTCGCTGCTCTCAGTAATTAGCATATTTTCAATAAAAAATAGTAGTAATTTCAGACTGCGAATACGTACAGAGAGCCAGAATTTGGCTCCAAAATATGACTCAAGCGACGAATTTGGGATGTTTGGGATATTTTGAAAACTGCAAGGAGGGTTTGGGCAAAATGTGATCCATCGCCGCTCTCTGTAGTTGTCATATTTTCGGTAAAAAAAGTCCTAATTTAAACTGCGAATACGTGCAGAGAGCCAGAATTTGCCTCTAATATATGGTTTAAGGGTGGAATTTGGGATAGTTGGGACATTTTGAAACCTGCAGGGGATTTTGGGCAAAATGTGACCCTTCACCGCTTTCAGTAATTAACTTTTTTTCGGTATAAAAATTCGTAATTTCAAACTGCAAAAACGTGCAGAGAGCTAGAATATGGCTCCAAAATATGGCTCAAGCGTCGAATTTGGGATCTTTGAGATATTTTGAAAACTGCACGGGGTTCGGGCAAAATGTGACCCTTCGCTGCACTCAGTAATTAGCATATTTTCAGTATAAAAAGTCGTAATTTCACACTGCGAATACGTGCTGAGAGCAAGAATTTGGCTCCAAAATATGGCTCAATAGGTCAAATTTGGGATGTTTTGGATATTTTGAAAACTGCAGGGAGGGTTTGGTCAAAATGTGATCCATCCCTGCTCTCAGTATCTGGCATATTTCAATAACAAATGTCGTAATTTCAAACTGCGAATACGTGCAGAGAGCCTAAATGTGATCCATCGCATTGGCTCCAAAATATGGCTCAAGCGTCGACTCTGGGATGTTTGGGTTAGTTTGAAAACTGCAGGGAGGGTTTGGGCAAAATGTGATCCATCGCCGCTTTAAGTAATTTTCGGTATAAAAATTATTAATTTCAAAATGCGAATACGTGCAAAGAGCCAGAATTTGGCTCCAAAATATAGCTCAAGGGTCGAATTTGGGATGTTTGGGATATTTTGAAAACTGCAGGGAGGGTTTGGCAAAATGCGATCCATCGCCGCTTTCAGTAATTGGCATTTTTTATGTATAAAAAATCTTTATTTTAAACTGCGAATACATGCAGAGAGCCAGAATTTGGCTCCAAAATATGGCTCCAGCGTCGAGTTTGGGACGTTTAGGATATTTTGAAAACTGCAGGGATAGTTTGGGCAAAATGGGATCCATCGCCCCTTTCAGTAATTGGCATTTTTTAGGTAAAAAAAGTCGTAATTTTAAACTGCGAATAAGTGCACAGATTCAGAATTTGGCTCCAAATTATGGCTCAAGCGTCGAATTTGGGATCTTTGAGATATTTTGAAAACTGCAGGGGGGTTCGGGGAAAATGTGACCCTTCGCTGCTCTCAGTAATTAGCATATTTTCAATAAAAAAAGTAGTAATTTCAGACTGCGAATACGTACAGAGAGCCAGAATTTGGCTCCAAAATATGACTCAAGCGACGAATTTGGGATGTTTGGGATATTTTGAAAACTGCAAGGAGGGTTTGGGCAAAATGTGATCCATCGCCGCTCTCTGTAATTGTCATATTTTCGGTAAAAAAAAAGTCATAATTTAAACTGCTAATACGTGCAGAGAGCCAGAATTTGCCACCAAAATATGGTTCAAGGGTTGAATTTGGGATAGTTGGGACATTTTAAAAACTGCAGAGGGTTTTGGGCAAAATGTGACCCTTCACCGTTTTCAGTAATTGGCATTTTTTCGGTATAAAATGACGTAATTTCAATCTGCGAATACGTGCAGAGAGCCCGAATTTGGCTCCAAAATATGGCTCAAGCGTCGAATTTGGGATGTTTGGGATATTTTAAAAACTGCAGGGGGGGTTTGGGTAAAATGTGATCCGTCGCGGCTTTCAGTAATTGGTATATTTTTGGCAAAATATGCCCCATCGCCGCTCTCAGTAATTGGCGAATTTTGGTATAAAAAGTCGTAATTTCAAACTGCGAATACGTGCAGAAAGCCAGAATTTGGCTCCAAAATATGGCTCAAGCGTCGAATTTGGGTTGTTTAAGATAATTTGAAAACTGCAGGGAAGGTTTGGGCAAAATGTGATCCATCGCCGCTCACAGTAATTGGCATATTTTCGATATAAAAAGTCGTAATTTCAAACTGCAAATACGTGCAGCGAGGCTGAATTTGGCTCCAAAATATGGCTCGAGCGTCGAATTTGGGAAGTTTGGGATATTTTGAAAACTGCAGGGAGGGGTTGGGTAAAAGTGTTAACCATCGCCGCTTTCAGTAATTGGCATATTTTCAATATAAAAAGTCGTAATTTCAAACTGCGAACACGAGCAGAAAGGTTGAATTTGGCTCCAAAATATGGCTCAATAATATATTTTGGGATGTTTGAGATATTTTGAAAACTGCAGGGAGGGTTTGGGCAAAATTTGACCCATCGCCACTCCCAGTAATTGGTATATTTTCGGTATAAAAAGTCGTACTTTCAAAATGCAAATACATGCTGAGAGCCAGAATTTTGCTCCAAAATATGGCTCAAGGGTCGAATTTGGGATGTTTGGGATATTTTGAAAACTGCAGGGAGTGTTTGGGCAAAATGCGACCCATCGCCGCTCTCAGTTATTGGCATATTTACGGTACAAAATGACGTATTTTTAAACTGCAAATGCGTGCAGCTAGCCAGAATTTGGCGCCAAATTATGGCTCAAGCGTCGAATTTTGATGTTCGGGATATTTTGAAAACTGCAGGGAGGGTTTGGGCAAAATTTGAACTATCGTCGATTTCAGTAATTGGCACATTTTCGGCACAAAAAGGCCAAATTTCAAACTGAAAATACGTGCAAAGAGCCAGAATTTGGCTCCAAAATATAGCTCAAGGGTCGAATTTGGGGTGTTTGGGATATTTTGAAAACTGCAGGGAGGGTTTGGGCAAAATGTGATCCATCGCCGCTTTAAGTAATTTTCGGTATAAAAATTATTAATTTCAAAATGCGAATACGTGCAAAGAGCCAGAATTTGGCTCCAAAATATAGCTCAAGGGTCGAATTTGGGATGTTTGGGATATTTTGAAAACTGCAGGGAGGGTTTGGCAAAATGTGATCCATCGCCGCTTTCAGTAATTGGCATTTTTTATGTATAAAAAATCTTTATTTTAAACTGCGAATACATGCAGAGAGCCAGAATTTGGCTCCAAAATATGGCTCAAGCGTCGAGTTTGGGACATTTAGGATATTTTGAAAACTGCAGGGATAGTTTGGGCAAAATGGGATCCATCGCCCCTTTCAGTAATTGGCATTTTTAAGGTAAAAAAAGTCGTAATTTTAAACTGCGAATAAGTGCAGAGATTCAGAATTTGGCTCCAAAATATGGCTCAAGCGTCGAATTTGGGATCTTTGAGATATTTTGAAAACTGCAGGGAGGTTCGGGGAAAATGTGACCCTTCGCTGCTCTCAGTAATTAGCATATTTTCAATAAAAAAAGTAGTAATTTCAGACTGCGAATACGTACAGAGAGCCAGAATTTGGCTCCAAAATATGACTCAAGCGACGAATTTGGGATGTTTGGGATATTTTGAAAACTGCAAGGAGGGTTTGGGCAAAATGTGATCCATCGCCGCTCTCTGTAATTGTCATATTTTCGGTAAAAAAAAAGTCATAATTTAAACTGGTAATACGTGCAGAGAGCCAGAATTTGCCACCAAAATATGGTTCAAGGGTGGAATTTGGGATAGTTGGGACATTTTGAAAACTGCAGGGGGTTTTGGGCAAAATGTGACCCTTCACCGCTTTCAGTAATTGGCATATTTTCGGTATAAAAAGTCGTAATTTCAAACTGCAAAACGTGCAGAGAGCTAGAATATGGCTCCAAAATATGGCTCAAGCGTCGAATTTGGGATCTTTGAGATATTTTGAAAACTGCACGGGGGTTCGGGCAAAATGTGACCCTTCGCTGCAATCAGTAATTAGCATATTTTCAGTATAAAAAGTCGTAATTTCACACTGCGAATACGTGCTGAGAGCAAGAATTTGGCTCCAAAATATGGCTCAAGAGGTCGAATTTGGGATGTTTTGGATATTTTGAAAACTGCAGAGAGGGTTTGGTCAAAATGTGATCCATCCCTGCTCTCAGTGTCTGGCATATTTTCGATAACAAATGTCGTAATTTCAAACTGCGAATACGTGCAGAGAGCCAGAATTTGGCTCCAAAATATGGCTCAAGCGTCGAATTTGGTATGTTTGGGATATTTTAAAAACTGCAGGGGGGGGGGGGTTTGGGTAAAATGTGATCCATCGCGGCTTTCAGTAATTGGTATATTTTGGCAAAATATGCCCCATCGCCGCTCTCAGTAATTGGCGAATTTTGGTATAAAAAGTCGTAATTTCAAACTGCGAATACGTGCAGAAAGCCAGAATTTGGCTCCAAAATATGGCTCAAGCGTCGAATTTGGGTTGTTTAAGATAATTTGAAAACTGCAGGGAAGGTTTGGGCAAAATGTGATCCATCGCCGCTCACAGTAATTGGCATATTTTCGATATAAAAAGTCGTAATTTCAAACTGCAAATACGTGCAGCGAGGCTGAATTTGGCTCCAAAATATGGCTCGAGCGTCGAATTTGGGAAGTTTGGGATATTTTGAAAACTGCAGGGAGGGGTTGGGTAAAAGTGTTAACCATCGCCGCTTTCAGTAATTGGCATATTTTCAATATAAAAAGTCGTAATTTCAAACTGCGAACACGAGCAGAAAGGTTGAATTTGGCTCCAAAATATGGCTCAATAATATATTTTGGGATGTTTGAGATATTTTGAAAACTGCAGGGAGGGTTTGGGCAAAATTTGACCCATCGCCACTCCCAGTAATTGGTATATTTTCGGTATAAAAAGTCGTACTTTCAAAATGCAAATACATGCTGAGAGCCAGAATTTTGCTCCAAAATATGGCTCAAGGGTCGAATTTGGGATGTTTGGGATATTTTGAAAACTGCAGGGAGTGTTTGGGCAAAATGCGACCCATCGCCGCTCTCAGTTATTGGCATATTTACGGTACAAAATGACGTATTTTTAAACTGCAAATGCGTGCAGCTAGCCAGAATTTGGCGCCAAATTATGGCTCAAGCGTCGAATTTGGGATGTTCGGGATATTTTGAAAACTGCAGGGAGGGTTTGGGCAAAATTTGAACTATCGTCGATTTCAGTAATTGGCACATTTTCGGTACAAAAAGGCCAAATTTCAAACTGAAAATACGTGCAAAGAGCCAGAATTTGGCTCCAAAATATAGCTCAAGGGTCGAATTTGGGGTGTTTGGGATATTTTGAAAACTGCAGGGAGGGTTTGGGCAAAATGTGATCCATCGCCGCTTTAAGTAATTTTCGGTATAAAAATTATTAATTTCAAAATGCGAATACGTGCAAAGAGCCAGAATTTGGCTCCAAAATATAGCTCAAGGGTCGAATTTGGGATGTTTGGGATATTTTGAAAACTGCAGGGAGGGTTTGGCAAAATGTGATCCATCGCCGCTTTCAGTAATTGGCATTTTTTATGTATAAAAAATCTTTATTTTAAACTGCGAATACATGCAGAGAGCCAGAATTTGGCTCCAAAATATGGCTCAAGCGTCGAGTTTGGGACATTTAGGATATTTTGAAAACTGCAGGGATAGTTTGGGCAAAATGGGATCCATCGCCCCTTTCAGTAATTGGCATTTTTAAGGTAAAAAAAGTCGTAATTTTAAACTGCGAATAAGTGCAGAGATTCAGAATTTGGCTCCAAAATATGGCTCAAGCGTCGAATTTGGGATCTTTGAGATATTTTGAAAACTGCAGGGAGGTTCGGGGAAAATGTGACCCTTCGCTGCTCTCAGTAATTAGCATATTTTCAATAAAAAAAGTAGTAATTTCAGACTGCGAATACGTACAGAGAGCCAGAATTTGGCTCCAAAATATGACTCAAGCGACGAATTTGGGATGTTTGGGATATTTTGAAAACTGCAAGGAGGGTTTGGGCAAAATGTGATCCATCGCCGCTCTCTGTAATTGTCATATTTTCGGTAAAAAAAAAGTCATAATTTAAACTGGTAATACGTGCAGAGAGCCAGAATTTGCCACCAAAATATGGTTCAAGGGTGGAATTTGGGATAGTTGGGACATTTTGAAAACTGCAGGGGGTTTTGGGCAAAATGTGACCCTTCACCGCTTTCAGTAATTGGCATATTTTCGGTATAAAAAGTCGTAATTTCAAACTGCAAAAACGTGCAGAGAGCTAGAATATGGCTCCAAAATATGGCTCAAGCGTCGAATTTGGGATCTTTGAGATATTTTGAAAACTGCACGGGGGTTCGGGCAAAATGTGACCCTTCGCTGCAATCAGTAATTAGCATATTTTCAGTATAAAAAGTCGTAATTTCACACTGCGAATACGTGCTGAGAGCAAGAATTTGGCTCCAAAATATGGCTCAAGAGGTCGAATTTGGGATGTTTTGGATATTTTGAAAACTGCAGAGAGGGTTTGGTCAAAATGTGATCCATCCCTGCTCTCAGTATCTGGCATATTTTCGATAACAAATGTCGTAATTTCAAACTGCGAATACGTGCAGAGAGCCAGAATTTGGCTCCAAAATATGGCTCAAGCGTCGAATTTGGTATGTTTGGGATATTTTAAAAACTGCAGGGGGGGGGGTTTGGGTAAAATGTGATCCATCGCGGCTTTCAGTAATTGGTATATTTTTGGCAAAATATGCCCCATCGCCGCTCTCAGTAATTGGCGAATTTTGATATAAAAAGTCGTAATTTCAAACTGCGAATACGTGCAGAAAGCCAGAATTTGGCTCCAAAATATGGCTCAAGCGTCGAATTTGGGTTGTTTAAGATAATTTGAAAACTGCAGGGAAGGTTTGGGCAAAATGTGATCCATCGCCGCTCACAGTAATTGGCATATTTTCGATATAAAAAGTCGTAATTTCAAACTGCAAATACGTACAGCAAGGTTGAATTTGGCTCCAAAATATGGCTCCAGCGTCGAATTTGGGAAGTTTGGGATATTTTGAAAACTGCAGGGAGGGGTTGGGTCAAAGTGTTAACCATCGCCGCTTTCAGTAATTGGCATATTTTCAATATAAAAAGTCGTAATTTCAAACTGCGAACACGAGCAGAAAGGTTGAATTTGGCTCCAAAATATGGCTCAATAATATATTTTGGGATTTTTGAGATATTTTGAAAACTGCAGGGAGGGTTTGGGCAAAATTTGACCCATCGCCACTCCCAGTAATTGTCATATTTTCGGTATAAAAAGTCGTACTTGCAAACTGCAAATACATGCTGAGAGCCAGAATTTGGCTCCAAAATATGGCTCAAGGGTCGAATTTGGGATGTTTGGGATATTATGAAAACTGCAGGGAGTGTTTGGGCAAAATGTGATCCATCGCCGCTTACAGTAGTTGGCATATTTTCGGTATAAATATTCGTAATTTCAAACTGCAAATACGAGCAGAGATCCTGAATTTGGCTCTAAAATATGGCTCAAGCGTCGAATTCGGGATATTTGGATGTTTTGAAAACTTCGTGAAAGGTTTGTGCAAAATGTGATCCATCGCTGCTTTCAGTAAATGGAATATTTCCGGTATAAAATGAAATAATTTCAAACTGCGAATACGTGCAGAAAGCCAGAATTTGGCTCCAAAATATGGCTCAAGCGTGGAATTTAGGATGTTTGGGATATTTTGAAAACTGCAGGAAGGGTTTGGGCAAAATGTGATCCATCTCGGCTTTCAGTAATTGTCATATTTTCGGTATAAAAAGTCGTAATTTCAAACTGCGAATACGTGCAGAAAGCAAGAATTTGGTTCCAAAATATAGCTCAAGAGTCGAATTTGGGATGTTTGGGATATAATGAAAACTGCAGGGAAGGTTTGGGCACAATGTGATCCATAGCCGCTCTACGTAATTGGCATATTTCGGTATAAAAATTCGTAATTTCAAACTGCGAATACGTGCAGAGAGCCAGAATTTGGCTCCAAAATATGAATCAAGCGTCGAATTTGGGATGTTTGGGATATATTGAAAACTTCCGGGAGGGTTTGGGCAATATGATCCGTCGCTGCTTGCAGTAATTTGCATATTTTCGGTATAAAACGTCGTAATTTCAAACTGCGAGTACGTGCAGAGAGCCAAAATTTGGCTCCAAAATATGACTCAAGCGTCCAATTTGGGATGTTTGGGATATTTTGAAAACTGCAGGGAGGGTTTGGGCAAAATGTGATCCATCGCCTCTCTCAGTAATTGGCATATTTCGGTATAAAAATTCGTAACTTCAAACTGCGAATACGTGCAGAGAGCCAGAATTTGGCTCCAAAATATAGCTCAAGGGTCGAATTTGGGATGTTTGGGATATTTTGAAACTGCAGGGGGGTTTTGGCAAAATGTGACCCATCGCCGCTCTCAGTAATTGGGATATTGTCGGTATAAAATGAAATAATTTTAAACTGCGAATACGTGCAGAAAGCCAGAATTTGGCTCAAAATATGGCTCAAGCGTCAAATTTGTTATGTTTGGGATATTTTGAAAACTGCAAGGAGGTTTGGGCTGAATGTGATCCATCGCTGCTCTCAGTAATTGGCAAATTTTCGGTATAAAAAGTCGTAATTTAAAACTGCGAATACGTGCAGAGAGCCAGAATTTTGCTCCAAAATATAGCTCAAGGGTCGAATTTGGGATATTTGGGATATTTTGAACTGCAGGGGGGTTTTGGCAAAATGTGACCCATCGCTGCTCTCAGTAATAGGCATATTGTCAGTATAAAATGAAATAATTTTAAACTCCGAATACGTGCAGAGAGCCCGAATTTGGCTCCAAAATATGTCTCAAGCGTCGAATTGGGGTTGTTAGGGATAATTTAAAAACTGCAGGGGGGGGGGGGGGGTTGAGCAAAATGTGACCTATCGCTGCTTGCAGTAATTTGCATATTTTTGGTACCAAATGTCGTAATTTAAACCTGCGAATATGTGCAGAGAGGCAGAATTTGGCTCCAAAATATGGCTCACGGGTCGAATTTGGGATGTTTGGTATATTTTGAAAAATGCAGGGGGGTTTGTGCAAAATATGGACCTATCGCTGCTTTCAGTAATTGGCATATTTTCAGTATAAAAAGTCGTAATTTCAAACAGCGAATACGTGCAGAGAGCCAGAATTTGGCTCCAAAATATGACTCAAGCGTCCAATTTGGGATGTTTGGAATATTTTGAAAACTGCAAGGAGGGTTTGGGCAAAATGTGATCCATCGCCGCTTTCAGTAATTGGCATATTTTCGGTATAAAAAGTCGTAATTTCAAACTGCGAATACGTGCAGAGAGCCAGAATTTGGCTCACGCGTCAAATTTGTTATGTTTGGGATATTTTGAAAACTGCAGGGAGGGTTTGGGCAGAATGTGATCCATCGAAGCATTCAGTAATTGGCATATTTTGGGTATAAAAATTCGTAATTTCAAACTGCCAATACGTGCAGACAGCTAGAATTTGGCTCCAAAATATAGCTCAAGGGTCGAATTTGGTATGTTTGGGATATTTTGAAACTGCAGGGGGTTTTGGCAAAATGTGACCCATCGCCGCTCTCAGTAATTGGAATATTGTCGGTATAAAATGAAATAATTTAAAACTGCGAATACGTGCAGAAAGCCAGAATTTAGGTCAAAAATATGGCTCAAGCGTCAAATTTGTTATGTTTGGGATATTTTGAAAACTGCAAGGAGGGTTTGGGCAGAATGTGATCCATCGCCGCTCTCAGTAATTGGCATATTTTCGGTATAAAAAGTCGTAATTTAAAACTGCGAATACGTGCAGAGAGCCAGAATTTGGCTTCAAAATATGGCTCAAGGGTCGACATTTGGATGTTTTGGATATTTTGAAAACTGCAGGGAGGGTTTGGGCAAAATGTGATCCATCGCCTCTCTCAGTAATTGGCATTTTTTCGGTGTAAAAGTCGTAATTTCAAACTGCGAATACGTGCAGAGAGCCAGAATTTGGCTCCAAAATATAGCTCACGGGTCAAATTTGGGATGTTTGGTATATTTTGAAAACTGCAGGGGGGTTTGTGCAAAATATGGACCTATCGCTGCTTTCAGTAATTGGCATATTTTCAGCATTAAAAGTCGTAATTTCAAACAGCGAATACGTGCAGAGAGCGAGAATTTGCCTCCAAAATATGACTCAAGCGTCCAATTTGGGATGTTTGGGATATTTTGAAAACTACAAGGAGGGTTTGGGCAAAATGTGATCCATCGCCGCTTTCAGTAATTGGCATATTTTCGGTATAAAAAGTCGTAATTTCAAACTGCGAATACGTGCAGAGAGCCAGAATTTGGCTCAAAAATATGGCTCAAGCGTCAAATTTGTTATGTTTGGGATATTTTGAAAACTGCAGGGAGGGTTTGGGCAGAATGTGATCCATCGAAGCATTCAGTAATTGGCATATTTTGGGTATAAAAATTCGTAATTTCAAACTGCCAATACGTGCAGACAGCTTGAATTTGGCTCCAAAATATAGCTCAAGGGTCGAATTTGGGATGTTTGGGATATTTTGAAACTGCAGGGGGGTTTTGGCAAAATGTGACCCATCGCCGCTCTCAGTAATTGGGATATTGTCGGTATAAAATGAAATAATTTTAAACTGCGAATACGTGCGGAAAGCCAGAATTTGGCTCAAAAATATGGCTCAAGCGTCAAATTTGTTATGTTTGGGATATTTTGAAAACTGCAAGGAGGGTTTGGGCAGAATGTGATCCATCGCTGCTCTCAGTAATTGGCAAATTTTCGGTATAAAATTCGTAATTTAAACACTGCGAATACGTGCAGAGAGCCAGAATTTTGCTCCAAAATATAGCTCAAGGGTCGAATTTGGGATATTTGGGATATTTTGAAACTGCAGGGGGGTTTTGGCAAAATGTGACCCATCGCTGCTCTCAGTAATAGGCATATTGTCAGTATAAATGAAATAATTTTAAACTCCGAATACGTGCAGAGAGCCCAAATTTGGCTCCAAAATATGTCTCAAGCGTCGAATTGGCGTTGTTAGGGATAATTTAAAAACTGCAGGGGGGGGGGAGTTTAAGCAAAGTGTGACCTATCGCTGCTTGCAGTAATTTGCATATTTTTGGTACCAAATGTCGTAATTTAAACCTGCGAATACGTGCAGAGAGCCAGAATTTGGCTCCAAAATATGACTCAAGCGTCCAATTTGGGATGTTTGGGATGTTTTGAAAACTGCAAGGAGGGTTTGGGCAAAATGTGATCCATCGCCGCTTTCAGTAATTGGCATATTTTCGGTATAAAAAGTCGTAATTTCAAACTGCGAATACGTGCAGAGAGCCAGAATTTGGCTCACGCGTCAAATTTGTTATGTTTGGGATATTTTGAAAACTGCAGGGAGGTTTGGGCAGAATGTGATCCATCGAAGCATTCAGTAATTGGCATATTTTGGGTATAAAATTCGTAATTTCAAACTGCCAATACGTGCAGACAGCTTGAATTTGGCTCCAAAATATAGCTCAAGGGTCGAATTTGGGATGTTTGGGATATTTTGAAACTGCAGGGGGGTTTTGGCAAAATGTGACCCATCGCCGCTCTCAGTAATTGGGATATTGTCGGTATAAAATGAAATAATTTTAAACTGCGAATACGTGCGGAAAGCCAGAATTTGGCTCAAAAATATGGCTCAAGCGTCAAATTTGTTATGTTTGGGATATTTTGAAAACTGCAAGGAGGGTTTGGGCAGAATGTGATCCATCGCTGCTCTCAGTAATTGGCAAATTTTCGGTATAAAAATTCGTAATTTAACACTGCGAATACGTGCAGAGAGCCAGAATTTTGCTCCAAAATATAGCTCAAGGGTCGAATTTGGGATATTTGGGATATTTTGAAACTGCAGGGGGGTTTTGGCAAAATGTGACCCATCGCTGCTCTCAGTAATAGGCATATTGTCAGTATAAAATGAAATAATTTTAAACTCCGAATACGTGCAGAGAGCCCAAATTTGGCTCCAAAATATGTCTCAAGCGTCGAATTGGCGTTGTTAGGGATAATTTAAAAACTGCAGGGGGGGGGGGAGTTTAAGCAAAGTGTGACCTATCGCTGCTTGCAGTAATTTGCATATTTTTGGTACCAAATGTCGTAATTTAAACCTGCGAATACGTGCAGAGAGCCAGAATTTGGCTCCAAAATATGACTCAAGCGTCCAATTTGGGATGTTTGGGATGTTTTGAAAACTGCAAGGAGGGTTTGGGCAAAATGTGATCCATCGCCGCTTTCAGTAATTGGCATATTTTCGGTATAAAAAGTCGTAATTTCAAACTGCGAATACGTGCAGAGAGCCAGAATTTGGCTCACGCGTCAAATTTGTTATGTTTGGGATATTTTGAAAACTGCAGGGAGGGTTTGGGCAGAATGTGATCCATCGAAGCATTCAGTAATTGGCATATTTTGGGTATAAAAATTCGTAATTTCAAACTGCCAATACGTGCAGACAGCTAGAATTTGGCTCCAAAATATAGCTCAAGGGTCGAATTTGGTATGTTTGGGATATTTTGAAACTGCAGGGGGGTTTTGGCAAAATGTGACCCATCGCCGCTCTCAGTAATTGGAATATTGTCGGCATAAAATGAAATAATTTAAACTGCGAATACGTGCAGAAAGCCAGAATTTGGCTCAAAAATATGGCTCAAGCGTCAAATTTGTTATGTTTGGGATATTTTGAAAACTGCAAGGAGGGTTTGGGCAAAATGTGATCCATCGCCGCTCACAGTAATTGGCATATATTCGGTATAAAAAGTCGTAATTTAAAACTGCGAATACGTGCAGAGAGCCAGAATTTGGCTTCAAAATATGGCTCAGGGGTCGACATTTGGATGTTTTGGATATTTTGAAAACTGCAGGGAGGGTTTGGGCAAAATGTGATCCATCGCCTCTCTCAGTATTATGCATTTTTTCGGTATAAAAAGTCGTAATTTCAAACTGCGAATACGTGCAGAGAGCCAGAATTTGGCTCCAAAATATAGCTAAAGGGTCGAATTTGGGATATTTGGGATATTTTGAAACTGCAGGGGGTTTTGGCAAAATGTGACCCATCGCCGCTCTCAGTAATAGGCATATTGTCAGTATAAAATGAAATAATTTTAAACTCCGAATACGTGCAGAGAGCCCGAATTTGGCTCCAAAATATGTCTCAAGCGTCGAATTGGGGTTGTTAGGGATAATTTGAAAACTGCAGGGGGGGGGTTTGAGCAAAATGTGACCTATCGCTGCTTGCAGCAATTTGCATTTTTTGGTAAAATGTCGTAATTTAAACCTGCGAATATGTGCAGAGAGGCAGAATTTGGCTCCAAAATATGGCTCACGGGTCGAATTTGGGATGTTTGGTATATTTTGCAAACTGCAGGGGGGTTTGTGCAAAATATGGACCTATCGCTGCTTTCAGTAATTGGCATTTTTTCAGCATTAAAATTCGTAATTTCAAACAGCGAATATGTGCAGAGAGCGAGAATTTGCCTCCAAAATATGACTCAAGCGTCCAATTTGGGATGTTTGGGATATTTTGAAAACTGCAAGGAGGGTTTGGGCAAAACGTGATCCATCGCCGCTCTCAGTAATTGGCATATTTTCGGTGTAAAAAGTCGTAATTTCAAACTGCGAATACGTGCAGAGAGCCAGAATTTGGCTTCAAAATATGGCTCAAGTGTCGACATTTGGATGTTTTGGATATTTTGAAAACTGCAGGGAGGGTTTGGGCAAAATGTGATCCATCGCCGCTCTCAGTAATTGGCATTTTTTCGGTATAAATAGTCGTAATTTCAAACTGCGAATACGTGCAGAGAGCCAGAATTTGGCTCCAAAATATAGCTCGAAGGTCTAATTTGGGATATTTGGGATATTTTGAAACTGCAGGGGGGTTTTGGCAAAATGTGACCCATTGCCGCTCTCAGTAAGAGGAATATTGTCAGTATAAAATGAAATAATTTTAAACTCCGAATACGTGCAGAGAGCCCGAATTTGGCTCCAAAATATGTCTCAAGCGTCGAATTGGGGTTGTTAGGGATAATTTAAAACGGCAGGGGGGGGGGGGTTGAGCAAAATGTGACCTATCGCTGCTAGCAGTAATTTGCATATTTTTTGTATAAAATGTCGTAATTTAAACCTGCTAATATGTGCAGAGAGGCAGAATTTGGCTCCAAAATATGGCTCACGGGTCGAATTTGGGATGTTTGGTATATTTTGAAAACTGCAGGGGGTTTGTGCAAAATATGGACCTATCGCTGCTTTCAGTAATTGGCATATTTTCAGTATAAAAAGTCGTAATTTCAAACTGCGAATACGTGCAGAGAGCCAGAATTTGGCTCCAAAATATGACTCAAGCGTCAATTTGGGATGTTTGGGATATTTTGAAAACTGCAATTAGGGTTTGGGCAAAATGTGATCCATCGCCGCTTTCAGTAATTGGCATATTTTCGGTATAAAAAGTCGTAATTTCAAACTGCGAATACGTGCTGAGAGCCAGAATTTGGCTCAAAAATATGGCTCAAGCGTCAAATTTGTTATGTTTGGGATATTTTGAAAACTGCAGGAGGGTTTGGGCAGAATGTGATCCATCGAAGCATTCAGTAATTGGCATATTTTGGTATAAAAATCGTAATTTCAAACTGCCAATACGTGCAGACAGCTAGAATTTGGCTCCAAAATATAGCTCAAGGGTCGAATTTGGGATGTTTGGGATATTTTGAAACTGCAGGGGGGTTTTGGCAAAATGTGACCCATCGCCGCTCTCAGTAATTGGGATATTGTCGGTATAAAATGAAATAATTTTAAACTGCGAATACGTGCAGAAAGCCAGAATTTGGCTCAAAATATGGCTCAAGCGTCAAATTTGTTATGTTTGGGATATTTTGAAAACTGCAAGGAGGGTTTGGGCAGAATGTGATCCATCGCCGCTCTCAGTAATTGGCATATATTCGGTATAAAAAGTCGTAATTTAAAACTGCGAATACGTGCAGAGAGCCAGAATTTGGCTTCAAAATATGGCTCAAGGGTCGACATTTGGATGTTTTGGATATTTTGAAAACTGCAGGGAGGGTTTGGGCAAAATGTGATCCATCGCCTCTCTCAGTAATAAGCATTTTTCGGTATAAAAAGTCGTAATTTCAAACAACGAATACGTGCAGAGAGCCAGAATTTGGCTCCAAAATATAGCTCAAGGGTCGAATTTGGGATATTTGGGATATTTTGAAACTGCAGGGGGTTTTGGCAAAATGTGACCCATCGCTGCTCTCAGTAATTGGCATATTGTCAGTATAAATGAAATAATTTTAAACTCCGAATACGTGCAGAGAGCCCGAATTTGGCTCCAAAATTTGTCTCAAGCGTCGAATTGGGGTTGTTAGGGATAATTTAAAAACTGCAGGGGGGGGGGGGGGGTTTGAGCAAAATGTGACCTATCGCTGCTTTCAGTAATTTGCATATTTTTGGTATAAAATGTCGTAATTTAAACCTGCGAATATGTGCAGAGAGGCAGAATTTGGCTCCAAAATATGGATCACGGGTCGAATTTGGGATGTTTGGTATATTTTGAAAACTGTAGGGGGTTTGTGCAAAATATGGACCTATAGCTGCTTTCAGTAATTGGCATATTTTCAGTATAAAAAGTCGTAATTTCAAACTGCGAATACGTGCAGAGAGCCAGAATTTGGCTCCAAAATATGACTCAAGCGTCCAATTTGGGATGTTTGGGATATTTTGAAAACTGCAAGGAGGGTATGGGCAAAATGTGATCCATCGCCGCTTTCAGTAATTGGCATATTTTCGGTATAAAAAGTCGTAATTTCAAACTGCGAATACGTTCAGAGAGCCAGAATTTGACTCAAAATATGGCTCAAGCGTCAAATTTGTTATGTTTGGGATATTTTGAAAACTGCAAGGAGGGTTTGGGCAGAATGTGATCCATCGCCGCTTTCAGTAATTGGCATATTTTCGGTATAAAAAGTCGTAATTTCAAACTGCGAATACGTTCAGAGAGCCAGAATTTGACTCAAAAATATGGCTCAAGCGTCAAATTTGTTATGTTTGGGATATTTTGAAACTGCAGAGAGGGTTTGGGCAAAATGTGATCCATCGAAGCATTCAGTAATTGGCATATTTGGGTATAAAAATTCGTAATTTCAAACTGCCAATATGTGCAGACAGCTAGAATTTGGCTCCAAATATAGCTCAAGGGTCGATTTTGGGATGTTTGGGATATTTTGAAACTGCAGGGGGGTTTTGGCAAAATGTGACCCATCGCCGCTCTCAGTAATTGGGATATTGTCGGTATAAATGAAATAATTTTAAACTGCGAATACGTGCAGAAAGCCAGAATTTGGCTCAAAATATGGCTCAAGCGTCAAATTTGTTATGTTTGGGATTTTTGAAAACTGCAAGGAGGGTTTGGGCAGAATGTGATCCATCGCCGCTCTCAGTAATTGGCATATATTCGGTATAAAAATCGTAATTTAAAACTGCGAATACGTGCAGAGAGCCAGAATTTGGCTTCAAAATATGTCTCAAGGTCGACATTTGGATGTTTTGGATATTTTGAAACCTGCAGGGAGGGTTTGGGCAAAATGTGATCCATCGCCTCTCTCAGTAATTTGCATTTTTTCGGTAAAAAGTCGTAATTTCAAACTGCGAATACGTGCAGAGAGCCAGAATTTGGCTCCAAAATATAGCTAAAGGGTCGAATTTGGGATATTTGGGATATTTTGAAACTGCAGGGGGGTTTTGGCAAAATGTGACCCATCGCCGCTCTCAGTAATAGGCATATTGTCAGTATAAAATGAAATAATTTTAAACTCCGAATACGTGCAGAGACCCCGAATTTGGCTCCAAAATATGTCTCAAGCGTCGAATTGGGGTTGTTAGGGATAATTTAAAAACGGCAGGGGGGGGGGTGAGCAAAATGTGACCTATCGCTGCTCAGCATAATTTGCATATTTTTGGTATAAAATGTCGTAATTTAAACCTGCTAATATGTGCAGAGAGGCAGAATTTGGCTCCAAAATATGGCTCACGGGTCGAATTTGGGATGTTTGGTATATTTTGAAAACTGCAGGGGGGTTTGTGCAAAATATGGACCTATCGCTGCTTTCAGTAATTGGCATATTTTCAGTATAAAAAGTCGTAATTTCAAACTGCGAATACGTGCAGAGAGCCAGAATTTGGCTCCAAAATATGACTCAAGCGTCCAATTTGGGATGTTTGGGATATTTTGAAAACTGCAAGGAGGGTTTGGGCAAAATGTGATCCATCGCCGCTTTCAGTAATTGGCATATTTTCGGTATAAAAAGTCGTAATTTCAACTGCGAATACGTGCTGAGAGCCAGAATTTGGCTCAAAAATATGGCTCAAGCGTCAAATTTGTTATGTTTGGGATATTTTGAAAACTGCAGGGAGGGTTTGGGCAGAATGTGATCCATCGAAGCATTCAGTAATTGGCATATTTTGGGTATAAAAATTCCTAATTTCAAACTGCCAATTGGCAGACAGCTAGAATTTGGCTCCAAAATATAGCTCAAGGGTCGAATTTGGGATGTTTGGGATATTTTGAAACTGCAGGGGGTTTTGGCAAAATGTGACCCATCGCCGCTCTCAGTAATTGGGATATTGTCGGTATAAAATGAAATAATTTTAAACTGCGAATACGTGCAGAAAGCCAGAATTTGGCTCAAAATATGGCTCAAGCGTCAAATTTGTTATGTTTGGGATATTTTGAAACTGCAAGGAGGGTTTGGGCAGAAGTGATCCATCGCCGCTCTCAGTAATTGGCATATATTCGCTATAAAAAGTCGTAATTTAAAACTGCGAATACGTGCAGAGAGCCAGAATTTGGCTTCAAAATATGGCTCAAGGGTCGACATTTGGATGTTTTGGATATTTTGAAAACTGCAGGGAGGGTTTGGGGAAAATGTGATCCATCGCCTCTCACAGTAATATGCATTTTTTCGGTATAAAAAGTCGTAATTTCAAACAACGAATACGTGCAGAGAGCCAGAATTTGGCTCCAAAATATAGGTCAAGGGTCGAATTTGGGATATTTGGGATATTTTGAAACTGCAGGGGGTTTTGGCAAAATGTGACCCATCGCCGCTCTCAGTAATAGGCATATTGTCAGTAAAATGAAATAATTTTAAACTCCGAATACGTGCAGAGAGCCCGAATTTGGCTCCAAAATATGTCTCAAGCGTCGAATTGGGGTTGTTAGGGATAATTTAAAAACTGCAGGGGGGGGGGTTGAGCAAAATGTGACCTATCGCTGCTTGCAGTAATTTGCATATTTTTGGTATAAAATGTCGTAATTTAAACCTGCGAATATGTGCAGAGAGGCAGAATTTGGCTCCAAAATATGGATTACGGGTCGAATTTGGATGTTTGGTATATTTTGAAAACTGCAGGGGGTTTGTGCAAAATATGGACCTATCGCTGCTTTCAGTAATTGGCATTTTCAGTATAAAAAGTCGTAATTTCAAACTGCGAATACGTGCAGAGAGCCAGAATTTGGCTCCAAAATATGAATCAAGCTTCCAATTTGGGATGTTTGGGATATTTTGAAAACTGCAAGGAGGGTTTTGGCAAAATGTGATCCATCGCCGCTTTCAGTAATTGGCATATTTTCGGTATAAAAGTCGTAATTTCAAACTGCGAATACGTGCAGAGAGCCAGAATTTGGCTCAAAATATGGCTCAAGCGTCAAATTTGTTATGTTTGGGATATTTTGAAAACTGCAGGGAGGTTTGGGCAGAATGTGATCCATCGAAGCATTCAGTAATTGTCATATTTTGGGTATAAAAATTCGTAATTTCAAACTGCCAATATGTGCAGACAGCTAGAATTTGGCTCCAAAATATAGCTCAAGGGTCGAATTTGGGATGTTTGGGATATTTTGAAACTGCAGGGGGGTTTTGGCAAAATGTGACCCATCGCCGCTCTCAGTAATTGGGATATTGTCGGTATAAAATGAAATAATTTTAAACTGCGAATACGTGCAGAAAGCCAGAATTTGGCTCAAAAATATGGCTCAAGCGTCAAATTTGTTATGTTTGGGATATTTTGAAAACTGCAAGGAGGGTTTGGGCAGAATGTGATCCATCGCCGCTCTCAGTAATTGACATGTATTCGCTATAAAAAGTCGTAATTTAAAACTGCGAATACGTGCAGAGAGCCAGAATTTGGCTTCAAAATATGGCTCAAGGGTCGACATTTGGATGTTTTGGATATTTTGAAAACTGCAGGGAGGGTTTGGGAAAATGTGATCCATCGCCTCTCACAGTAATATGCATTTTTTCGGTATAAAAAGTCGTAATTTCAAACAACGAATACGTGCAGAGAGCCAGAATTTGGCTCCAAAATATAGGTCAAGGGTCGAATTTGGGATATTTGGGATATTTTGAAACTGCAGGGGGGTTTTGGCAAAATGTGACCCATCGCCGCTCTCAGTAATAGGCATATTGTCAGTATAAAATGAAATAATTTTAAACTCCGAATACGTGCAGAGAGCCCGAATTTGGCTCCAAAATATGTCTCAAGCGTCGAATTGGGGTTGTTAGGGATAATTTAAAAACTGCAGGGGGGGGGGGTTGAGCAAAATGTGACCTATCGCTGCTTGCAGTAATTTGCATATTTTTGGTATAAAATGTCGTAATTTAAACCTGCGAATATGTGCAGAGAGGCAGAATTTGGCTCCAAAATATGGATTACGGGTCGAATTTGGGATGTTTGGTATATTTTGAAAACTGCAGGGGGTTTGTGCAAAATATGGACCTATCGCTGCTTTCAGTAATTGGCATATTTTCAGTATAAAAAGTCGTAATTTCAAACTGCGAATACGTGCAGAGAGCCAGAATTTGGCTCCAAAATATGAATCAAGCTTCCAATTTGGATGTTTGGGATATTTTGAAAACTGCAAGGAGGGTTTGGGCAAAATGTGATCCATCGCCGCTTGCAGTAATTGGCATATTTTCGGTATAAAAAGTCGTAATTTCAAACTGCGAATACGTGCAGAGAGCCAGAATTTGGCTCAAAAATATGGCTCAAGCGTCAAATTTGTTATGTTTGGGATATTTTGAAAACTGCAGGGAGGGTTTGGGCAGAATGTGATCCATCGAAGCATTCAGTAATTGGCATATTTTGGGTATAAAAATTCGTAATTTCAAACTGCCAATATGTGCAGACAGCTAGAATTTGGCTCCAAAATATAGCTCAAGGGTCGAATTTGGGATGTTTGGGATATTTTGAAACTGCGGGGGGTTTTGGCAAAATGTGACCCATCGCCGCTCTCAGTAATTGGGATATTGTCGGTATAAAATGAAATAATTTTAAACTGCGAATACGTGCAGAAAGCCAGAATTTGGCTCAAAAATATGGCTCAAGCGTCAAATTTGTTATGTTTGGGATATTTTGAAAACTGCAAGGAGGGTTTGGGCAGAATGTGATCCATCGCCGCTCTCAGTAATTGGCATATATTCGGTATAAAAAGTCGTAATTTAAAACTGCGAATACGTGCAGAGAGCCAGAATTTGGCTTCAAAATATGTCTCAAGGGTCGACATTTGGATGTTTTGGATATTTTGAAAACTGCAGGGAGGGTTTGGGCAAAATGTGATCCATCGCCTCTCTCAGTAATTTGCATTTTTTCGGTATAAAAAGTCGTAATTTCAAACTACGAATACGTGCAGAGAGCCAGAATTTGGCTCCAAAATATAGCTAAAGGGTCGAATATGGGATATTTGGGATATTTTGAAACTGCAGGGGGTTTTGGCAAAATGTGACCCATCGCCGCTCTCAGTAATAGGCATATTGTCAGTATAAAATGAAATAATTTTAAACTCCGAATACGTGCAGAGAGCCCGAATTTGGCTCCAAAATATGTCTCAAGCGTCGAATTGGGGTTGTTAGGGATAATTTAAAAACTGCAGGGGGGGGGGTTTGAGCAAAATGTGACCTATCGCTGCTTTCAGTAATTTGCATATTTTGGTATAAAATGTCGTAATTTAAACCTGCGAATATGTGCAGAGAGGCAGAATTTGGCTCCAAAATATGGCTCAGGGTCGAATTTGGGATGTTTGGTATATTTTGAAAACTGCAGGGGGTTTGTGCAAAATATGGACCTATCGCTGCTTTCAGTAATTGGCATTTTTCAGCATTAAAAGTCGTAATTTCAAACACCGAATACGTGCAGAGAGCGAGAATTTGCCTCCAAAATATGACTCAAGCGTCCAATTTGGGATGTTTGGGATATTTTGAAAACTGCAAGGAGGGTTTGGGCAAAATGTGATCCATCGCCGCTCTCAGTAATTGGCATATTTTCGGTAAAAAGTCGTAATTTCAAACTGCGAATACGTGCAGAGAGCCAAATTAGGCTTCAAAATATGGCTCAAGGTCGACATTTGGATGTTTTGGATATTTTGAAAACTGCAGGGAGGGTTTGGGCAAAATGTGATCCATCGCCGCTCTCAGTAATTGGCATTTTTTCGATATAAAAAGTCGTAATTTCAAACTGCGAATACGTGCAGAGAGCCAGAATTTGGCTCCAAAATATAGCTCAAGGGTCGAATTTGGGATATTTGGGATATTTGAAACTGCAGGGGGTTTTGGCAAAATGTGACCCATCGCCGCTCTCAGTAATAGGCATATTGTCAGTATAAAATGAAATAATTTTAAACTCCGAATACGTGCAGAGAGCCCGAATTTGGCTCCAAAATATGTCTGAAGCGTCGAATTGGGGTTGTTAGGGATAATTTAAAAACTGCAGGGGGGGGGGGTTGAGCAAAATGTGACCTATCGCTGCTTGCAGTAATTTGCATATTTTTGGTATAAAATGTCGTAATTTAAACCTGCGAATATGTGCAGAGAGCAGAATTTGGCTCCAAAATATGGATCACGGGTCGAATTTGGGATGTTTGGTATATTTTGAAAACTGCAGGGGGGTTTGTGCAAAATATGGACCTATCGCTGCTTTCAGTAATTGGCATATTTTCAGTAAAAAGTCGTAATTTCAAACAGCGAATACGTGCAGAGAGCAGAATTTGGCTCCAAAATATGACTCAAGCTTCCAATTTGGGATGTTTGGGATATTTTGAAAACTGCAAGGAGGGTTTGGGCAAAATGTGATCCATCGCCGCTTTCAGTAATTGGCATATTTTCGGTATAAAAAGTCGTAATTTCAAACTGCGAATACGTGCAGAGAGCCAGAATTTGGCTCAAAAATATGGCTCAAGCGTCAAATTTGTTATGTTTGGGATATTTTGAAAACTGCATTGAGGGTTTGGGCAGAATGTGATCCATCGAAGCATTCAGTAATTGGCATATTTTGGGTATAAAAATTCGTAATTTCAAACTGCCAATACGTGCAGACAGCTAGAATTTGGCTCCAAAATATAGCTCAAGGGTCGAATTTGGGATGTTTGGGATATTTTGAAACTGCAGGGGGGTTTTGGCAAAATGTGACCCATCGCCGCTCTCAGTAATTGGGATATTGTCGGTATAAAATGAAATAATTTTAAACTGCGAATACGTGCAGAAAGCCAGAATTTGGCTCAAAAATATGGCTCAAGCGTCAAATTTGTTATGTTTGGGATATTTTGATAACTGCAAGGAGGGTTTGGGCAGAATGTGATCCATCGCCGCTCTCAGTAATTGGCATATATTCGGTATAAAAAGTCGTAATTTAAAACTGCGAATACGTGCAGAGAGCCAGAATTTGGCTTCAAAATATGTCTCAAGGGTCGACATTTGGATGTTTTGGATATTTTGAAAACTGCAGGGAGGGTTTGGGCAAAATGTGATCCATCGCCTCTCTCAGTAATTGCATTTTTTCGGTATAAAAAGTCGTAATTTCAAACTGCGAATACGTGCAGAGAGCCAGAACTTGGCTCCAAAATATAGCTAAAGGGTCGAATTTGGGATATTTGGGATATTTTGAAACTGCAGGGGGGTTTTGGCAAAATGTGACCCATCGCCGCTCTCAGTAATAGGCATATTGTCAGTATAAAATGAAATAATTTTAAACTCCGAATACGTGCAGAGAGCCCGAATTTGGCTCCAAAATATGTCTCAAGCGTCGAATTGGGGTTGTTAGGGATAATTTAAAAACTGCAGGGGGGGGGGGGGGGTTTGAGCAAAATGTGACCTATCGCTGCTTGCAGTAATTTGCATATTTTTGGTATAAAATGTCGTAATTTAAACCTGCGAATATGTGCAGAGAGGCAGAATTTGGCTCCAAAATATGGCTCACGGGTCGAATTTGGGATGTTTGGTATATTTGAAAACTGCAGGGGGGTTTGTGCAAAATATGGACCTATCGCTGCTTTCAGTAATTGGCATTTTTTCAGCATTAAAAGTAGTAATTTCAAACACGAATACGTGCAGAGAGCGAGAATTTGCCTCCAAAATATGACTCAAGCGTCCAATTTGGGATGTTTGGGATATTTTGAAAACTGCAAG
Source organism: Procambarus clarkii (assembly GCF_040958095.1). Taxonomy (NCBI): domain Eukaryota; kingdom Metazoa; phylum Arthropoda; class Malacostraca; order Decapoda; family Cambaridae; genus Procambarus; species Procambarus clarkii. The sequence continues at coordinate 6,807,750 of NC_091169.1, forward strand.
GAGGGTTTGGGCAAATGTGATCCATCGCTGCTCTCAGTAATTGGCATATTTTCGGTATAAAAAGTCGTAATTTCAAACTGCGAATACGTGCAGAGAGCCAGAATTTGGCTTCAAAATATGGCTCAAGTGTCGACATTTGGATGTTTTGGATATTTTGAAAACTGCAGGGAGGGTTTGGGCAAAATGTGATCCATCGCCGCTCTCAGTAATTGGCATTTTTTCGATATAAAAAGTCGTAATTTCAAACTGCGAATACGTGCAGAGAGCCAGAATTTGGCTCCAAAATATAGCTCAAGGGTCGAATTTGGGATATTTGGGATATTTTGAAACTGCAGGGGGTTTTGGCAAAATGTGACCCATCGCCGCTCTCAGTAATAGGCATATTGTCAGTATAAAATGAAATAATTTTAAACTCCGAATACGTGCAGAGAGCCCGAATTTGGCTCCAAAATATGTCAAGCGTCGAATTGGGGTTGTTAGGGATAATTTAAAAACTGCAGGGGGGGGGGTTGAGCAAATGTGACCTATCGCTGCTTGCAGTAATTTGCATATTTTTGGTATAAAATGTCGTAATTTAAACCTGCGAATATGTGCAGAGAGGCAGAATTTGGCTCCAAAATATGGATCAGGGTCGAATTTGGGATGTTTGGTATATTTTGAAAACTGCAGGGGGGTTTGTGCAAAATATGGACCTATCGCTGCTTTCAGTAATTGGCATATTTTCAGTATAAAAAGTCGTAATTTCAAACTGCGAATACGTGCAGAGAGCCAGAATTTGACTCCAAAATATGACTCAAGCTTCCAATTTGGGATGTTTGGGATATTTTGAAAACTGCAAGGAGGGTTTGGGCAAAATGTGATCCATCGCCGCTTTCAGTAATTGGCATATTTTCGGTATAAAAAGTCGTAATTTCAAACTGCGAATACGTGCAGAGAGCCAGAATTTGGCTCAAAAATATGGCTCAAGCGTCAAATTTGTTATGTTTGGGATATTTTGAAAACTGCATTGAGGGTTTGGGCAGAATGTGATCCATCGAAGCATTCAGTAATTGGCATATTTTGGGTATAAAAATTCGTAATTTCAAACTGCCAATATGTGCAGACAGCTAGAATTTGGCTCCAAAATATAGCTCAAGGGTCGAATTTGGGATGTTTGGGATATTTTGAAACTGCAGGGGGGTTTTGGCAAAATGTGACCCATCGCCGCTCTCAGTAATTGGGATATTGTCGGTATAAAATGAAATAATTTTAAACTGCGAATACGTGCAGAAAGCCAGAATTTGGCTCAAAAATATGGCTCAAGCGTCAAATTTGTTATGTTTGGGATATTTTGAAAACTGCAAGGAGGTTTGGGCAGAATGTGATCCATCGCCGCTCTCAGTAATTGGCATATTTCGGTATAAAAAGTCGTAATTTAAAACTGCGAATACGTGCAGAGAGCCAGAATTTGGCTTCAAAATATGCTCAAGGGTCGACATTTGGATGTTTTGGATATTTTGAAAACTGCAGGGAGGGTTTGGGCAAAATGTGATCCATCGCCTCTCTCAGTAATTTGCATTTTTCGGTATAAAAAGTCGTAATTTCAAACTGCGAATACGTGCAGAGAGCCAGAATTTGGCTCCAAAATATAGCTAAATGGTCGAATTTGGGATATTTGGGATATTTTGAAACTGCAGGGGGGTTTTGGCAAAATGTGACCCATCGCCGCTCTCAGTAATAGGCATATTGTCAGTATAAAATAAATAATTTTAAACTCCGAATACGTGCAGAGAGCCCGAATTTGGCTCCAAAATATGTCTGAAGCGTCGAATTGGGGTTGTTAGGGATAATTTAAAAACTGCAGGGGGGGGGGGGGTTTGAGCAAAATGTGACCTATCGCTGCTTGCAGTAATTTGCATATTTTTGGTATAAAATGTCGTAATTTAAACCTGCGAATATGTGCAGAGAGGCAGAATTTGGCTCCAAAATATGGCTCACGGGTCGAATTTGGGATGTTTGGTATATTTTGAAAACTGCAGGGGGGTTTGTGCAAAATATGGACCTATCGCTGCTTTCAGTAATTGGCATTTTTCAGCATTAAAAGTAGTAATTTCAAACACGAATACGTGCAGAGAGCGAGAATTTGCCTCCAAAATATGACTCAAGCGTCCAATTTGGGATGTTTGGGATATTTTGAAACTGCAAGGAGGGTTTGGGCAAAATGTGATCCATCGCTGCTCTCAGTAATTGGCATATTTTCGGTATAAAAAGTCGTAATTTCAAACTGCGAATACGTGCAGAGAGCCAGAATTTGGCTTCAAAATATGGCTCAAGTGTCGACATTTGGATGTTTTGGATATTTTGAAAACTGCAGGGAGGGTTTGGGCAAAATGTGATCCATCGCCGCTCTCAGTAATTGGCATTTTTTCGATATAAAAAGTCGTAATTTCAAACTGCGAATACGTGCAGAGAGCCAGAATTTGGCTCCAAAATATAGCTCAAGGGTCGAATTTGGGATATTTGGGATATTTTGAAACTGCAGGGGGGTTTTGGCAAAATGTGACCCATCGCCGCTCTCAGTAATAGGCATATTGTCAGTATAAAATGAAATAATTTTAAACTCCGAATACGTGCAGAGAGCCCGAATTTGGCTCCAAAATATGTCTCAAGCGTCGAATTGGGGTTGTTAGGGATAATTTAAAAACTGCAGGGGGGGGGGGGTTGAGCAAAATGTGACCTATCGCTGCTTGCAGTAATTTGCATATTTTTGGTATAAAATGTCGTAATTTAAACCTGCGAATATGTGCAGAGAGGCAGAATTTGGCTCCAAAATATGGCTCACGGGTCGAATTTGGGATGTTTGGTATATTTTGAAAACTGCAGGGGGGTTTGTGCAAAATATGGACCTATCGCTGCTTTCAGTAATTGGCATTTTCAGCATTAAAAGTCGTAATTTCAAACACCGAATACGTGCAGAGAGCGAGAATTTGCCTCCAAAATATGACTCAAGCGTCCAATTTGGGATGTTTGGGATATTTTGAAAACTGCAAGGAGGGTTTGGGCAAAATGTGATCCATCGCCGCTCTCAGTAATTGGCATATTTTCGGTATAAAAAGTCGTAATTTCAAACTGCGAATACGTGCAGAGAGCCAGAATTTGGCTTCAAAATATGGCTCAAGTGTCGACATTTGGATGTTTTGGATATTTTGAAAACTGCAGGGAGGGTTTGGGCAAATGTGATCCATCGCCGCTCTCAGTAATTGGCATTTTTTCGTATAAAAAGTCGTAATTTCAAACTGCGAATACGTGCAGAGAGCCAGAATTTGGCTCCAAAATATAGCTCAAGGGTCGAATTTGGGATATTTGGGATATTTTGAAACTGCAGGGGGTTTTGGCAAAATGTGACCCATCGCCGCTCTCAGTAATAGGCATATTGTCAGTATAAAATGAAATAATTTTAAACTCCGAATACGTGCAGAGAGCCCGAATTTGGCTCCAAAATATGTCTCAAGCGTCGAATTGGGGTTGTTAGGGATAATTTAAAAACTGCAGGGGGGGGGGGGTTGAGCAAAATGTGACCTATCGCTGCTTGCAGTAATTGCATATTTTTGGTATAAAATGTCGTAATTTAAACCTGCGAATATGTGCAGAGGCAGAATTTGGCTCCAAAATATGGATCACGGGTCGAATTTGGGATGTTTGGTATATTTTGAAAACTGCAGGGGGGTTTGTGCAAAATATGGACCTATCGCTGCTTTCAGTAATTGGCATATTTTCAGTATAAAAAGTCGTAATTTCAAACTGCGAATACGTGCAGAGAGCCAGAATTTGGCTCCAAAATATGACTCAAGCGTCCAATTTGGGATGTTTGGGATATTTTGAAAACTGCAAGGAGGGTTTGGCCAAATGTGATCCATCGCCGCTTTCAGTAATTGGCATATTTTCGGTATAAAAAGTCGTAATTTCAAACTGCGAATACGTGCAGAGAGCCAGAATTTGGCTCAAAAATATGGCTCAAGCGTCAAATTTGTTATGTTTGGGATATTTTGAAATCTGCAGAGAGGGTTTGGGCAGAATGTGATCCATCGAAGCATTCAGTAATTGGCATATTTTGGGTATAAAATTCGTAATTTCAAACTGCCAATATGTGCAGACAGCTAGAATTTGGCTCCAAAATATAGCTCAAGGGTCGAATTTGGGATGTTTGGGATATTTTGAAACTGCAGGGAGGGTTTGGGCAAAATGTGACCCATCGCCGCTCTCAGTAATTGGGATATTGTCGGTATAAAATGAAATAATTTTAAACTGCGAATACGTGCAGAAAGCCAGAATTTGGCTCAAAAATATGGCTCAAGCGTCAAATTTGTTATGTTTGGGATTTTGAAAACTGCAAGGAGGGTTTGGGCAGAATGTGATCCATCGCCGCTCTCAGTAATTGGCATATTCGGTATAAAAGTCGTAATTTAAAACTGCGAATACGTGCAGAGAGCCAGAATTTGGCTTCAAAATATGTCTCAAGGGTCGACATTTGGATGTTTTGGATATTTTGAAAACTGCAGGGAGGGTTTGGGCAAAATGTGATCCATCGCCTCTCTCAGTAATTTGCATTTTTTCGGTATAAAAAGTCGTAATTTCAAACTGCGAATACGTGCAGAGAGCCAGAATTTGGCTCCAAAATATAGCTAAAGGGTCGAATTTGGGATATTTGGGATATTTTGAAACTGCAGGGGGTTTTGGCAAAATGTGACCCATCGCCGCTCTCAGTAATAGGCATATTGTCAGTATAAAATGAAATAATTTTAAACTCCGAATACGTGCAGAGAGCCCGAATTTGGCTCCAAAATATGTCTCAAGCGTCGAATTGGGGTTGTTAGGGATAATTTAAAAACTGCAGGGGGGGGGGGGTTTGAGCAAAATGTGACCTATCGCTGCTTGCAGTAATTTGCATATTTTTGGTATAAAATGTCGTAATTTAAACCTGCGAATATGTGCAAAGAGGCAGAATTTGGCTCCAAAATATGGCTCACGGGTCGAATTTGGATGTTTGGTATATTTTGAAAACTGCAAGGGGGTTTGTGCAAATAGGACCTATCGCTGCTTTCAGTAATTGGCATTTTTTCAGCATTAAAAGTCGTAATTTCAAACAGCGAATACGTGCAGAGAGCGAGAATTTGGCTCCAAAATATGACTCAAGCGTCCAATTTGGTATGTTTGGGATATTTGAAAACTGCAAGGAGGGTTTGGGCAAAATGTGATCCATCGCCGCTCTCAGTAATTGGCATATTTTCGGTATAAAAAGTCGTAATTTCAAACTGCGAATACGTGCAGAGAGCCAGAATTTGGCTTCAAATATAGCTCAAGTGTCGACATTTGGATGTTTTGGATATTTTGAAAACTGCAGGGAGGGTTTGGGCAAATGTAATCCATCGCCGCTCTCAGTAATTGGCATTTTTTCGGTATAAAAAGTCGTAATTTCAAACTGCGAATACGTGCAGAGAGCCAGAATTTGGCTCCAAAATATGACTCAAGCGTCCAATTTGGGATGTTTGGGATTTTGAAAACTGCAAGGAGGGTTTGGCCAAAATGTGATCCATCGCCGCTTTCAGTAATTGGCATATTTCGGTATAAAAAGTCGTAATTTCAAACTGCGAATACGTGCAGAGAGCCAGAATTTGGCTCAAAAATATGGCTCAAGCGTCAAATTTGTTATGTTTGGGATATTTTGAAAACTGCAGGGAGGGTTTGGGCAGAATGTGATCCATCGAAGCATTCAGTAATTGGCATATTTTGGGTATAAAAATTCGTAATTTCAAACTGCCAATATGTGCAGACAGCTTGAATTTGGCTCCAAAATATAGCTCAAGGGTCGAATTTGGGATGTTTGGGATATTTTGAAACTGCAGGGGGTTTTGGCAAAATGTGACCCATCGCCGCTCTCAGTAATTGGGATATTGTCGGTATAAAATGAAATAATTTTAAACTGCGAATACGTGCAGAAAGCCAGAATTTGGCTCAAAAATATGGCTCAAGCGTCCAATTTGGGATGTTTGGGATATTTTGAAAACTGCAAGGAGGGTTTGGGCAAAATGTGATCCATCGCCGCTCTCAGTAATTGGCATTTTTTCAGCATTAAAAGTCGTAATTTCAAACAGCGAATACGTGCAGAGAGCGAGAATTTGGCTCCAAAATATGACTCAAGCGTCCAATTTGGGATGTTTGGGATATTTTGAAAACTGCAAGGAGGGTTTGGGCAAAATGTGATCCATCGCGCTCTCAGTAATTGGCATATTTTCGGTATAAAAAGTCGTAATTTCAAACTGCGAATACGTGCAGAGAGCCAGAATTTGGCTTCAAAATATGTCTCAAGGATCGACATTTGGATGTTTTGGATTTTTGAAAACTGCAGGGAGGGTTTGGGCAAAATGTGATCCATCGCCTCTCTCAGTAATTTGCATTTTTTCGTATAAAAAGTCGTAATTTCAATCTGCGAATACGTGCAGAGAGCCAGAATTTGGCTCCAAAATATGGCTCACGGGTCGAATTTGGGATGTTTGGTATATTTTGAAACTGCAGGGGGGTTTGTGCAAAATATGGACCTATCGCTGCTTTCAGTAATTGGCATTTTTTCAGCATTAAAAGTCGTAATTTCAAACAGCGAATACGTGCAGAGAGCGAGAATTTGGCTCCAAAATATGACTCAAGCGTCCAATTTGGGATGTTTGGGATATTTTGAAAACTGCAAGGAGGGTTTGGGCAAAATGTGATCCATCGCCGCTCTCAGTAATTGGCATATTTTCGGTATAAAAAGTCGTAATTTAAAACTGCGAATACGTGCAGAGAGCCAGAATTTGGCTTCAAAATATGTTCAAGATCGACATTTGGATGTTTTGGATATTTTGAAAACTGCAGGGAGGGTTTGGGCAAAATGTGATCCATCGCCTCTCTCAGTAATTTGCATTTTTTCGGTATAAAAAGTCGTAATTTCAAACTGCGAATACGTGCAGAGAGGCAGAATTTGGCTCCAAAATATGGCTCACGGGTCGAATTTGGGATGTTTGGTATATTTTGAAAACTGCAGGGGGTTTGTGCAAAATATGGACCTATCGCTGCTTTCAGTAATTGGCATTTTTTCAGCATTAAAAGTCGTAATTTCAAACACCGAATACGTGCAGAGAGCGAGAATTTGCCTCCAAAATATGACTCAAGCGTCCAATTTGGGATGTTTGGGATATTTTGAAAACTGCAAGGAGGGTTTGGGCAAAATGTGATCCATCGCCGCTCTCAGTAATTGGCATATTTTCGGTATAAAAAGTCGTAATTTCAAAACTGCGGAATACGTGCAGAGAGCCAGAATTTGGCTTCAAAATATGGCTCAAGTGTCGACATTTGGATGTTTTGGATATTTTGAAAACTGCAGGGAGGGTTTGGGCAAAATGTGATCCATCGCCGCTCTCAGTAATTGGCATTTTTTCGATATAAAAAGTCGTAATTTCAAACTGCGAATACGTGCAGAGAGCCAGAATTTGGCTCCAAAATATAGCTCAAGGGTCGAATTTGGGATATTTGGGATATTTTGAAACTGCAGGGGGGTTTTGGCAAAATGTGACCCATCGCCGCTCTCAGTAATAGCATATTGTCAGTATAAAATGAAATAATTTTAAACTCCGAATACGTGCAGAGAGCCCGAATTTGGCTCCAAAATATGTCTCAAGCGTCGAATTGGGGTTGTTAGGGATAATTTAAAAACTGCAAGGGGGGGGGGGGTTGAGCAAAATGTGACCTATCGCTGCTTGCAGTAATTTGCATATTTTTGGTATAAAATGTCGTAATTTAAACCTGCGAATATGTGCAGAGAGGCAGAATTTGGCTCCAAAATATGGATCACGGGTCGAATTTGGGATGTTTGGTATATTTTGAAAACTGCAGGGGGGTTTGTGCAAAATATGGACCTATCGCTGCTTTCAGTAATTGGCATATTTTCAGTATAAAAAGTCGTAATTTCAAACTGCGAATACGTGCAGAGAGCCAGAATTTGGCTCCAAAATATGACTCAAGCGTCCAATTTGGGATGTTTGGGATATTTTGAAAACTGCAAGGAGGGTTTGGCCAAAATGTGATCCATCGCCGCTTTCAGTAATTGGCATATTTTCGGTATAAAAAGTCGTAATTTCAAACTGCGAATACGTGCAGAGAGCCAGAATTTAGCTCAAAAATATGGCTCAAGCGTCAAATTTGTTATGTTTGGGATATTTTGAAAACTGCAGAGAGGGTTTGGGCAGAATGTGATCCATCGAAGCATTCAGTAATTGGCATATTTTGGGTATAAAAATTCGTAATTTCAAACTGCCAATATGTGCAGACAGCTAGAATTTGGCTCCAAAATATAGCTCAAGGGCCGAATTTGGGATGTTTGGGATATTTTGAAACTGCAGGGAGGGTTTGGGCAAAATGTGACCCATCGCCGCTCTCAGTAATTGGGATATTGTCGGTATAAAATGAAATAATTTTAAACTGCGAATACGTGCAGAAAGCCAGAATTTGGCTAAAAAATATGGCTCAAGCGTCAAATTTTGTTATGTTTGGGATATTTTGAAAACTGCAAGGAGGGTTTGGGCAGAATGTGATCCATCGCCGCTCTCAGTAATTGGCATATATTCGGTATAAAAAGTCGTAATTTAAAACTGCGAATACGTGCAGAGAGCCAGAATTTGGCTTCAAAATATGTCTCAAGGGTCGACATTTGGATGTTTTGGATATTTGAAAACTGCAGGGAGGGTTTGGCAAAATGTGATCCATCGCCTCTCTCAGTAATTTGCATTTTTTCGGTATAAAAAGTCGTAATTTCAAACTGCGAATACGTGCAGAGAGCCAGAATTTGGCTCCAAAATATAGCTAAAGGGTCGAATTTGGGATATTTGGGATCTTTTGAAACTGCAGGGGGGTTTTGGCAAAATGTGACCCATCGCCGCTCTCAGTAATAGGCATATTGTCAGTATAAAATGAAATAATTTTAAACTCCGAATACGTGCAGAGAGCCCGAATTTGGCTCCAAAATATGTCTCAAGCGTCGAATTGGGGTTGTTAGGGATAATTTAAAAACTGCAGGGGGGGGGGGGGTTTGAGCAAAATGTGACCTATCGCTGCTTGCAGTAATTTGCATATTTTTGGTATAAAATGTCGTAATTTAAACCTGCGAATATGTGCAGAGAGGCAGAATTTGGCTCCAAAATATGGCTCACGGGTCGAATTTGGAATGTTTGGTATATTTTGAAAACTGCAAGGGGGTTTGTGCAAAATATGGACCTATCGCTGCTTTCAGTAATTGGCATTTTTTTCAGCATTAAAAGTCGTAATTTCAAACAGCGAATACGTGCAGAGAGCGAGAATTTGGCTCCAAAATATGACTCAAGCGTCCAATTTGGGATGTTTGGGATATTTTGAAAACTGCAAGGAGGGTTTGGGCAAAATGTGATCCATCGCCCGCTCTCAGTAATTGGCATATTTTCGGTATAAAAAGTCGTAATTTCAAACTGCGAATACGTGCAGAGAGCCAGAATTTGGCTTCAAAATATGGCTCAAGTGTCGACATTTGGATGTTTTGGATATTTTGAAAACTGCAGGGAGGGTTTGGGCAAAATGTGATCCATCGCCGCTCTCAGTAATTGGCATTTTTTCGGTATAAAAAGTCGTAATTTCAAACTGCGAATACGTGCAGAGAGCCAGAATTTGGCTCCAAAATATGACTCAAGCGTCCAATTTGGGATGTTTGGGATATTTTGAAAACTGCAAAGAGGGTTTGGGCAAAATGTGATCCATCGCCGCTTTCAGTAATTGGCATATTTTCGGTATAAAAAGTCGTAATTTCAAACTGCGAATACGTGCAGAGAGCCAGAATTTGGCTCAAAAATATGGCTCAAGCGTCAAATTTGTTATGTTTGGGATATTTTGAAAACTGCAGGGAGGGTTTGGGCAGAATGTGATCCATCGAAGCATTCAGTAATTGGCATATTTTGGGTATAAAATTCGTAATTTCAAACTGCCAATATGTGCAGACAGCTTGAATTTGGCTCCAAAATATAGCTCAAGGGTCGAATTTGGGATGTTTGGGATATTTTGAAACTGCAGGGGGGTTTTGGCAAAATGTGACCCATCGCCGCTCTCAGTAATTGGGATATTGTCGGTATAAAATGAAATAATTTTAAACTGCGAATACGTGCAGAAAGCCAGAATTTGGCTAAAAAATATGGCTCAAGCGTCAAATTTGTTATGTTTGGGATATTTTGAAAACTGCAAGGAGGGTTTGGGCAGAATGTGATCCATCGCCGCTCTCAGTAATTGGCATATATTCGGCATAAAAAGTCGTAATTTAAACTGCGAATACGTGCAGAGAGCCAGAATTTGGCTTCAAAATATGTCTCAAGGGTCGACGTTTGGATGTTTTGGATATTTTGAAAACTGCAAGGAGGGTTTGGGCAGAATGTGATCCATCGCCGCTCTCAGTAATTTGCATTTTTTCGGTATAAAAAGTCGTAATTTCAAACTGCGAATACGTGCAGAGAGCCAGAATTTGGCTCCAAAATATAGCTAAAGGGTCGAATTTGGGATATTTTGAAACTGCAGGGGGGTTTTGGCAAAATGTGACCCATCGCCGCTCTCAGTAATAGGCATATTGTCAGTATAAAATGAAATAATTTTAAACTCCGAATACGTGCAGAGAGCCCGAATTTGGCTCCAAAATATGTCTCAAGCGTCGAATTGGGGTTGTTAGGGATAATTTAAAAACTGCAGGGGGGGGGGGGGGTTTGAGCAAAATGTGACCTATCGCTGCTTGCAGTAATTTGCATATTTTTGGTATAAAATGTCGTAATTTAAACCTGCGAATATGTGCAAAGAGGCAGAATTTGGCTCCAAAATATGGCTCACGGGTCGAATTTGGAATGTTTGGTATATTTTGAAAACTGCAAGGGGGTTTGTGCAAAATATGGACCTATCGCTGCTTTCAGTAATTGGCATTTTTTCAGCATTAAAAGTCGTAATTTCAAACAGCGAATACGTGCAGAGAGCGAGAATTTGGCTCCAAAATATGACTCAAGCGTCCAATTTGGTATGTTTGGGATATTTTGAAAACTGCAAGGAGGGTTTGGGCAAAATGTGATCCATCGCCGCTCTCAGTAATTGGCATATTTTCGGTATAAAAAGTCGTAATTTCAAACTGCGAATACGTGCAGAGAGCCAGAATTTGGCTTCAAAATATAGCTCAAGTGTCGACATTTGGATGTTTTGGATATTTTGAAAACTGCAGGGAGGGTTTGGGCAAAATGTAATCCATCGCCGCTCTCAGTAATTGGCATTTTTTCGGTATAAAAAGTCGTAATTTCAAACTGCGAATACGTGCAGAGAGCCAGAATTTGGCTCCAAAATATGACTCAAGCGTCCAATTTGGGATGTTTGGGATATTTTGAAAACTGCAAGGAGGGTTTGGCCAAAATGTGATCCATCGCCGCTTTCAGTAATTGGCATATTTTCGGTATAAAAAGTCGTAATTTCAAACTGCGAATACGTGCAGAGAGCCAGAATTTGGCTCAAAAATATGGCTCAAGCGTCAAATTTGTTATGTTTGGGATATTTTGAAAACTGCAGGGAGGGTTTGGGCAGAATGTGATCCATCGAAGCATTCAGTAATTGGCATATTTTTGGGTATAAAAATTCGTAATTTCAAACTGCCAATATGTGCAGACAGCTTGAATTTGGCTCCAAAATATAGCTCAAGGGTCGAATTTGGGATGTTTGGGATATTTTGAAACTGCAGGGGGGTTTTGGCAAAATGTGACCCATCGCCGCTCTCAGTAATTGGGATATTGTCGGTATAAAATGAAATAATTTTAAACTGCGAATACGTGCAGAAAGCCAGAATTTGGCTCAAAAATATGGCTCAAGCGTCCAATTTGGGATGTTTGGGATATTTTGAAAACTGCAAGGAGGGTTTGGGCAAAATGTGATCCATCGCCGCTCTCAGTAATTGGCATTTTTTCAGCATTAAAAGTCGTAATTTCAAACAGCGAATACGTGCAGAGAGCGAGAATTTGGCTCCAAAATATGACTCAAGCGTCCAATTTGGGATGTTTGGGATATTTTGAAAACTGCAAGGAGGGTTTGGGCAAAATGTGATCCATCGCCGCTCTCAGTAATTGGCATATTTTCGGTATAAAAAGTCGTAATTTCAAACTGCGAATACGTGCAGAGAGCCAGAATTTGGCTTCAAAATATGTCTCAAGGATCGACATTTGGATGTTTTGGATATTTTGAAAACTGCAGGGAGGGTTTGGGCAAAATGTGATCCATCGCCTCTCTCAGTAATTTGCATTTTTTCGGTATAAAAAGTCGTAATTTCAATCTGCGAATACGTGCAGAGAGCCAGAATTTGGCTCCAAAATATGGCTCACGGGTCGAATTTGGGATGTTTGGTATATTTTGAAAACTGCAGGGGGGTTTGTGCAAAATATGGACCTATCGCTGCTTTCAGTAATTGGCATTTTTTCAGCATTAAAAGTCGTAATTTCAAACAGCGAATACGTGCAGAGAGCGAGAATTTGGCTCCAAAATATGACTCAAGCGTCCAATTTGGGATGTTTGGGATATTTTGAAAACTGCAAGGAGGGTTTGGGCAAAATGTGATCCATCGCCGCTCTCAGTAATTGGCATATTTTCGGTATAAAAAGTCGTAATTTAAAACTGCGAATACGTGCAGAGAGCCAGAATTTGGCTTCAAAATATGTCTCAAGGATCGACATTTGGATGTTTTGGATATTTTGAAAACTGCAGGGAGGGTTTGGGCAAAATGTGATCCATCGCCTCTCTCAGTAATTTGCATTTTTTCGGTATAAAAAGTCGTAATTTCAAACTGCGAATACGTGCAGAGAGGCAGAATTTGGCTCCAAAATATGGCTCACGGGTCGAATTTGGGATGTTTGGTATATTTTGAAAACTGCAGGGGGGTTTGTGCAAAATATGGACCTATCGCTGCTTTCAGTAATTGGCATTTTTTCAGCATTAAAAGTCGTAATTTCAAACACCGAATACGTGCAGAGAGCGAGAATTTGCCTCCAAAATATGACTCAAGCGTCCAATTTGGGATGTTTGGGATATTTTGAAAACTGCAAGGAGGGTTTGGGCAAAATGTGATCCATCGCCGCTCTCAGTAATTGGCATATTTTCGGTATAAAAAGTCGTAATTTCAAACTGCGAATACGTGCAGAGAGCCAGAATTTGGCTTCAAAATATGGCTCAAGTGTCGACATTTGGATGTTTTGGATATTTTGAAAACTGCAGGGAGGGTTTGGGCAAAATGTGATCCATCGCCGCTCTCAGTAATTGGCATTTTTTCGATATAAAAAGTCGTAATTTCAAACTGCGAATACGTGCAGAGAGCCAGAATTTGGCTCCAAAATATAGCTCAAGGGTCGAATTTGGGATATTTGGGATATTTTGAAACTGCAGGGGGGTTTTGGCAAAATGTGACCCATCGCCGCTCTCAGTAATAGGCATATTGTCAGTATAAAATGAAATAATTTTAAACTCCGAATACGTGCAGAGAGCCCGAATTTGGCTCCAAAATATGTCTCAAGCGTCGAATTGGGGTTGTTAGGGATAATTTAAAAACTGCAAGGGGGGGGGGTTGAGCAAAATGTGACCTATCGCTGCTTGCAGTAATTTGCATATTTTTGGTATAAAATGTCGTAATTTAAACCTGCGAATATGTGCAGAGAGGCAGAATTTGGCTCCAAAATATGGATCACGGGTCGAATTTGGGATGTTTGGTATATTTTGAAAACTGCAGGGGGGTTTGTGCAAAATATGGACCTATCGCTGCTTTCAGTAATTGGCATATTTTCAGTATAAAAAGTCGTAATTTCAAACTGCGAATACGTGCAGAGAGCCAGAATTTGGCTCCAAAATATGACTCAAGCGTCCAATTTGGGATGTTTGGGATATTTTGAAAACTGCAAGGAGGGTTTGGCCAAAATGTGATCCATCGCCGCTTTCAGTAATTGGCATATTTTCGGTATAAAAAGTCGTAATTTCAAACTGCGAATACGTGCAGAGAGCCAGAATTTAGCTCAAAAATATGGCTCAAGCGTCAAATTTGTTATGTTTGGGATATTTTGAAAACTGCAGAGAGGGTTTGGGCAGAATGTGATCCATCGAAGCATTCAGTAATTGGCATATTTTGGGTATAAAAATTCGTAATTTCAAACTGCCAATATGTGCAGACAGCTAGAATTTGGCTCCAAAATATAGCTCAAGGGCCGAATTTGGGATGTTTGGGATATTTTGAAACTGCAGGGAGGGTTTGGGCAAAATGTGACCCATCGCCGCTCTCAGTAATTGGGATATAGTCGGTATAAAATGAAATAATTTTAAACTGCGAATACGTGCAGAAAGCCAGAATTTGGCTAAAAAATATGGCTCAAGCGTCAAATTTGTTATGTTTGGGATATTTTGAAAACTGCAAGGAGGGTTTGGGCAGAATGTGATCCATCGCCGCTCTCAGTAATTGGCATATATTCGGTATAAAAAGTCGTAATTTAAAACTGCGAATACGTGCAGAGAGCCAGAATTTGGCTTCAAAATATGTCTCAAGGGTCGACATTTGGATGTTTTGGATATTTTGAAAACTGCAGGGAGGGTTTGGGCAAAATGTGATCCATCGCCTCTCTCAGTAATTTGCATTTTTTCGGTATAAAAAGTCGTAATTTCAAACTGCGAATACGTGCAGAGAGCCAGAATTTGGCTCCAAAATATAGCTAAAGGGTCGAATTTGGGATATTTGGGATCTTTTGAAACTGCAGGGGGGTTTTGGCAAAATGTGACCCATCGCCGCTCTCAGTAATAGGCATATTGTCAGTATAAAATGAAATAATTTTAAACTCCGAATACGTGCAGAGAGCCCGAATTTGGCTCCAAAATATGTCTCAAGCGTCGAATTGGGGTTGTTAGGGATAATTTAAAAACTGCAGGGGGGGGGGGGGGGTTTGAGCAAAATGTGACCTATCGCTGCTTGCAGTAATTTGCATATTTTTGGTATAAAATGTCGTAATTTAAACCTGCGAATATGTGCAGAGAGGCAGAATTTGGCTCCAAAATATGGCTCACGGGTCGAATTTGGAATGTTTGGTATATTTTGAAAACTGCAAGGGGGTTTGTGCAAAATATGGACCTATCGCTGCTTTCAGTAATTGGCATTTTTTCAGCATTAAAAGTCGTAATTTCAAACAGCGAATACGTGCAGAGAGCGAGAATTTGGCTCCAAAATATGACTCAAGCGTCCAATTTGGGATGTTTGGGATATTTTGAAAACTGCAAGGAGGGTTTGGGCAAAATGTGATCCATCGCCGCTCTCAGTAATTGGCATATTTTCGGTATAAAAAGTCGTAATTTCAAACTGCGAATACGTGCAGAGAGCCAGAATTTGGCTTCAAAATATGGCTCAAGTGTCGACATTTGGATGTTTTGGATATTTTGAAAACTGCAGGGAGGGTTTGGGCAAAATGTGATCCATCGCCGCTCTCAGTAATTGGCATTTTTTCGGTATAAAAAGTCGTAATTTCAAACTGCGAATACGTGCAGAGAGCCAGAATTTGGCTCCAAAATATGACTCAAGCGTCCAATTTGGGATGTTTGGGATATTTTGAAAACTGCAAAGAGGGTTTGGGCAAAATGTGATCCATCGCCGCTTTCAGTAATTGGCATATTTTCGGTATAAAAATTCGTAATTTCAAACTGCGAATACGTGCAGAGAGCCAGAATTTGGCTCAAAAATATGGCTCAAGCGTCAAATTTGTTATGTTTGGGATATTTTGAAAACTGCAGGGAGGGTTTGGGCAGAATGTGATCCATCGAAGCATTCAGTAATTGGCATATTTTGGGTATAAAAATTCGTAATTTCAAACTGCCAATATGTGCAGACAGCTTGAATTTGGCTCCAAAATATAGCTCAAGGGTCGAATTTGGGATGTTTGGGATATTTTGAAACTGCAGGGGGGTTTTGGCAAAATGTGACCCATCGCCGCTCTCAGTAATTGGGATATTGTCGGTATAAAATGAAATAATTTTAAACTGCGAATACGTGCAGAAAGCCAGAATTTGGCTCAAAAATATGGCTCAAGCGTCAAATTTGTTATGTTTGGGATATTTTGAAAACTGCAAGGAGGGTTTGGGCAGAATGTGATCCATCGCCGCTCTCAGTAATTGGCATATATTCGGCATAAAAAGTCGTAATTTAAAACTGCGAATACGTGCAGAGAGCCAGAATTTGGCTTCAAAATATGTCTCAAGGGTCGACGTTTGGATGTTTTGGATATTTTGAAAACTGCAAGGAGGGTTTGGGCAGAATGTGATCCATCGCCGCTCTCAGTAATTTGCATTTTTTCGGTATAAAAAGTCGTAATTTCAAACTGCGAATACGTGCAGAGAGCCAGAATTTGGCTCCAAAATATAGCTAAAGGGTCGAATTTGGGATATTTTGAAACTGCAGGGGGGTTTTGGCAAAATGTGACCCATCGCCGCTCTCAGTAATAGGCATATTGTCAGTATAAAATGAAATAATTTTAAACTCCGAATACGTGCAGAGAGCCCGAATTTGGCTCCAAAATATGTCTCAAGCGTCGAATTGGGGTTGTTAGGGATAATTTAAAAACTGCAGGGGGGGGGGGGGTTGAGCAAAATGTGACCTATCGCTGCTTGCAGTAATTTGCATATTTTTGGTATAAAATGTCGTAATTTAAACCTGCGAATATGTGCAGAGAGGCAGAATTTGGCTCCAAAATATGGCTCACGGGTCGAATTTGGGATGTTTGGTATATTTTGAAAACTGCAGGGGGGTTTGTGCAAAATATGGACCTATCGCTGCATTCAGTAATTGGCATTTTTTCAGCATTAAAAGTCGTAATTTCAAACAGCGAATACGTGCAGAGAGCGAGAATTTGCCTCCAAAATATGACTCAAGCGTCCAATTTGGGATGTTTGGGATATTTTGAAAACTGCAAGGAGGGTTTGGGCAAAATCTGATCCATCGCCGCTCTCAGTAATTGGCATATTTTCGGTATAAAAAGCCGTAATTTCAAACTGCGAATACGTGCAGAGAGCCAGAATTTGGCTTCAAAATATGGCTCAAGTGTCGACATTTGGATGTTTTGGATATTTTGAAAACTGCAGGGAGGGTTTGGGCAAAATGTGATCCATCGCCGCTCTCAGTAATTGGCATTTTTTCGGTATAAAAAGTCGTAATTTCAAACTGCGAATACGTGCAGAGAGCCAGAATTTGGCTCCAAAATATGACTCAAGCGTCCAATTTGGGATGTTAGGGATATTTTGAAAACTGCAAGGAGGGTTTGGGCAAAATGTGATCCATCGCCGCTTTCAGTAATTGGCATATTTTCGGTATAAAAAGTCGTAATTTCAAACTGCGAATACGTGCAGAGAGCCAGAATTTGGCTCAAAAATATGGCTCAAGCGTCAAATTTGTTATGTTTGGGATATTTTGAAAACTGCAGGGAGGGTTTGGGCAGAATGTGATCCATCGAAGCATTCAGTAATTGGCATATTTTGGGTATAAAAATTCGTAATTTCAAACTGCCAATATGTGCAGACAGCTAGAATTTGGCTCCAAAATATAGCTCAAGGGTCGAATTTGGGATGTTTGGGATATTTTGAAACTGCAGGGGGGTTTTGGCAAAATGTGACCCATCGCCGCTCTCAGTAATTGGGATATTGTCGGTATAAAATGAAATAATTTTTAACTGCGAATACGTGCAGAAAGCCAGAATTTGGCTCAAAAATATGGCTCAAGCGTCAAATTTGTTATGTTTGGGATATTTTGAAAACTGCAAGGAGGGTTTGGGCAGAATATGATCCATCGCCGCTCTCAGTAATTGGCATATATTCGGTATAAAAAGTCGTAATTTAAAACTACGAATACGTGCAGAGAGCCTGAATTTGGCTTCAAAATATGTCTCAAGGGTCGACATTTGGATGTTTTGGATATTTTGAAAACTGCAGGGAGGGTTTGGGCAAAATGTGATCCATCGCCTCTCTCAGTAATATGCATTTTTTCGGTATAAAAAGTCGTAATTTCAAACAACGAATACGTGCAGAGAGCCAGAATTTGGCTCCAAAATATAGCTCAAGGGTCGAATTTGGGATATTTGGGATACTTTGAAACTGCAGGGGGGTTTTGGCAAAATGTGAACCATCGCCGCTCTCAGTAATAGGCATATTCTCAATATAAAATGAAATAATTTTAAACTCCGAATACGTGCAGAGAGCCCGAATTTGGCTCCAAAATATGTATTAAGCGTCGAATTGGGGTTGTTTGGGAAAATTTAAAAACTGCAGGGAGGGGGGGTTGAGCAAAATGTGACCTATCGCTGCTTGCAGTAATTTGCATATTTTTGGTATAAAATGTCGTAATTTAAACCTGCGAATATGTGCAGAGAGGCAGAATTTGGCTCCAAAATATGGCTCACGGGTCGAATTTGGGATGTTTTGTATATTTTGAAAACTGCAGGGGGGTTTATGCAAAATGTGACCTATCGCTGCTTTCAGTAATTGGCATATTTTCAGTATTAAAAGTCTTAATTTCAAACTGCGAATACATGCAGAGAGCCAGAATTTGGCTCCAAAATATGACTCAAGCGTCCAATTTGGGATGTGTGGGATATTTTGAAAACTGCAAGGAGGGTTTGGGCAAAATGTGATCCATCGAAGCTTTCAGTATTTGGCATATTTTCGGTATAAAAAGTCGGAATTTCAAACTGCGAATACGTGCAGAGAGCGAGAATTTGGCTCAAAAATATGGCTCAAGCGTCAAATTTGTTATGTTTGGGATATTTTGAAAACTGCAGGGAAGTTTTGGGCAAAATGTGATCAATCGCCACTCTCAGTAATTGGCATATTTTCGGTGTAAAAAGTCGTAATTTCAAACTGCGAATACGTGCAGAGAGCCAGAATTTGGCTTCAAAATATAGCTCAAGGGTCGACTTTTGGATGTTTTGGATATTTTGAAAACTGCAGGGAGGGTTTGGGCAAAATGTGATTAATCGTCGCTCTCAGTAACTGGCATATTTTCGGTATAAAAAGTCGTAATTTCAAACTGCGAATACATGCAGAGAGCCAGAATTTGGTTTCAAAATAATTCTCAAGAGTCGAATTTGGGATGTTTGGGATATAATGAAAACTGCAGGGAAGGTTTGGGCACAATGTGATCCATTGCCGCTCTCAGTAATTGCCATATTTTTGGTATAAAAAGTCGTAATTTCAAACTGCGAATACGTGCAAAGAGCCAGAATTTATGTCCAAAATATAGCTCAAGCGTAAAGTTTAGGGTGTTTGGGATATTTTGAAAACTGCAGGGAGGGTTTGGGCAAAATGTGATCCATCGCCGCTCTCAGTAATTAGTATATTTTCGGTACAAAAAGTCGTATTTTTAAACTGCGAATACGTGCAGAGAGCCTTAATTTGGCTCCAAAATATGAATCAAGCGTCGAATTTGGGATGTTTGGGATATTTTGAAAACTACAAGGAGGGGGGGCGGGTGGGGGTTTGCAAAATGTGACTCACCGCCGCTCTCAGTAATTGGCATATTGTCGGTATCTTTTGAGTCCCTCTCTTAAGCCTCTGCATCCCCTGTCTTGAGCCTCTGCATCACTCTCTTGAGTCTCTTCATCCCTCTCTTAAGATTCTGCATCATTCTCTTCAGCCTCTGCATCACTCTTTTATGCCTCTGCATCATTCTTTTCAGCCTCTGCATCCCCTCTAAAGCCTCTGCATCACTCTCTTGAGCCTCTGCATCACTCTCTTCAGGCTCTGCATCACTCTCTTATGCCTCTGCATCACTCTATTGAGCTTCTGCATCACTCTCTTGAGCCTCTACATCCCTCTCTTGAGCCTCTGCATCACTCGTAAGCCTCTGCATCACTCTCTTGAGCCTCTGCTTAACTCTCTTGAGTCTCTGCATCACTCTCTTGAGCCTCTGCATCCCTCTCTTGAGCCTCTGAACCCCTCTCCTGAGCCTCTGCATCTCTCTCTTGAGCCTCTGCATCACTCTCTTCATCCTCTGCATCCCTCTCTTGAGCCTCTGCATCACTCTCTTGAGCCTCTGCATCACTCGCTTGAGCCTCTGCATCACTCTCTTGATCCTCTACATCAATCTCTTGAGCCCCTGCATCCCTCTCTTAAGCCTCTGCAACACTCTCTTAAGCCTCTGCATCCCTCTCTTGAGCCTCTGAATCTCTCTCATGAACCTCTGCATCACTCTCTTGAGCCTCTGCATAACTTTCTTCTTCCTCTACATCCCTCTCTTGAGCATCTGCATCACTCTCTTGGGCTCCTGCATCCATCTCTTGAGCCTCTGCATCACACTCTTGGGCGTCTGCATCACCCTCTTAAGCCTCTGCATCCCTATTTTGAGCTTCTACAGAGGCTCAAGTGAGGAATGCAGAGGCAAAAGAGAGGGATGCAGAGGCTCTTGAGAGTGATGCAGAGACTCAAGAGAGGGATGCAGAGGCTTAAGCGAGTGATGCAAAGGCTCAAGAGAGGGATGCAAAGGCTCATGAGTGAGATGCAGAGGATCAAGAGAGGGATGCAGAGGCTCAAGTGAATGATTTAGAGGCTTAAGAGAGGGATGCAGAGGCTCAAGAGAATGATGCAGAGGCTCAAGAGAGTGATGCAGAGGATCAAAAGGGTGATGGAGAGGCTCAAGAGAGTAATGCAGAGGATCAAGAGAGTTATGCAGAGGCTCGAGAGAGTGATGCAGAGGATCAAGAGAGTGATGCAGACGCTCGAGAGAGTTATGCAGAGGCCTCAAGAGAGGGATTCAGAGGCTGAAGAGAGTGATGCAGAGGCTCAAGAGAGTGATGCAGAGGCTCAAGAGAGTGATGCAGAGGCTCAAGAGAGGGATGCAGAGGCTCAAGGGAGTGATGCAGAGGCTTGAGAGAGGGATGCAGGGGCTCAAGACAGTTATGCAGAGGCTCAAGAGAGTGATGCAGAGGCTTAAGAGAGTGATGCAGAGGCTTAAAAGAGGGATGCAGAGGCTCAAGAGAGTGATGCAGAGGCTCAAGAGAGTGATGCAAAGGGTCAAGAGAGTGATGCAGAGGATTTAGAGAGGGATGCAGAGGCTCAAGAGAGGGATGCAGAGGCTTAAGCGAATGATGCAAAAGCTTAAAAGAGGGATGCAGAGGCTCAAGAGAGTGATGCAGAGGCTCAAGAGAGTTATGCAGAGGCTCAAGAGAGTGATGCAGAGGCTTACGAGAGTGACGCAGATGATCAAGAGAGGGATGCAGAGGCTTAAGAGAGTGATGCAGAGGCTGAAGAGAGTGTTGCAGAGGCTTAAGAAAGGGATGCAGAGGCTCAAGAGAGTGATGCAGAGGCTCAAGAGAGTGATGCAGAGGGTCAAGAGAGTGATGCAGAGGCTTTAGAGAGGGATGCAGAGGCTCAAGAGAGGGGATGCAGAGGCTTAAGCGAGTGATGCAGAGGCTGAAGAGAGTGATGCAGAGGCTCTAGAGAGTGATGCAGAGGCTCAAGAGAGTGATGCAGAGGCTTAAGAAAGTGATGCAGAGGCTGAAGAGAGTGATGCAGAGGCTCTTGAGAGTGATGCAGAGGCAGAAGAGAGTGATGCAGAGCCTCTAGAGAGTGATGCAGAGGCTCATGAAAGGGATGGAGGAGTTCAAGAGAGAGATGCAGAGGCTCAAGAAAGGGATGCAGAGGCTTAAGAAAGTGATGCAGAGGCTGAAGAGAGAGATGCAGAGGCTCTAGAGAGTGATGCAGAGGCTCAAGAGAGTGATGCAGAGGATCAAGAGAGTGATGCAGAGGATCGAGAGAGTGATTCAGAGGCATGCAAGAGTGATTGGATTCAGTGGCTCAAGACAGTGATGCAGAGGCTTAAGAGAGTGAGGCAGAGGCTTTGGAGATGGATGCAGAGGCTCAAGAGAGTAATGCAGAGGCTTAACAGGGTGATTCAGAGGCTCAAGAGAGTGATGCAGAGGCTTGAGAGAGGGATGCAGGGGATCAAAAGGGTGATGCAGAAGCTCAAGAGAGTGATTCAGAGGATTAAGAGAGTGATGCAGAGGCTTAATAGAGTGATGCAAAGGCTTAAAAGAGGGATGCAGAGGCTCAAGAGAGGGATGCAGAGGCCAAAGAGAGGGATGCAGAGGCTCAAGAGAGGAATGCATAGGCTCAAGTGAGGGATGCAGAGGCACAAGAGAGGGAAGCAGAGGCTCTTGAGAGTGATGCAGAGGCTCAAGAGAGGGATACAGAGGCTTAAGAGAGTGAGGCAGAGGCTTAGGAGATGGATGCAGAGGCTCAAGAGAGTAATGCAGAGGCTTAACAGGGTGATTCAGAGGCTCAAGAGAGTAATGCAGAAGCTTGAGAGAGGGATGCAGGGGATCAAGAGGGTGATGCAGAAGCTCAAGAGAGTGATTCAGAGGATTAAGTGAGTGATGCAGAGGCTTAATAGAGAGATGCAAAGGCTTAAAAGAGGGATGCAGAGGCTCAAGAGAGGGATGCAGAGGCCAAAGAGAGGAATGCAGAGGCTCAAGAGAGGAATGCAGAGGCTCAAGTGAGGGATGGATCACCTTTTGCCCAAACCCTCTCTGCAGTTTTCAGAATATCCCAAACATCCCAAATTCGACTCGTAAGCCATATTTTGGAGCCAAATTTTGGCTTTCTTCATGTATTCCCAGTTTGAAATTACGACTTTTTATACCGAAAATATGCCAATTACTGAGAGCGACGATGGATCACATTTTGCCCAAACCCTCTCTGCAGTTTTCAAAATATCCCAAATATCTCAAATTCGACCCTTGAGCCATATTATGGAGCCAAATTGGGGCTCACTGCACGTATTCGCAGTTTCAAATTACGTCTTTTTATACCGAAAGTATGCCAATTACTGTGATCGGCGATGGGTCACATTTTGCCCAAACCCTCCCTGAAGTTTTCAAAATATCCCAAACATCCCAAATTCTTCGATTGAGCCATATCTTGGAGGCAAATTCTGGCTCTCTGCACGTATTCGACGTTTCGAATTACGACTTTTTATACCGAAAATATGCCAAATAATTATAGCTGCGATGGGTCACATTTTGCCCAAACCCCGCCATGAAGTTTTCAAAATATTGCAAACATCCCAAATCCGACGATTGAGCCATATTTTTGAGCCAAATTGTGGCTATGTGCAGGTATAAGCAGTTTGAAATTTCAACTTTTTATACCAAAAATATGCCAATTACTGAGAGCGGCGATGGACCACATTTTGCCCAAATCCTATCTGCAGTTTTCGAAATATCCAAAACATCCCAAATTCGACCCCTTGAGCCTTATTTTTGAGCCAAATTCTGGCTCTCTGCACGTATTCGTTGTTCGAAATTATGACTTTTTATACTGAAAATAATGCCAATTACTGTGAGCAGCGAAGGATCACATTTTGACCAAAACCCCCGTGCAGTTGTCAAAACATCCCAAGCATCCCAAATTCGACCCTTGAGCAATATTTTGGAGCCAAATTCTGGCACTCTGCACGTATTCGCAGTTTGAAATTACGACTTTTTATACCGAAAATATGCCAATTACTGAAAGCGGTGATGGATCACATTTTGCCCAAACCCTCCCTGCAGTTTTCGAAATATCTCAAAGATCCCAAATTCGACGCTTGAGCCATATTTTAGAGCCAAATTCTGACTCTCTGTACGTATTCGCAGTTTGCAATTACGACTTTTTATTCCGAAAATATGCCAATTACTGAGAGCGGCGATGGGTCACATTTTTGCCCCAAACTCATTCAGTTTTCAAACTATCCCAAGCATCCCAAATTCGACCCTGGATCTATATTTTGGAGCAAAATTCTGGCTATTTGCACGTAATTTCAGTTTGAAATTAGGACTTTTTATGCAGAAAATGTGCCAATTACTGAAATCGATGATTGATCACATTTTGCCAAAACCCTCCCTGCAGTTTTCAAAATATCCCAAACATCCCAAATTCGACCCTTGAGCCATATTTTGGAGTGAAATTTTGGCTTTCTTCATGTATTCCCAGTTTGAAATTACGACTTTTTATACCGAAAATATACCAATTACTGAAAGCGGCGATGGATCACATTTTGCCCAAACCCTCTCTGCAGTTTTCAAAATATCCCAAACATCCCAAATTCGACCTTTGAGCCATATTTTGGAGCCAAATTCGGGCTCTCTGCACGTATTCGCAGTTTGAAATTACGAATTTTTATACAGAAAATATGCCAATTAATTAGAGTGGCGATGGGTCACACTTTGCCCAAACCCCGCCATGCAGTTTTCAAAATATCGCAAACATCCCAAATTCGACGCTTGAGCCATATTTTGGTGCCAAATCGTGGCTATCTGCACGTATTAGCAGTTTGAAATTTTAAATTTTTATACCGAAATAATGCCAATTACTGTCAGCAGCGAAGGGTCACATTTTGCCCAAAACCCCCTGCAGTTTTCAAAATATCCCAAACATCCAAAATTCGACCCTTGAGCCATATTTTTTAGCCAAATTCTGGCTCTCTGCACATATTCGCAGGCGGAAATTACGACATTTTTTACCGAAAATATGCCAATTACTAAAAACAGCGATGGGTCACATTTTGCCAAAACCCCCCCTGCAGTTTTCAAAATGTCCCAAACATCCCAAATTCGACACTTGAGCCATATTTTGGAGCCAAATTCGGGCTCTCTGCACGTATTTGCAGTTTGAAATTACGACTTTTTATACCGAAAATATGCCAATGACTGTAAGCGGCGAAAGGTCACATTTTCCCCAAAACCCCCGCAGTTTTCAAAATATCCCAAACATCCCAAATTCCACCCTTGAGCCATATTCTGTAGGCAAATTCTAGCTCTCTTCACGTATTCGCAGTTTAAATTAGGACATTTTATATCGAAAATATGACAATTACTGAGAGCAGCGATGGATCACATTTTGCCCAAACCCTCTCTGCAGTTTTCAAAATATCCCAAACATCCCAAATTCGATGCTTGATCCATATTTTGGAGCCAAGTTCTGGGTCTCTGAGAGAAGAGGTACTCGTAAAATTGGTCTAATCCGGTTGAAACGTCGAAATATGCAATAAAAACAGAAAATCTTTCTTAATCAATACCTGACTCACTATTTTAAAAAGGTATAAATAGTTGATTGATAATCAAATTTTTAAGGGTAATTTGAAATTCATTACGTGTTTGCATCATATTTATCGTAAATTTAATGAATTAATCGCAATAAACCGAAAATGCTTGAAAATGTGAAAAAACGGCCAAATATAGCCTAAATCGTTGATATTTGGATAAAATCTCATTAGTTTAGAGCAGTTGTTCTTGTGAAACAACGATGAAAAACCTCAAAATATTGCTAAATTCGATGATTTTATGAACAAGCCACAATGCAAGAAAACTTGCTTAACAACGCAATATTATGTGAAATTCTGAGATTTGTAGGCAAAATCACAAATAGAGACACAAGATGAAGTAGTATCAAAATATTAGTAGGTTCGAACCTTTTTACCTAAAATCACCTTACATGAAAAACGTAAAAAATGTCACAATAATACCAAATTCGAGGATTTTTACTTCAAATCATAGAGCGAGGTTGCGAATTATTTTGATCATTAAAAAGGCATGTGAAAACGATGTTTACAATTCAAATGATAAAAAACAATTTGTTTTCTTTAGAATTACCTAAAATGTTCCTGAATTTCCGTTTTTTTCTGAATTCGTAAAACTGCTCTAATCTGGCTGAAACGTCGAAATATGCAATAAAAACAGAAATTCTCTCCTAATCAATATTAGGAGAGTATTACTCTCTATTACAGTATTACTTACTATTTCTACGAGGTACAGATAGCTGATTAAAAACCAAGTATTTAATTTTAATTTGCAATTAATTACGTGTTTGTATCATATTTATCATAAATTTGTTGAATTAATGGCAATAAACAGAAAAGGCCAGAAAACGCGGAAAAACGGCAAAATATTGCCTAAATCCTTGATATTTGGTTTAAATCTCATACAGGAAACAAGGATGAAAAAAACTCAAAATATTGCTAAATTCGATGATATTAAGTACAAAGCACAATGCAAGAAAAGTTGCTTAAAAATGCAATATCATGTGAAATTCTAAGATTTTTAGGCCAAATCACAGATAGTGGGACAACATGAAGTAGTATCAAAATATTAGTAAATTCGAACATTTTTACCTAAAATCACTCTACATGAAAAACGTGAAAAGTCTTTATAATACCAAATTCGAAGATTTTTACATCAAATCATAGAGCGAGGTTGCGTATTATTTTGATAATTAAAAAGGCATATGGAAACGTTGTTTTCAATTCAAATGATAAAAATAAATGTGTTTTCTTTAGAATTACCTAAAATGTTCCAGAATTTCCGTTTATATTACCGCAAGAACAGGTACTCGTAAAACCGCTTTAATCCGGCTGAAACGTCGAAATATACAATAAAAACAGAAAATCTCTTCTAATCAATATCCTACTCATTATTTTAACGAGGTAAAAATAGTTGATTAAAATGAAAAATTTAATTTTAATTTGCAATTAATTACGTGTTTGCATCATATTTAAAGTAAATTTTTTTAATTAATGGCAATAAAACGAAAAGGCTTGAAAACGCTGAAAAAACGGCAAAATATTGCCTAAATCGTTGATATTTGGTTCAAATCTTATAAAGGAAACAACGATGAAAAACTCAGTTTTGCTAAATTCGATGATTTTATGTACAAAGCACAATGCAAGAAAACTTGCTTAAAAACGCAATATTATGTGAAATTCTGAGATTTATAGGCAAAATCACATATAGTGGGACAACATGAAGTAGTATCAAAATATTAGTAAATTCGAACATTTTTACCTATAATCACTCTACATGAAAACGTGAAAAAGTCACTATTATAACAAATTCGAGGATTTTTACATCAAGTCATAGAGCGAGGCTGCGAATTATTTTGATCATTAAAAAGGCATATGAAAACGTTGTTTCCAATTCAAATGAATAAAATCTGTGTTTTTTCTTTAGAATTAACTAAAATGATTCTGAATTTCCGTTTATAATACTGAGAGATGAGATACTCGAAAACTGCTCTAATCCGGCTGAAACGTCGAAATATGCAACAAAAACTGAAAATCTCTCTTAAACCATATTTGACTCACTATTTTAACAAGGTACAAATAGTTGATTGAAAATCAAATATTTAAGGGTAATTTGCAATTCATTACGTGTTTGCATCATATTTATCGTATATTTAATGAATTAATTGCAGTAAACCGAAAATGCTTGAAAACGTGGAAAAACGGCCAAGTATGGCCTAAATCGTTAATATTTGGATGAAATCTCATAAAGGAAACAACGATGAAAAACCTCAAAATATTGCTAAATTCGGTGATTTTACGTACAAGGCACAATGCAAGAAAACTTGCTTAAAAACGCAATATTATGGGAATTTCTAAGATTTGTAGGCCAAATCACAAATAGAAAGACAACATGAAGTAGGATCAATATATTAGAAAGTTCGAACATTTTTACCTAAAATCACCCTACATGAAAAACGTGAAAAAAATCACTATAATACCAAATTCGAGGATATTTCGAGGATGAGGAGGTGAGTACAACTAACTAGTACACACACTCACACACACAGCAAAACACTGGCAGGAGTCTCCAGCAACATACTGGCAGGAGTCTCCAGCAACACGCTGGCAGAGGTCTCCAGCAACACGCTGGCAGAGGTCTCCAGCAACATACTGGCAGGGGTCTCCAGCAACATACTGGCAGGAGTCTCCAGCAACACGCTGGCAGAGGTCTCCAGCAACACACTGGCAGAAGTCTCCAGCAACACACTGGCAGGGGTCTCCAGCAACAAACTGGCAGGGGCTCCAGTAACACACTGGCAGGGGTCTCGAGCAACACACTGGCAGAGGTCTCCAGCAACACACTGGCAGGGGTCTCCAGCAACACAATGGCAGAAGTCTTCAGCAACACACTGGCACAGGTCTCCAGCAACACACTGGCAGAGGTCTCCAGCAACACACTGGCAGGGGTCTCCAGCAACACACTGGCAGGGGTCTCCAGCAACACACTGGCAGAGGTCTACAGCAACACACTGGCAGAGGTCTCCAGCAACACACTGGCAGGGGTCTCCAGCAACACACTGGCAGGGGTCTCCAGCAACACACTGGCAGAAGTCTCCAGCAACACACTGGCAGAGGTCTCCAGCAACACACTGGCAGAGGTCTCCAGCAACACACTGGCAGGGGTCTCCAGCAACACACTGGCAGGGGTCTCCAGCAACACACTGGCAGAGGTCTACAGCAACACACTGGCAGAGGTCTCCAGCAACACACTGGCAGGGGTCTCCAGCAACACACTGGCAGGGGTCTCCAGCAACACACTGGCAGAGGTCTCCAGCAACACACTGGCAGGGGTCTCCAGCAACACACTGGCAGGGGTCTCCAGCAACACACTGGCAGAGGTCTCCAGCAACACCTTGCCAAAGGTCTCCAGCAACACACTGGCTGGGGTCTCCAGCAACACACTGGCAGGGGTCTCCAGCAACACAATGGCAGAAGTCTCCAGCAACACACTGGCATAGGTCTCCAGCAACACACTGGCAGAGGTCTCCAGCAACACACTGGCAGGGGTCTCCAGCAACACAATGGCAGAAGTCTCCAGCAACACACTGGCAGAGGTCTCCAGCAACACACTGGCAGGGGTCTCCAGCAACACACTGGCTGGGGTCTCCAGCAACACACTGGCAGGGGTCTCCAGCAACACACTGGCAGAGGTCTCCAGCAACACACTGGCAGAGGTCTCCAGCAAGACACTGGCAGGGGTCTCCAGCAACACACTGGCAGGGGTCTCCAGCAACACACTGGCAGGGGTCTCCAGCAACACACTGGCAGGGGTCTCAAGCAACACACTGGCAGAGGTCTCCAGCAACACACTGCCAGAAGTCTCCAGCAACACACTGGCAGAGGTCTTCAGCAACACACTGGCAGAGGTCTCCAGCAACACACTGGCAGGGGTCTCCAGCAACACGCTGACAGAGGTCTCCAGCAACACACTTGCAGGGGTCACCAGCAACACACTGGCAGGGGTCTCCAGCCACACACTGGCAGGGGTCTCGAACACCACACTGGCAGGGGTCTCCAGCAACACACTGGCAGAAGTCTCCAGCAACACACTGGCAGGGGTCTCCAGCAACAAACTGGCATGGGCTCCAGTAACACACTGGCTGGGGTCTCGAGCAACACACTGGCAGGGGTCTCCAGCAACATACTGGCAGGAGTCTCCAGCAACACGCTGGCAGAGGTCTCCAGCAACACACTGGCAGGGGTCTCCAGCAACACGCTGGCAGAGGTCTCCAGCAACACGCTGGCAGAGGTCTCCAGCAACATACTGGCAGGGGTCTCCAGCAACATACTGGCAGGAGTCTCCAGCAACACGCTGGCAGAGGTCTCCAGCAACACACTGGCAGAGGTCTCCAGCAACACACTGGCAGGGGTCTCCAGCAACATACTGGCAGGAGTCTCCAGCAACACGCTGGCAGAGGTCTCCAGCAACACACTGGCAGAAGTCTCCAGCAACACACTGGCAGGGGTCTCCAGCAACAAACTGGCAGGGGCTCCAGTAACACACTGGCAGGGGTCTCGAGCAACACACTGGAAGAGGTCTCCAGCAACACACTGGCAGGGGTCTCCAGCAACACAATGGCAGAAGTCTCCAGCAACACACTGGCAGAGGTCTCCAGCAACACACTGGCAGAGGTCTCCAGCAACACACTGGCAGGGGTCTCCAGCAACACACTGGCAGGGGTCTCCAGCAACACACTGGCAGAGGTCTCCAGCAACACCTTGCCAGAGGTCTCCAGCAACACACTGGCTGGGGTCTCCAGCAACACACTGGCAGGGGTCTACAGCAACACACTGGCAGAGGTCTACAGCAACACACTGGCAGAGGTCTCCAGCAACACACTGGCAGGGGTCTCCAGCAACACACTGGCAGGGGTCTCCAGCAACACACTTGCAGAGGTCTCCAGCATCACGCTGGCAGAGGTCTCCAGCAACACACAGGCAGGGGTCTCCAGCAACATACTGTCAGGGGTCTCCAGCAACACACTGGCAGGGGTCTCCAGCAACAGACTGGCAGAGGTCTCCAGCAACACACTGGCAGAGGTCTCCAGCAACACACTGGCAGGGGTCTCCAGCAACACACTGGCAGGGGTCTCCAGCAACACACTGGCAGGGTTCTCCAGCAACACACTGGCAGGGGTCTCAAGCAACACACTGGCAGAGGTCTCCAGCAACACACTGCCAGAAGTCTCCAGCAACACACTGGCAGAGGTCTTCAGCAACACACTGGCAGAGGTCTCCACCCAGCAAACACAAATCATCTACACAACGTTCGCCTATCTCTTCCCATAGGTGTGGGAATGATTTGCATTGAGAATGGTGCAGGAGAGCCTTTGAGAAACTTTTACTCAAAAAATCCAAACACAAAGGTTTAATTATAAATTGTTTTTCTACAATTATTTTCTTCCAAATGTAAAACAAATAGTTTTTACATGTTTAAATATAAAATTTATGGTGTTTTTTTGTAAAATTCATTAATAAATTGTGAATGATATATATTGGCTGAGTGAAACCTTTAAAATCCATTTAGTTATAATATGAACAGAAAAAAGTAGTTTTCCAAATTTTCTAAAAATCGCTCTTTTTAACACAATTTGACTCCTTATGCATTCCACTAAACACTAATATCATGTTTAAATATATAATTTATGTATATTAATAGATATAAGATAAGATAATTTATATAAATTATAGAAGTTGCTGGAAAGTGGTGAGAAAGAATCTGAAAACGTTTTGTTGTCTTATATTGGCGTGTTCTTATTAACTAGAGTGAGTAAGAGTGAGCGAGAGTGGGTAAGAGTGAGTAAGAGTGACTGAAGGTGAGTGAGAGTGCCAGAGAGTGTGTAAGTGTGAGTAAGAGTGAGTATAAGTAAGAGTGACTGAGAGTGAGTAAGAGTGACAGAGTGAGTAAGAGAGAGTAAGGGTGACAGAATGAGTAAGAGTGAGAGTAAAGTGATTGAGAGTAAGGTGAGTATGAGAGTAAGAGTGATTGAGAGTTAGAGTGAGAGTAAGAGTGATTGAGAGTGATTGAGAGTAAGAGTGATTGAGAGTAAGAGTGATTGAGAGTAAGAGTGATTGAAAGTAAGAGTGATTGAGAGTAAGAGTGATTGGGAGTAAGAGTGATTGAGAGTAAGAGTGATTGAGAGTAAGAGTGATTGGGAGTAAGAGTGATTGGGAGTAGGAGTTAGAGTGAGAGTAGGAGTAAGAATGAGAATAAGAGTGATTGAGAGTAAGAGTGAGTAAGAGTAAGAATGAGAGTAAGAGTGATTGAGAGTAAGAGTGATTGAGAGTAAGAGTGATTGAGAGTAAGAGTGATTGGGAGTAAGAGTGATTGGGAGTAAGAGTGAGAGTAAGAGTAAGAATGAGAATAAGAGTGATTGAGAGCAAGAGTGATTGGGAGTAAGAGTAAGAGTAAGAATGAGAGTAGGAGTGATTGAGAGTAGGAGTGATTGGGAGTAGGAGTGATTGGGAGTAGGAGTGATTGGGAGTATGAGTGATTGGGAGTAGGAGTGATTGGGAGTAGGAGTGATTGGGAGTAGGAGTGATTGGGAGTAGGAGTGATTGGGAGTAGGAGTGATTGGGAGTAAGAGTAATTGAGAGTAAGAGTATGAGAGTAAGAGTGAGAGAGTGAGTATGAATGGGTAAGGGTGACTGAGAGTGAGTAAGAGTGACAGAGTAAGAGTGACAGAGAGTAAGAGTGACAGAGAGTAAGAGTGACTGAGAGTAAGAGTGACAGAGAGTAAGAGTGACAGAGAGTAAGAGTGACAGAGAGTAAGAGTGACAGAGAGTAAGAGTGACAGAGAGTAAGAGTGACAGAGTAAGAGTGAGTATGAGAGTGAGTAAGGATGACTGAGAGAAAGAGTGAGTAATAGTGCGTAAGAGTGATTGAGAGTTAGAGTGAGAGTAAGAGTGATTGAGAGTTAGTGAGAGTAAGAGTGATTGAGAGTAAGAGTGATTGAGAGTAAAAGTGATTGAGAGTAAGAGTGATTGAGAGTAAGAGTGATTGGGAGTAAGAGTGATTGAGAGTAAGAGTGATTGGGAGTAGGAGTAAGAATAAGTGATTGAGAGTAAGTGTGAGTAAGAGTAAGAATGAGAGTAAGAGTGATTGAGAGTAAGAGTGATTGAGAGTAAGAGTGATTGAGAGTAAGAGTGATTGGGAGAAAGAGTGATTGGGAGTAAGAGTAAGAGTGAGAGTAAGAGTAAGAATGAGAA
Source organism: Procambarus clarkii (assembly GCF_040958095.1). Classification (NCBI taxonomy): domain Eukaryota; kingdom Metazoa; phylum Arthropoda; class Malacostraca; order Decapoda; family Cambaridae; genus Procambarus; species Procambarus clarkii. The sequence continues at coordinate 6,840,154 of NC_091169.1, forward strand.
TAAGAGTGATTGAGAGTAAGAGTGATTGGGAGTAAGAGTAAGAGTAAGAATGAGAGTAGGAGTGATTGAGAGTAGGAGTGATTGGGAGTAAGAGTGATTGAGAGTAAGAGTAATTGAGAGTAAGAGTATGAGAGTAAGAGTGAGAGAGTGAGTATGAATGGGTAAGGGTGACTGAGAGTGAGTAAGAGTGACAGAGAGTAAGAGTGACAGAGAGTAAGAGTGACAGAGAGTAAGAGTGACAGAGAGTAAGAGTGACAGAGAGTAAGAGTGACAGAGAGTAAGAGTGACAGAGAGTAAGAGTGACAGAGTAAGAGTGAGTATGAGAGTGAGTAAGGATGACTGAGAGTAAGAGTGAGTAATAGTGCGTAAGAGTGATTGAGAGTAAGAGTGAGTAATAGTGTGTAAGAGTGATTGAGAGTAAGAGTGAGTAATAGTGTGTAAGAGTGATTGAGAGTGAGAGTGATTATGAGAGAGTTAAGAGTGTGAGGTGTGAGAGGGTAGCAGGCCAGGGAGGCAGGATGTGTGGTCACAGGCGAGGCCTAGGCCTCGTGATCTCTAATGTTGTTTTTTATATATATGTTGGATTTTTTGTCCTGTTTCAAATTATAATTATTTAGCAGGAATGTAATTAGATATTGCACAGTATTAATGTGACAATAATATATGCATAATCCTTGATAATGATCTTTGATAATCAAACTTGTTGTTCAAAGATAATATACAATCTTTGAAGGAAACATTTTGAGAGCGCAAGCTGGCAACACTGTTCTGGTGGTGAGAGAGACATGGTTAGTTGTGCTCAGACCTTCAGTGGTGAAGGGTGTGTCCCAGCTGGCTGCCACCAGCCGCCACCCGCCGCCACCCGCCGCCACCCACCACCAGCCGCCACCACCCACCACCCACCACCAGCCGCCACCTGCCACCACCCACCACCAGCCGCCACCTGCCACCACCCGCCACCACCCACCACCAGCCGCCACCCGCCACCAGCCACCGCCACCCGCCGCCACCACCCACCACCAGCCACCACCCGCCACCAGCCACTGCCACCCACCACCGCCACCCGCCACCGCCACCCACCACCGCCACCCACCACCGCCACCCGCCGCCACCACCCACCACCACCAGCCGCCGCCGCCACCACCACCCACCACCACCGCCGCCACCACCCATCACCGCCACCACCCATCACTGCCGCCGCCACCACCACCCACCACCACCGCCGCCACCACCCATCACCGCCACCGCCCGCCACCAGCCGCCATCACCACCACCACCACCACCAGCCGCCATCACCGCCACCAGCCGCCACCACCAGCCGCCGCCGCCACCACCTCCCACCACCACCGCCGCCACCACCCATCACCGCCACCACCCATCACCGCCGCCGCCACCACCAACCACCACCGCCGCCACCACCCATCACCGCCACCGCCCGCCACCAGCCGCCATCACCACCACCACCACCACCAGCCGCCATCACCGCCACCACCCACCACCACCAGCCGCCGCCGCCACCACCACCCACCACCACCGCCGCCGCCACCACCCATCACCGCCACCATCCATCACTGCCGCCGCCACCACCACCCACCACCACCGCCGCCACCACCCATCACCGCCACCACCCATCACCGCCGCCGCCACCACCACCCACCACCCTCGCCGCCACCACCCATCACCGCCACCACCCATCACCGCCGCCATCACCACCACCACCGCCGCCGCCACCACCCATCACCGCCACCGCCCGCCACCAGCCGCCATCACCACCACCACCACCACCAGCCGCCATCACCGCCACCAGCCGCCACCAGCTGCCACCACCACCAGCCGCCACCACCACCACCACCAGCCGCCATCACCGCCACCAGCTGCCACCACCACCAGCCGCCATCACCGCCACCACCACCAGCCGCCACCACCAGCCGCCACCACCTGCCACCAGCCGCCACCACCGCCCGCTATCAGCTGTCACCGCCCGTTGCCACAGTCGCCACCGCAAGCCGCCACCGCCAGCCGCCACCAGCCCCCCCCACCGCCGATCGTCACCACCCATCACAGCCGCCGCCGCCCGCCACCACCCGCCACCGCCCGCCACCGCCCGCCACCGCCCGCCACCACCCACCACAGCCGCCACCACCCACCACCACCAGCCGCCGCCGCCACCCACCACCCGCCGACACCACCAACCACCACCAGCCGCCGCCGCCACCACCACCCACCACCACCGCCGCCACCACCCACCACCACCAGCCGCCGCCGCCACCACCACCCACCACCACCACCGCCGCCACCACCCACCACCGCCAGCCGCCACCACTCATCACAGACGCCGCCACCCGCCACCGCCCGCCACCACCGCCAGACACAGCCGCCAGTGTCCGCCACCGCCGCCACTGTCCGCCACCGCCGCCACTGTCCGCCACCGCCGCCACTGTCCGCCACTGTCCGCCACCACTGTCTGCCACCGCCACCACTGTCCGCCCGCCGCCACCACTGTCCGCCCGCCGCCACCACTGTCCGCCCGCCGCCACCACTGTCCGCCCGCCGCCACCACTGTCTGCCCGCCGCCACCACTGTCCGCCCGCCGCCTCCACTGTCCGCCCGCCGCCTCCACTGTCCGCCCGCCGCCTCCACTGTCCGCCCGCCGCCTCCACTGTCCGCCCGCCGCCTCCACTGTCCGCCCGCCGCCACCACTGTCCGCCCGCTGCCGCCACTGTTCGCCCGCCGCCGCCACTGTCCGCCCGCCGCCGCCACTGTCCGCCCGCCGCCGCCACTGTCCGCCCGCCGCCGCCACTGTCCGCCCGCCGCCGCCACTGTCCGCCCGCCGCCGCCACTGTCCGTCCGCCGCCACTGTCCACCACCGCCGCCAAAGCCGCCACGGTCCGCCCGCCGCCACTATCCGCCACAGCCGCCACTGTCCGCCCGCCGCCATTGTCCGCCCGCCGCCACAATCCGCCACCGCCGCCACTGTCCTCCCGCCGCCACTGTCCGCCCGCCGCCACTGTCCGCCCGCCGCCACTGTCCGCCCGCCGCCGCTCTGTCCGCCTGCCGCCACTGTCCGCCCGCCACCACTATCCGCCACCGCCGCCACTGTCCGCCCACCGCCACTATCCGCCACCGCCACCACTGTCCGCCCGACGCCACTGTCCGCTCGCCGCCACTATCCGCCACCGCCGCCACTGTCCGCCCGCCGCCGCCCGCCGCCGCCCTGTCCGCCCGCCGCCACTGTCCGCCCGCCACCACTATCCGCCACCGCCACCGCCGCCACGGTCCGCCCGCCGACACTATCCGCCACAGCCGCCACTGTCCGCCCGCCGCCATTGTCCGCCCGCCGCCACTATCCGCCACCGCCGCCACTGTCCGCCCGCCGCCACTATCCGCCACCGCCGCCACTGTCCGCCCGACGCCACTGTCCGCTCGCCGCCACTATCCGCCACCGCCGCCACTGTCCGCCCGCCGCCGCCCTGTCCGCCCGCCGCCACTGTCCGCCCGCCACCACTATCCGCCACCGCCGCCACTGTCCGCCCGCTGCCACTATCCGCCACCGCCGCCACTGTCCGCCCGACGCCACTGTCCGCCTGCCGCCACTATCCGCCACCGCCGCCACTGTCCGCCCGCCGCCACTGTCCGCCCGCTGCCACTATCCGCCACCGCCACCACTGTCCGCGCGCCACCGCCACCACTGTCTGCCACCGCCACCCATGTCTGCCACCGCCACCACTGTCCGCCCGCCGCCACCACTGTCCGCCCGCCGCCAACACTGTCCGCCCGCTGCCGCCACTGTTCGCCCGCCGCCGCCACTGTCCGCCCGCCGCCGCCACTGTCCGCCCGCCGCCGCCACTGTCCGCCCGCCGCCGCCACTGTCCGCCCGCCGCCGCCACTGTCCGCCCGCCGCCGCCACTGTCCGCCCGCCGCCACTGTCCACCACCGCCGCCAAAGCCGCCACGGTCCGCCCGCCGCCACTATCCGCCACAGCCGCCACTGTCCGCCCGCCGCCATTGTCCGCCCGCCGCCACAATCCGCCACCGCCGCCACTGTCCTCCCGCCGCCACTGTCCGCCCGCCGCCACTGTCCGCCCGCCGCCACTGTCCGCCCGCCGCCGCCCTGTCCGCCTGCCGCCACTGTCCGCCCGCCACCACTATCCGCCACCGCCGCCACTGTCCGCCCACCGCCACTATCCGCCACCGCCGCCACTGTCCGCCCGACGCCACTGTCCGCTCGCCGCCACTATCCGCCACCGCCGCCACTGTCCGCCCGCCGCCGCCCTGTCCGCCCGCCGCCACGGTCCGCCCGCCGCCACTATCCGCCACAGCCGCCACTGTCCGCCCGCCGCCATTGTCCGCCCGCCGCCACTATCCGCCACCGCCGCCACTGTCCGCCCGCCGCCACTATCCGCCACCGCCGCCACTGTCCGCCCGACGCCACTGTCCGCTCGCCGCCACTATCCGCCACCGCCGCCACTGTCCGCCCGCCGCCGCCCTGTCCGCCCGCCGCCACTGTCCGCCCGCCACCACTATCCGCCACCGCCACCACTGTCCGCCCCCGCCGCCACTGTCCGCCCGACGCCACTGTCCACCTGCCGCCACTATCCGCCACCGCCGCCACTGTCCGCCCGCCGCCACTGTCCGCCCGCTGCCACTATCCGCCACCGCCACCACTGTCCGCGCGCCACCGCCACCACTGTCTGCCACCGCCACCCATGTCTGCCACCGCCACCACTGTCCGCCCGCCGCCACCACTGTCCGCCCGCCGCCAACACTGTCCGCCCGCCGCCACCACTGTCCGCCCGCCGCCACCACTGTCCGCCCGCCGCCACCACTGTCCGCCCGCCGCCACCACTGTCCGCCCGCCGCCGCCACTGTCCGCCCGCCGCCGCCACTGTCCGCCCGCCGCCGCCACTGTCCGCCCGCCGCCGCCACTGTCTGCCCGCCGCCACTGTCCACCACCGCCGCCAAAGCCGCCACGGTCCGCCCGCCGCCACTATCTGCCACAGCCGCCACTATCCGCCACTGCCGCCACTGTCCGCCCACCGCCACTGTCCGCCCGCCGCCACTATCCGCCACCGCCGCCACTGTCCGCCCGCCGCCACTATCCGCCACCGCCGCCACTGTCCGCCACAGCCGCCACTCTCCGCCGTACAGCCTCCCCTCTCTCCGTTAGTAAATAATTATAATTGTTAGTAAATAATAAAAGAAATTTAAATTATTAGATTTTTTTTACCCTTAAATTGGTTTTAATATTTAAATTGAAAATAATAATATAATATAAAATATAATCAAAAAATTATAATATAAAATATAATTTAATTTCAAGAAATTTAACTTTAAACACAAAGATGTGAAAAGGGTTCAGATTATTGGCTCAAACCTTTCATAAGAGATTCATATTGGTATATGAATGGATTATGAATGACTCATGTTAGGAGTGTAAAGTTGCCACAACATCTCAAATTAGTGTTAGATACATATGTCTTGGTTATAAGTTTTGGAAACCTATTTAAGTCCACACACAATATCGTATCTGATACGATAAAACAAACGTTTCCAATACTTTCAAATACTTTCCAGATATGTTGTGGCAACCTAAAATTGTTTGCTGGGCAGCAACACACTGGCAGGGGTCTCCGGCAACACGCTGACAGAGGTCTCCAGCAACACACTTGCAGGGGTCACCAGCAACACACTGGCAGGGGTCTCCAGCCACACACTGGCAGGGGTCTCCAACACCACACTGGCAGGGGTCTCCAGCAACACACTGGCAGAGGTCTCCAACAACACAATGGCAGAGGTCTCCAGCAACACGCTGGCAGAGGTCTCCAGCAACACACTGGCAGGTGCCTCCATCAACACAACTTTGATGAACAAAGATGTCTTAGATAGCTTCTCTGGTGAACGAAAAGATACTTAGAGAATAACTTTGATGACTGTATTTAACTTTTTGATGGCTCTGAGGACAGTTTTTGTTGAACGAGGATGTCTCAGAAGGCTTCTTTGAATAACAAAGGTGACTCTGAGAATAACTTTTGATGACTCTGAGAATGACTTTGTTGTCTTAGAGAATAACTTTGATGACTTAGAGAATTACTATGTTGAACGAAAGTGAGTTAGAGATTACCTTCGATGACTCTGAGAATATCTTTGATGACTTCGAGAATAACATTTGATGTCTCTTGGAATAACTTTGATGACTTTGAGAATGACTTCTGAGAACCTGAGTAGTATTTTGAATGCGTCTTTGATGTAATGAAGAGTAACTTTGATGTCTTGAAGATATCTTACAGAACAACTTTAATGACTTTGAGAATGTCTTTGAGAACATGAGTAGTATTTTGTTAGCTCAGAGAATAACTTTTTGATGACATAGAGAATAACTTTTTATGTCTTAGAGAAGAACATTGATGGCTTAGAGAGAATATCTTTGATGAAAGATGATGTCTTAGATTAACTTTGTCTTGGAAAACTTTGATGACTTTGAGAACAAGTTTGATAGCTCTTAGAAGGACTTTTATGCCTCTGAGATTAACTTTAATGAACGAAGATGTCTTAGAAAGTTTCTCTGACGAACGAAAGGTTACTTAGAGAATAACTTTTATGTCTCTGAAAATAACTTTTATGTCTCTGAGAATAGCTTTTACGCCTCTGAGAATAACTTTGATGTCTTAAAGGATGTCTTTGATGTCTCAAAGGATGTCTTTGAGTGCAACTTTGATGAACGAGAGTGAGTTAGAGATTACCTTTGTTAAATCTGAGATTAACTTTGATGAACGAGAAAATACTTTTTGATGCCATCGAGAATAATTTTGTTAGCTCTGAGAATAACTTTTATGCCTCTGAGATTAACGTTAATGAACGAAGATGTCTTAGAAAGTTTCTCTGATGAACGAAAGGTTACTTAGAGAATTACATTTTGATGACTGAGATTAACTTTTTGATGACTCTGAGAATAACTTTGAGGATGCGAGTAAATTTTTTAAGTGTTTGAGAGTGTCTTTTGATATCTCGACGAGTGCCCTTGAAGTCTTAAAGGATGTTTTTGATGTCTCAAAGGATGTTTTTGAGTGCAACTTTGATGTCTTTGAGTAAGTCCTTGATGTCTCGAAGAGTGTCTTTGACTATATTTCTTACTTAACGACATATAATTTTAGTTAGGAACAATGATGAATATGACTATTTTAGCGAAGTGAAAGGTTACTTTAGTTAAGCACAGTGTTGGAAAGAGGCTACACATGACTATTTTCAGATGAGAGAAGTGGTATTTCACTTAAGAAATGACAAGGAAACATGATGAAATAACTATTTTTTAGTTGACTGATGAATACTTTTAGTTAAGGAAAAAGACAAAACATGACGAGGGAGACTATTTTTGTGCTCCCCAAAGTATAATGTCAGTTAAGAACAGCGATGAAAGATATCTTTGGTTATTTTTTCTTACTTGACAAAAACATAATGGCTGTTACGAAATGATGAACAAGACTATTTTCAATTACTTGAAGACGGATAAATTTAGTTATGAAATGACAATGAAACATGAAGAACACGGTTATTTTCTGATGACTAAGGAATAAGTTTAGTTATGAACAGTGTTGGAAAGATTCCTTTGACTATTTTTTGGTTGATTGGATAATAAGTTTAGTTGAGAAATGAGGAAAGTGACTATGTTTTAGTTGATTGGCGAAAGATTTTTAGTTAAGAAGTTACAAGAAAGGTTTGTCTTTGTAAATTTGGAACTGATTTTTACCAAAATTTGATTGATTTTTGACGAAAGATTTTTAGTTAAGAAGTTACAAGAAAGGTTTGTCTTTGTAAATTTGGAACTGAATAAAGTGTAGATTTGTTTAAGAACAGGGATGGTAGAACTATTAAGTTGACTACGAGAATTACTTTGACATAGTTTTGCAAATAAAAACTTGGTGACTAAAATTGTTGAGGGAACTGTATTGCAGTATAATATTATTTGACAAAGAACTAGTTAGTGAATGGAAGAAACTAATTAGTTTAAAGAAACAAAGAACATAAAACAAATTGAGGTTAAGTAGGGGAATGAACACAGTGAACATACGGTGAACACAGAAAACATGTAAGAAAAAGTTGATGAATAGAGTGAACATGGAGGGAATATGAACTTATAGAGAATATGAAGACATCATAAGGAACATAGGGAATACAAGAATGAACACTGAACATGTGAAGAACAAGCAAAGAACATTGAGAACATGAATATTGAGTATAAAAGTTATACAGAGAACATATGATGTACATGAAAACATGACAAAGAACATAGTGAACATACGAGGAAAATGGTAGAAAAAATTTGAACTGAGCATGCGGTGAACATTTGTAGAACATGGAATGAACACAGAAAACTTGGAAAAAATGTGAAGAGCACAGCTGAATATAGAGAAAATATGCAAATACAGTAAGATGATTATTGAAGGTTTGGATACATTGGGGATGAAAGATAATTACACAGGTTGGGGTTTTGTGACTACTCTGATAAAGAGTTAGGTTGGAGAGGGACTTGATCGGATATATTTATGTTCGATGATCTAAGACAGAGGAAATGGAGCTTGGCTTATGTCCAGATTAATTTTACTACGTTAGAAATAAGGTGATCTTAAATCTCAGGGTAATTTAGTTGGAAAATAAAGAACTTGTACAAAATGAACTAAGCTGGGGGACAAGAGTTGAAACTTGATAACTGAACTGGTTTTTATTTACTATGTCTGAAAATGTAGTTGGGTGTTTAAATCTCAGGGGGATTTGGACTGATAGTAATAAATTTACAGGTGAACTTGGACAGAGGACAAGAGCTAGAGTTTTATAATAGTTTACATCATATTTACTATGTCTGAAATACAGAGGGTAAAAATTTCAGGGAAATTGATGGGTTATTTACAAAGATACGAGAGAGAACTAAGGTGGGGACAAAAGCTGGAGCTCGTTAACTGTTTTGATCTTATTTACGGTGCCTGAAATACAGAGGGTAAAAATTTCAGGGGAATTGATAGGATATTACCAAAGACTTGAGGGTGGAGTAGGGTGGGGGACGAGAGCTGGAGCTCAGTAACTGAATTGATCTTATTTACTACGACTGAAATATGACTGTTTAAAATTTAATGGGGGATTGGACTGCTAGTAGCGAAAATGGGGTCTCTGTCAAATTTGGGTCTTCAATTGGACTCTGATTAATTTCGATCAAGAACTGGACTCTGATGAATTTTGCTCTCAAAGTAGACTCTGGCGAATTTGAGCATAAACTGGACTCTGACGAAAATTGGGTATAAAATACAGGACTGATGAAATTTGAGCTTAAAACTGTCTCTGACTAATTTTGCTAGCAAACTGGACTCTGGCGAATTTCTGTTGATAATTGGACTCTGATGAAATATGAGCTTAAAACTGTCTCTGACTAATTGTGCTCACAAAGTCGACTCTGTTCATTTTTAGGTATAAAATGGTCTCTGACAAAATTCTGTCTATAACTGGGCTCTGTTCAATTTTGGTCTTTACAGGTGAAATAGCCGTAAATGGATATAAAACTAAATGTTATGGCTAAGTTGTCTGTTTTCCTTAACAAAACATCTAAGACAATATTCTCTGAAAATGGTCTTTTTACAAATTCGGTCATAAACATATAAATAAAATTCTATGATTATTTGAAACTCTGAAAATAGCTGTAAGGAAATAGAAAGAGAGAGAGAGAAAGAGAGAGAGAGAGAGAGAGAGAGAGAGAGAGAGAGAGAGAGAGAGAGAGAGAGAGAGAGAGAGAGAGAGAGAGAGAGAGAGAGAGAGAGAGAGAGAGAGAGAGAGAGAGAGAGAGAGAGAGAAAGAGAGAGAGAGAGAGAGAGAGAGAGAGAGAGAGAGAGAGAGAGAGAGAGAGAGAGAGAGAGAGAGAGAGAGAGAGAGAGAGAGAGAGAGAGAGAGAGAGAGGGAGGGACGGTCCAGATATTATGGAGAAGATAAGATAAGATAAGATAAGAGGTAACCTGAAGGCCGCGTCTGACTGGGACCGTAAGGTAAACACAGGTGGGCCACAGATTGTGAGGTAAGGGGGGGAGGGAGGGGGTGTGAGGTATGAGCGGGAGATGCAGGGGAAGGCCGTGAAATGATTCAGATATATAGCAATATACTAGTTTCTAAGTAAGAATCCCATAAGAACTCTTAACAAAACTCGTATAACATTATTTTCATAAGAACTTTTAACAAACTCGTATGACATTATTTTCATCATAAGAACTCTTAGCAAACTCGTATGATATTATTTTCATTATAAGAACTTTAACAACTTCTAAAATATGTGACTGACAAAATTTACCTGAAAACCCTGGATCATAAACACGATTTTGAATTTCTCCCATAAGAACTTTAACAAAACTCGTATGACATTATTTTCACCATAAGAACCTTAACAAACTTCTAAAATCTGTGACTGACAAAATTTACCTGAAAACCCTGGCTCACACGCGGGATATTGGAACCTGAAAACCCTGGCTCACACGCGGGATATTGGAACCTGAAAACCATGGCTCACACAGAAGATTTTTTCCCCCCCAAAAAAATCGTCTGTACGTTGCCATCCCTACTACTCTTCACTACCCTTGACGTGGTGTTCACTACCCTTACCGCCATGTTTACTACCCTTGGCGTGGTGTTCACTACCCTTAACGTGGTGTTCACTACTCTTGGCGTGGTGTTCACTACCCTTAACGTGGTGTTCACTACCCATGACGTCATGTTCACTACCCTTGGCGTGGGGTTCACTAACCTTGGCGTGGTGTTCACCACTCTTGGCGTGGTGTTCACTGCCCTTGGCGTGGTGTTCACTACCCATGGCATGGTGTTCACTACCCATGGCGTGGTGTTTACTACCCTTGGCGTGGTGTTCACTATCCTTAGCGTGGTGTTCACTATCCTTGGAGTTGTGTTTACTATCCAAGGCTTGGTATTCACTATCCTTGGCGTGGTGTTCACTATCCTTAATGTGGTGTTCACTATCCTTAGCGTGGTGTTCACAACCCTTGCCGTGGTATTCACTACCCTTGGCGTGGTGTTCTCTACCCTTAGCGTGATGTCACTGCCCTTGGCGTGGTGTTCACTACCCATGGCATGGTGTTCACTACCCATGGCGTGGTGTTTACTACCCTTGGCGTGGTGCTCACTACCCTAGGCGTCATGTTCACTACCCTTTGCGTGGTGTTCACTACCCTTGGCTTGGTGTTCACTACCCTTCACTTAGTGTTCACTACCTTTGGCATGGTGTTCACTACCCTTGGCATGGTGTTCACTACCATTAGCGTGGTGTTCAATACCATTAGCGTGGTGTTCACTATCCTTGGCGTGGTGTTCACTACCCTTTGCGTGGTGTTCACTACCCTTGGCGTGGTGTTCACTACCCTTTGCGTGGTGTTCACTACCCTTGGAGTGGTGTTCACTACCCTTCACATGGTGTTCACTACCCTGGACGTGGTGTTCACTACCCTTGGCATGGTGTTCACTACCCTTGGCATAGTGTTCACTATCCTTGGCGTGGTGTTCACTACCCTATGCGTGGTGTTCACTACCCTTGGAGTGGTGTTCCCTACCCTTAGCGTGGTGTTCACTACCCTTGGCGTCATGTTCCCTACCCTTTGCGTGATGTTCACTACCCTTGGCTTGGTGTTCACTACCCTTCACTTAGTGTTCACTACCATTGGCATGGTGTTCACTACCCTTGGCATGGTGTTCACTACCCATAGCGTGGTGTTCACTACCCTTGGCGTGGTGTTCACTATCCTTGGCGTGGTGTTCACTACCCTTGGCGTGGTGTTCAATACCCTTGGCGTGGTGTTCTCTATCCTTGGCGTGGTGTTCACTACCCTTGGCGTGGTGTTCACTACCCTTGGCGTGGTGTTCACTACCCTTTGCACGGTGTTCACTACCCTTGGAGTGGTGTTCACTACCCTTCACGTGGTGTTCACTACCCTGGGCGTGGTGTTCACTACCCTTGGCATGGTGTTCACTACCCTTGGCATAATGTTCACTACCCTTTACGTGGTGTTCACTACCCTTGGCGTGGTGATCACTACCCTTGGCGTGGTGTTCCCTACCCTTGGTGTGGTGTTCACTATCCTTTGTGTGGTGTTCGCTATCCTTAGCGTGGTGTTCACTATCCTTAGCGTGGTGTTCACTATCCTTAGCGTGGTGTTCACTATCCTTAGCGTGGTGTTCACTACCCTTAGTGTGGTGTTCACTATCCTTAGCGTAGTGTTTACTATCCTTGGCGTGGTGTTCACTATCCTTGGCGTGGTGTTCACTACCCCTGGTGTGGTGTTCACTATCCTTGGCGTGGTGTTCACTATCCTTGGCGTGGTGTTCACTAACCTTGGCGTGGTGTTCACTGAACTTGGCATAGTGATCACTATCCTTGGAGTGGTGTTTACTATCCTTGGCGTGGTGTTCACTGAACTAGGCGTGTTGTTCACTATCCTTAGCGTGGTGTTCACTATCCTTGGAGTTGTGTTTACTATCCAAGGCGTGGTGTTCACTATCCTTGGCGTGGTGTTCACTCTCCTTAGCGTGGTGTTCACTATCCTTAGCGTGGTGTTCACAACCCTTGCCGTGGTATTCACTATCCTTGGTGTGGTGTTCACTACCCTTAGCGTGATGTTCACTGAACTTGCCGGGGTGTTCACTACCCATGGCATGGTGTTCACTACCCATGGCGTGGTGTTCACTACCCTTGGCGTGGTGATCACTACTGTTGAAAATTTCCAACACCGAATACAACACTGTTGTATTCTCATTACTTATTACTAACTCTACTAATTATTGTAGTAAGTAAAATTAACACCACGTAGAATTCTCATGTACTAATAATTTCATCTGTGCAGTAGGCTAGAATTCTCACGTCACCCGACGCCAGTATTGCGTCAGATTTCATTACAATAAACACATTATATCCAATGTATCTGAGAATTAAATTCGATTCTCTATAACCAAGGCATTCTGTGTGATAATTAATTACAGATAAATTGACCTCCAACTTAAAGCCGAATAGAGCGTTAGAGTCATAGCGGTTATCTAGTAATAAAAGTTAACGTCACAGGTGAATGCCATGGAGAGACATTAATTCCTCTCCCTTATATGTTTACTATCACTAAATTGGCAAATAATAATATTTCCCTCTTCTAAATAATAAACCCGTCCTGTCTCCAACATTTCAAGCACAAATGCGAGAAATACTAATATTCATGACAATAATTTGTCTAATGAACGCGAGACGCGGCGTGGGTGAGGAGGACCAGCCAGTACACGTGGATGGAAGCTCTCGAGCAGACCTGTCCTCATCGTGCTCACGAGGAGACGCCATTGCCCAGTCATCAGGGTAGACGTTACCCATCCTCAGATGAAAGTCGCCACTGTGAGGCGTGAACAACCTTGCAGATAATATCTTCAACTGGTGTCGGTGTAACATAAGGAACCTTTTTAATCTGGTTCTTGACTACACGTGACCGGCCAGTGAAGCGCGCCATTATCCAGGATAGGGTGAAACCAGAGCCTGGGACGTAAATTTCGGCAATCTTAAAACTTATACAGTGCCCATATTAGCTAAGTATCTTCTCCTTATTTGATGCATCCGGTAAGGTGTAGTGTAGTAGCTGGGTGATTGACCGTGACAACGTATACCAACACCAAACCACAGGTCATTACCCATTATCGCCTGTAAATCTTAATTTCTTGAACATAGAGATTCAGTAGTTTAATTAGTTGCTACTGTAAATATTTGTTTTGCAGCACATGAGAAGAATTCTCCCTGCCGCCTTCTCCCATGTTAATCCATCCCACTCGTCAGCCAGCCGAGCCCAGGGAATTAGAGGAAGCGTCGGGGCTTACACAAAGGAATCGTCATTAAGCTAAGATTCCTTTGTATTCATTTATTAAATTTCTGAAATTGCTTACATGCAGAATTCCTTTGGATTAACATGTGTTTATTGTGATTAGCATTATTATACTTATAATCTACGTTCCCATTCATGGTAATGACATTGGTTTCACTATAATTCATAGGATTAGATTATTATAATTTGGATTAGTGAACGAACCACACTAGTTCCTGGACGTACTGAGTTCCAGTAATAACCCCCCAATGTAGGTGTTTGAGGGTTTGATTCATTTAATTATACAGCCCATTAATTATTTTTATGATCATATTCTCTAGTATTTTATCCATAGTTACTGGTTCATCTAGGAATTATCTAATGATCAGAAATTCTCAGTTTCCCTCTTTACTATAAAAGCGGGTGGTCCTTCGTAATTTAATTTACTACATCAATATTTAAATAATCAGATTCAAGCCCCAAATGTCCCACATTATGGTCCTTATCGAACCGGATAGGCAATAAATTTATAATTAAAATATTAATCATTAATAACTAATCCTTGTGTGATAGAAGCTAGACTAACTATTTAATTAATTGTGTCAACTAACAGTGTAACACATCAGTTAGCCTAGATCACACTAACATATTGCTACTTTCACCTCATGTATAAGGTAGCTTTAGTGGGTCATAGCCAATTACCCACAACACTTAGACCTATACCTCACACAGAGGTGAGAATCTTTAGGTCACCAGGAGCAACAGCTCATAACTTTTATAATAACCCCACCCTAACACCTGCGTTAGAGTGGCCTCACCATCTAACCATTATATACTTAGGTGGTAATGACATCCACCCCACTCGTCATCCAGCTGAGGTGATCAAACACCTCAAAGCCATAATTTCTTCTTTCAAGCTCATCAGTGAATCGGTAGTATTCACATTAGTGGAACCTCGCCAACCAAGTCAAGATAATCGTTGGGGAGTAACCCCAGAATACTACCTGAGAGCTGCTAAGTACATAAATTTCAGGCTGAAAAAACGAGTGAGATTGGATGCCACATATATCCAATTTACAGCCAGACCTTACAGACAGAACCTGACCAGAGATGGTGTGCACTTGTCAGGGGAATCTAGGTTGCATGTGGTTGACAAGTTAATTAACACCATCAACCATCACAAACGGCTGTGGCTAGCAAGCCAAACTTAACTGTACATAATTGTTTCACTTGTGTGTGCAAGAGCACTCTTATAAAACAAAAAAAAACAAAAATACAGCACAACTATATTCACCTTACTGCACCACAATAATCTTTACCCATGTTATTAGGTAGAATTTAGGCTGAGATTGTGCTGAATTTGGTACATGCCCACACTAAATAACTTTATAGTTCTTAGTTAGGAATTATTACGACTAGATCTCAACTAGTCAGTGTTGTATGTATTATATTATTTGTGCTGACCCTATACAGGGTGGGAATAAATTTTTGAGATAACTCTGATTGGAGCGTCTCCATAATATTTCTCTTGTATGCATTATTTTGTGTATCTATTTTGTGTATTGCTGGATAATCTCCATTAACTCTGATGGTGATATAGATGAGCTAACCGGACGAGAACTAATGGTGAAGTTCAGACAGTGCATAAAATATCTAGCTATTTGTTGTTAGGTAGGTAGGTACATTCAACCTCAAGTGAGGAAAAATATAAAGTAGCCACCTTAAATTAGGCTACAATTAATGTTACTTATTCACTAATGAACAAGTACCCAAGCTTCATTAGTAATACATATACTAACACTGTGAAGTTTGAACCTAAGCCCAACATGGCTACTCCTGAGCAATTGAGGAGAACCTACATTGGCCTTAAAGGTCATTTGACCAGATTAATTAATAAGGCTGAGGGCTTAACTAAAGATACTCCCATTGACTCTTATCACTTAGAGACATCAGTTAGAGTGGCTGATCTGAAATTTGATCAAGTCAGATCTGCAGGTCAATCTTACCTTGATCTGCTAAATACTGTAGAAACTGATCCTGAGGAATTAAGTCAAATTGTAGACGACATCTCCCAGTATGAAGATGAGACTCAAGATATAATTATCAGGCTATTAGCAAATTATCATCTAAATTAGCAAAACAATCTGGATCCAATACCAGTAACACTGGGTCTCACTTCAATAATCAACTACCCGAGGTTCGTTTACCTACTTTAGACTTACCTACATTTTCAGGATTAGATACAGAAAATTGGGACAATTTTTGGACTTCCTTTGAAGTTCACATCCATAAGAAGCCGTCTCTAGACAAGGTTTCTAAATTTTCATACCTACTTAGTCTTCTCACAGGAGAGGCTAAAAAGGTCATACATAACCTTACTCTTAATGAGAGTAATTCCTTATGAGGAAGCTATAAAACTCCTGAAGTTGAACTATTGCAACAAAGAGTTAAGTATAGCTACCCTCTATTATCAATTGCTAGATCTGAATGCACCAAACAGTAGACCAGAGTCAATTCAGAGCTTCAGACTAGAAGTAGAGTCTCTAGTAAAGGCCTTAGGTACTAAAGTTAATATACCTGCTTCAGAATGGTCTATCAAGTTACTATTACAGAGGAAATTACCTCGAAATGTCTTGACAGAGCTCTGCTCACATTATAATACCGAGTTTCTCACTCTCGACCAAATTTTCGAGGGATCACAGATAACAGGTTAAAGACTCATGATAAAATTAAACCTGAGTCTAAACCAACTAGTGCTGATATTTCAGTCAAACCTAAACAGACTCAGAGTAAGTCTAATAAATATAAATCCAAACCTGCTCCATCCACTGGGAAAAGAAGTGGAAATGTAGGTACATATTCGGTGTCTCCTTCAGAGATAACCAATGACTTGTCTACTAAAGAGACTAAGTCTATTAACCAGAGAAAGTGTCTGTTCTGCAATCAGGAACACACCACTTATCAATGCTCTGTTTATCCTACTTATAATGTTAAGGTTAAAAGGTTACAAGAATTGCACAAGTGCACCAAGTGCATGGGCTCTCATGATCCCAAGAAATGTGCAGTGCAGCTACGTTCCTGCAACCGCTGTAACCAAGGTGTACACCACTACGCCTTATGTAGAAAATCTTCTACACCAACCATGACCACTGGAGAGAATTCTACGAATTCTACTGCAGTACAATATTGCAAAGTGCATCACGAAGTAAATGTACTTGCTACTGAGTCAGGCAATAATACTACTTTGCCTACAGCTCAACTTAAACTAATAAACCGAAGATCTAGAATTAACACTAGGGTCTTTTTGACCAAGGCTCACAGAAAACCTTCATTGCACAACAGTTGGTAGATGAGTTAAATTTAAAACCTGCCAAAAGTGTGAGGTTAAATATTTCTGGTTTCTTGTCAAATAGTGGACCTCGTGACTACAAGGTAGTTAAAGTATTAGTAAGACTAGGATCTTCTACTAGTCCAATCCAAGCGGTAGTAGTGGATAAGATTCCTACAGACCTGCAGGTCACAGGATTAGCTCGCACTGCGAGACACCTTAAACGAAACCGCATGAGGCTAGCAGATTATAAAATAAATTCTGACTGCCTCACAGATGTTGGAATACTTATAGGCGCGGATCATTATTACAAGTTTATAACTGGATGCACTAGGCAACATGGTATGAATTTGTTGTCGTCCGCAGGGGGCAAATTGCTCACAGGACCAGTGCTTTTCAGACAAGGTCCAGCGTCCACAAACCAACAATCCAATAATGTAATTGTGGCGTGACTAGGCTTAGAACAGTCACCCCTACGCTTCAGGGAAATATCTGAGGATATTGAGTCTGACCCACCAATACATCGTTTGTGGGATTTAGACACTTTAGGCATCATCCCTGAGCAACCAAGTCCTGATGATACGTGGACTTACCAGCAATATCTGGATACAGTTGTCTACTCAAATAAACAATACTGGGTAAGACTCCCATGGAAGTTGGATCATCCACAACTTCCAGTTAATTATTTTATGGCAGCCTCGCAATTGCAGTCTCAATTAACACGACTACAGAAGCAGCCAGACAAACTGAACATGTATCATCAACTTATCCAACAACAACTTAACAATAAGTTCATTGAAGTTGTTGAACACGATGACCGAAAAACAGGTCATTATTTACCCCACCACGCTGTGGTGAAAGACTCATTGACAACACCTATTCGTATTGTCTTTAACTGCAGTGCTAAAGTAAAGCCGAGCAGTGTGTCTTTAAATGAATGTCTCCAAAAGGGACCTAGCCTAACACAAAGGCTACATGACGTGTTGTTACGATTTCGCACAGGCATTTTTGCCTATACAGCTGACATTCGCAAAGCCATTCTCCGAGTAGGATTACAGGAGGAAGATCGTGACTACACAAAATTCCTCTGGTTTAAGGATCCACTGGATCCTAACAGTGAAGTAATCACCTATCGTTTTGCCTCAGTATTATTTGGAGCTACGTCCTCACCGTTTCTTTTGCAGGCAACATTAGACACGCATTTGAGGAAATCAAACACCCCTTATAAGGCAACCATTAGCGACAACTTGTATGTCGACAATTTCCAGTGGACAACTAATGATCAAGCTGATCTGGTAGAAATCTACCATGAGGCTAACCGTGAACTGTTAGGAGCCAATATGCCACTATAGTCATGGGCCTCAAATAATAAACTGCTTAACCAGGTAATCGAGAAAGAATTTCCAGATTATCAGGTACCCAGTCAATTAAAGGTTCTAGGCGTGGAATGGAACACCATTACTGACGAGATGAATTTCAAGTCAGTACAAACTGATAATTCAACCCTTACCATGAGAACACTGCTCTCATTTGTCAGTCAACCATTTGACCCTTTAGGCCTACTTAGTCCTATATTAATAAGGGGCAAACTCCTAATGCAGGAGTGCTGGCAGAAACATATGGGATGGGATGATCCGTTATCAAGTGAGTTACAAGCCAAATGGCAAATACTCTCATCGGATTTTAATCAGTTAGGCGTTTTGAAATTTCCTCGTAATGCTTCAGGACCAAACTTACCCACCAATTTGCACGTTTTTTGCGATGCCTCTGGCAAAGCATATGGCGCAGTAGCCTATTTAGTTAACAGTGCACAATCAATTTTACTCACATCTAAAGCAAGAGTTGCTCCCAATAAGAAGAGATCTTTACCTCAGATGGAGTTGACTGCATTGCTAGTGGGAGTAAGATTGGCTCATTACCTGGCAAAGACACTCAATAATATCCACTTTGGTGAGATTGTAGTGTGGTCAGACAACGAGGCAGTCTTACAATGGGTAAGAAACAATAATAACAAAACTCCTTACGTCAGTAATCGTGTCAGGGAGATTCATGATTTATCTGCTGGATATAAATTTCGACATGTTCCTACTAAGGACAATCCTGCAGATTATTTATCGCGAGGATTAATATTAAAACAACTTGTCAAGTCTTCGCTGTGGTTCAATGGACCTTCATGGCTTGTTGGTGGTCAGTGGCCCAAACAAAAGCCACAAGTCATAGTGACCAATATCACCACTCCCATGAAAGAACCAGAACCTCAACGAATATTAGCCATTGATCCTCATCATTATTCTAACTTAAGCAAATTGTTACGAGTGACTGCACACGTGTTTGATTTCCTTGCTAAGGTAGGAATTCGACATAAGTTTCCCAATCCTGTCCTCTACTGGAT
Organism: Procambarus clarkii; assembly: GCF_040958095.1. Lineage (NCBI taxonomy): Eukaryota > Metazoa > Arthropoda > Malacostraca > Decapoda > Cambaridae > Procambarus > Procambarus clarkii. Next base: position 6,859,735 of record NC_091169.1, read on the forward strand.
CAAACGTGCACAACAAGAGACATATGGAAGTGAATATGAGAATCTTCCAGATAAATTGACTAAATCTCTAGGCATCTGGTACGATGCCAACACTCATAACATACTACGATGTGGAGGACGTTTGCTTCATGCAAAAATTGACTTGGACACAAAGAATCCAATTCTTCTACCTCGTCACCACCTCATCACTAAACTTCTTGTCTTACACCACCATCAATATGGTACCTTACATGGTGGAGTTTTAGATACTCTCACCGACCTTAGACAAAAGTACTGGCTTCCTCAAGGTCGTCAGACAGTTAAGACAATTATTAAATCTTGTGTAATCTGTAAGAGATACGACGCTAGAGTATGTCCTTACCCAGGACCTCCACCACTCCCAGAAGAGCGAGTAGTTCATCTTCGTCCTTTCGAAACCACTGGTGTTGATTACACAGGAGCCTTACTCCTCACTGGTAACCCAGATAATATACCAGTGAAGGCGTACATTTGTCTCTTTACGTGTGCTACAACCAGAGGCGTACACTTAGAGGTCACTCCAGACATGAGTGCTGAAGCCTTCATTCAAGCTTTCCGCAGATTTGCTGCCCGCCGATCGTGTCCTAAATTAATGATATCGGACAACGGTTCTAATTTTGTGGCAGGAGAAAGTTGTTTGCGAGAAGTCTGGAACCATCCAGAAGTACAGTCAGTCCTACAGAGACGACAATGTCACTGGAAATTCATAGCACCGAGAGCCCCTTGGCAAGGTGGGTTCTATGAGCGAATGGTAGGCACAGTCAAGAAGTGTCTAAGGAAAACTTTACACCGACAAAAGGTCAGTTACTCAGAACTCCAAACTATTGTTGTGGAAATCGAGGCGCGAGTCAATAACCGCCCAATAACCTACCTGTCTGATGATTTCACCCAGAGAGAACCTCTGAGCCCCTCACACTTGATCCATGGAGGTCTACTGAGCCCTCTCATCCCTTTAGCCGAAGAGGACCCTGTAGACCCGTCACATGTGACCAGAGGAGACTTGGTGGAAAGCTACCAGCATCTTTCTAGAGTTATTAACAGGTGGAATGAGGTGTGGACTCGAGAGTACCTCACAGCTCTACGAGAGAACCACTACGGAGCTTCGAGTCCTTACAATAAGGTGCAATTAAAACCAGGAGACCTAGTACTAGTCGACAGTGATGGACCAAGGTCAGAGTGGCCTATAGGAAAAATTGTTGCCATTCATCCAGATCATCAAGGTGTCCTGAGAGTAGTTAAAGTTTTATGCCGAGGCAACACTACTCTAAAAACTTTAGAGAACCTGGTTCCCCTTGAACTGACTGAGCAAGAAAATCAGCCAGATCCAGTTTCCCCAGTAATTTCCGAGGACAATGATCCTGTTCCTCCAAGCAACCGCCCCACTAGAGCTGCTGCTCAACAATGTAGGCGGAATTTGCAAGCCTATTACAACTCTGAACAAGAGTAATTTCCTTCACCTCCCACTTAGATAACTATGATGATGCTACGATGTGATATCACGTAACAAAACATTACACGTCACTATGACCCAGGATATCCCATCATAGTAGATTCTGTTGTTTAAATTGTGTGAGTTAAAATCTATAAATATTGTGTAGGCTATAAATAACATGTTTCATTTGACATGTAAATAGCAAGACTCAAGTTCTTGTAAGTCCTTGATAAATCCGGGACTTTCGTTATGTGTGTACTAACATACTAACATATTAATCTACTAATGTACTAATCTTAATATCACTTCGGGATAGGTCAGTACTCCACAGTACACTACGACCCTAGAATCCTCCCCCCGGAGTTATGTTGGAAATTTCCAACACCGAATACAACACTGTTGTATTCTCATTACTTATTACTAACTCTACTAATTATTGTAGTAAGTAAAATTAACACCACGTAGAATTCTCATGTACTAATAATTTCATCTGTGCAGTAGGCTAGAATTCTCACGTCACCCGACGCCAGTATTGCGTCAGATTTCATTACAATAAACACATTATATCCAATGTATCTGAGAATTAAATTCGATTCTCTATAACCAAGGCATTCTGTGTGATAATTAATTACAGATAAATTGACCTCCAACTAAAAGCCGAATAGAGCGTTAGAGTCATAGCGGTTATCTAGTAATAAAAGTTAACGTCACAGGTGAATGCCATGGAGAGACATTAATTCCTCTCCCTTATATGTTTACTATCACTAAATTGGCAAATAATAATATTTCCCTCTTCTAAATAATAAACCCGTCCTGTCTCCAACATTTCAAGCACAAATGCGAGAAATACTAATATTCATGACAATAATTTGTCTAATGAACGCGAGACGCGGCATGGGTGAGGAGGACCAGCCAGTACACGTGGATGGAAGCTCTCGAGCAGACCTGTCCTCATCGTGCTCACGAGGAGACGCCATTGCCCAGTCATCAGGGTAGACGTTATCCATCCTCAGATGATAGTCGCCACTGTGAGGCGTGAACAACCTTGCAGATAATATCTTCAACTGGTGTCGGTGTAACATAAGGAACCTTTTTAATCTGGTTCTTGACTACACGTGACCGGCCAGTGAAGCACGCCATTATCCAGGATAGGGTGAAACCAGAGCCTGGGACGCGAATTTCGGCAATCTTAAAACTTATACAGTGCACATATTAGCTAAGTATCTTCTCCTTATTTGATGCATCCGGTAAGGTGTAGTGTAGTAGCTGGGTGATTGACCGTGACGACGTATACCAACACCAAACCACAGGTCATTACCCTTTATCGCCTGTAAATCTTAATTTCTTGAACATAGAGATTCAGTAGTTTAATTAGTTGCTACTGTAAATATTTGTTTTGCAGCACGTGAGAAGAATTCTCCCTGCCGCCTTCTTCCATGTTAATCCATCCCACTCGTCAGCCAGCCGAGCCCAGGGAATTAGAGGAAGCGTCGTGGCTTACACAAAGGAATCGTCATTAAGCTAAGATTCCTTTGTATTCATTTATTAAATTTCTGAAATTGCTTACATGCAGAATTCCTTTGGATTAACATGTGTTTATTGTGACTATCATTATTATACTTATAATCTATGTTCCCATTCATGGTAATGACATTGGTTTCACTATAATTCATAGGATTAGATTATTATAATTTGGATTAGTGAACGAACCACACTAGTTCCTGGACGTACTGAGTTCCAGTAATAACCCCCCAATGTAGGTGTTTGAGGGTTTGATTCATTTAATTATACAGCCCATTAATTATTTCTATGATCATATTCTCTAGTATTTTATCCATAGTTACTGGTTCATCTAGGAATTATCTAATGATCAGAAATTCTCAGTTTCCCTTTTTACTATAAAAGTGGGTGGTCCTTCGTAATTTAATTTACTACATCAATATTTAAATAATCAGATTCAAGCCCCAAATGTCCCACAACTACCCTTGGCATGTTCTTCACTACCCTTGACGTGGTGCTCACTACCCTTGACGTCATGTTTACTACCCTTGGCGTGGTGTTCACTACCCTTAACGTGGTGTTCACTATCCTTGGCGTGGTGTTCACTACCCTTAACGTGGTGTTCACTACCCATGACGTCATGTTCACTACCCTTGGCGTGGGGTTCACAAACCTTGGCGTGGTGTTCACCACCCTTGGCGTGGTGTTCACTGCCCTTGGCGTGGTGTTCACTACCCATGGCATGGTGTTCACTACCCATGGCGTGGTGTTTACTACCCTTGGCGTGGTGTTCACTACCCTAGGCGTCATGTTCACTACCCTTTGCATGGTATTCACTACCCTTGGCTTGGTGTTCACTACCCTTCACTTAGTGTTCACTACCTTTGGCATGGTGTTCACTACCCTTGGCATGGTGTTCACTACCCTTAGCGTGGTGTTCAATACCATTAGCGTGGTGTTCACTATCCTTGGCGTGGTGTTCACTACCCTTTGTGTGGTGTTCACTACCCTTGGCGTGGTGTTCACTACCCTTTGCGTGGAGTTCACTACCCTTGGAGTGGTGTTCACTACCCTTCACGTGGTGTTCACTACCCTGGACGTGGTGTTCACTACCCTTGGCATGGTGTTCACTACCCTTGGCATAGTGTTCACTATCCTTGGCGTGGTGTTCACTAGCCTATGCGTGGTGTTCACTACCCTTGGCGTGGTGTTCCCTACCCTTAGCGTGGTGTTCACTACCCTTGGCGTCATGTTCACTACCCTTTGCGTGGTGTTCACTACCCTTGGCTTGGTGTTCACTACCCTTCACTTAGTGTTCACTACCATTGGCATGGTGTTCACTACCATTGGCATGGTGTTCACTACCCTTGGCATGGTGTTCACTATCCATAGCGTGGTGTTCACTACCCTTGGCGTGGTGTTCACTATCCTTGGCGTGGTGTTCACTACCCTTGGCGTGGTGTTCAATACCCTTGGCGTGGTGTTCACTATCCTTGGCGTGGTGTTCAGTACCCTTGGCGTGGTGTTCACTACCCTTGGCGTGGTGTTCACTACCCTCTGCGTGGTGTTCACTACCCTTGGAGTGGTGTTCACTACCCTTCACGTGGTGTTCACTACCCTGGGCGTGGTGTTCACTACCCTTGGCATGGTGTTCACTACCCTTGGCATAGTGTTCACTACCCTTGGCATGGTGTTCACTACCCTTGGCGTGGTGATCACTACCCTTGGCGTGGTGTTCCCTACCCTTGGTGTGGTGTTCACTATCCTTTGCGTGGTGTTCACTATCCTTAGCGTGGTGTTCACTATCCTTAGCGTGGTGTTCACTATCCTTAGCGTGGTGTTCACTATCCTTAGCGTGGTGTTCACTACCCTTGGTGTGGTGTTCACTATCCTTAGCGTAGTGTTTACTATCCTTGGCGTGGTGTTCACTATCCTTGGCGTGGTGTTCACTACCCCTGGTGTGGTGTTCACTATCCTTGCCGTAGTGTTCACTATCCTTGTGTGGTGTTCACTATACTTGGCGTGATGTTCACTATCCTTGGCGTGGTGTTCACTATCCTTCGCGTGGTGTTCACTAACCTTGGCGTGGTGTTCACTGAACTTGGCGTAGTGTTCACTATCCATGGAGTGGTGTTTACTATCCTTGGCGTGGTGTTCACTGAACTAGGCGTGTTGTTCACTATCCTTAGCGTGGTGTTCACTATCCTTGGAGTTGTGTTTACTATCCAAGGCGTGGTGTTCACTATCCTTGGCGTGGTGTTCACTATCCTTAGCGTGGTGTTCACTATCCTTAGCGTGGTGTTCACAACCCTTGCCGTGGTATTCACTACTCTTGGCGTGGTGTTCACTACCCTTAGCGTGATGTTCACTGAACTTGCCATGGTGTTCACTACCCATGGCATGGTGTTCACTACCCATGGCGTGGTGTTCACTACCCTTGGCGTGGTGATCACTACCCTTAGCATGTTCTTCACTACCCTTGACGTGGTATTCACTACCCTTGCCGTCATGTTTACTACCCTTGGCGTGGTGTTCACTACCCTTAACGTGGTGTTCACTACCCATGACGTCATGTTCACTACCCTTGGCATGGTGTTCACTAACCTTGGCGTGGTGTTCACCACCCTTGGCGTGGTGTTCACTGCCCTTGGCGTGGTGTTCACTACCCATGGCATGGTGTTCACTACCCATGGCGTGGTGTTTACTACCCTTGGCGTGGTGTTCACTACCCTAGGCGTCATGTTCACTACCCTTTGCGTGGTGTTCACTACCCTTGGCTTGGTGTTCACTACCCTTCGGTTAGTGTTCATTACCATTGGCATGGTGTTCACTACCCTTGGCATGGTGTTCACTACCCTTAGCGTGGTGTTCAGTACCCTTAGCGTGGTGTTCACTATCCTTGCCGTGGTGTTCACTACCCTTGGCGTGGTGTTCACTACCCTTGGCGTGGTGTTCACTACCCTTGGAGTGGTGTGCACTACCCTTGGAGTGGTGTTCACTACCCTTCACGTGGTGTTCACTACCCTGGACATGGTGTTCACTACCCTTGGCATGGTGTTCACTACCCTTGGCATAGTGTTCACTACCCTTAGCGTGGTATTCACTACCCTTGGCGTGGTGTTCACTACCCTTGGCGTGGTGTTCCATATCCTTAGCGTGGTGTTCACTACCCTTAGCGTGGTGTTCACTACCCTTGGCGTCATGTTCACTACCCTTGGCGTGGTGTTCACTATCCTTGGCGTGGTGTTTACTATCCTTGGCGTGGTGTTCACTAACCTTGGTGTGGTGTTCACTGAACTTGGCGTGGTGTTCACTATCCTTGGGGTGGTGTTTACTATCCTTGGCGTGGTGTTCACTGAACTAGGCGTGGTGCTTTCAAAATATCCCAATAGTTTTCAAAATATCCCAAACATCCCATATTCGACACTTGAGCCTTATTTTCTAGCAAATTCTAGCTCTCGGTACGTATTCGCAGTTTGAAATTACGACTTTTTATATCTAAAATATGCCAATTACTGAGAGCGGCAAAGGGTCACATTTTGGCCAAACCCTTCCCTGCAGTTTTCAAAATATCCCAAACATCCCAAATTTGACCCTTGAGCCATATTTTGGAGTTAAATTCTGGCTCTCTGCACGTATTCGCAGATTGAAATTACGACTTTTTATACCGAAAATATGCCAATTGCTGAGAGCGGCGATATGTCACATTTTGCCCAAACTTCCCTGCAATTCTCAAAGTATCCAAAACATCCCAAAATCGACCCTTAAGCCATATTTCAGAGCCAAATTCTGGCTCTCTGCGTGTATTCGCAGTTTGAAATTATATATATGCCAATTACTGAAAGCGGCGATAGATCACATTTTGCCCGAACCCTCCCTGCAGATATAAAAGTATCCCAAACATCTCAAATTGGAAGCTTGAGCCATATCTTGGAGACAAATTCTAGCTCTCTGCACGTATTCGCAATTTGAAGTTACGTATTTTTATACCGAAAATATGCCAATTACTAAGAACGGCAAAGGGTCACATTTTGCCCAAACCCTTCCCTGCAGTTTTCAAAATATCCCAAACATCCCAAATTCGACGCTTGAGCCATATTTTGGAGCCAAATTCTGGATCTCTGCACGTATTCGCAGTTTGAAATTACGATATTTTATACCGAAAATATGCCAATTACTGAGAGCACCGAAGGGTCACATTTTGACCCCCCACCCCCCTGCAGTATTCAAAATATCATAAACATCTCAAATTTGACCCTTGAGCCATATTTTGGAGCCAAATTCTGGCTCTCTGCACGTATTCGCTGATTGAAAATACGAATTTTTATACCGAAAATATGCCAATAACTGAGAGCGGCGAAGGGTCACATTTTGACCCCCCACCCCCCTGCAGTATTCAAAATATCACAAACATCCCAAATTCGACGCTTGAGCCACATTTTGGAGCCAAATTCTGGCTCTCTGCACGTATTCACAGTTTGAAATTACGATTTTTATACTGAAAATATCTTAATTACTTAGAGCAGCGATGGGTCACATTTTGCCCAAACCCCCCCTGCAGTTTCCAAAGTATCCCAAACATCCCAAATTCGACCCTTGAGCAATATTTTGGAGCCAAATTTTGGCTCTCTGCACATATTCGCAGTTTGAAATTGCGACTTTTTATACCGAAACTATGCCCATTACTGATATTGGCGATGGGTCACATTTTCACCAAACCCCCCCTGCAGTTTTCAAAATATCCCAAACATCCCAAATTTAACATTTGAGCCTTATTTTGGAACTAAATTGTGGATCTGTGCACGTATTCGCAGTTTGAAATGACGATTTTTTTATACAGAAAATATGCCAATTACTGAGTGCAGCGATGGGTCTTATTTTGCCTAAACCCCTCTGCAGTTGTCAAAATATCCAAAACATCCCAAATTCGACCTTTGAGCCATATTTTTGGAGCCAAATTCTGGCTCTCTGCACGTATCCGCAGTTTGAAATTACGAATTTTTATAACCGAAAATATGCCAATTACTGAGAGCGGCGATGGGTCACATTTTGCCCAAACCTTCCTGCAGTTTTCAAAATATCCGAAACATCTCAAATTCGACCCTTGAGCTTTATTTTCGAGCAAATTCAGGCTCTCGGTACGTGTTCGCAGTTTGAAATTCCGACTGTTTATACCGAAAATATGCCAATTACTGAGAGCGGCAAGGGGTCACATTTTGCCCAAAACCCTTCCCTGCAGGTTTCAAAATATCCCAAACATCCCAAAATCGACCCCTGAGCCATATTTTGGAGTTAAATTCTGGCTCTCTGCACGTATTCGCAGATTGAAATTACTACTTTTTATACCGAAAATATGCCCATTACTGATAGCGGCGATGGGTCACATTTTCAATAAACCCCCCTGCAAAATATCAAAATATCCCAAACGTCCCAAATTTGACCCTTGAGCCGTATTTTGGAACCAACTTCTAGATCTGTGCACGTATTCGCAGTTTGAAATGACGAATTTTTATACAGAAAATATGCCAATTACTGAGTGCAGCGATGGGTCTTATTTTGCCTAAACCCGTCTGCAGTTGTCAAAATATCCAAAACATCCCAAATTCGACCATTGAGCCATATTTTGGAGCCAAATTCTGGCTCTCTGCGTGTATTCGCAGTTTGAAATAACAAAATATGCCAATTACTGAAAGTGGCGATGGATCACATTTTGCCCGAACCCTCTCTGTGGTTTAAAAGTATCCCAAACATCCCAAATTCGACGCTTGAGCAATATTTTGGAGTCAAAATCTCTCTCTCTGCACGTATTCGCAGTTTGAAATTACGTCTTTTTATACCGAAAATATGCCAATTACTGAAAGCTGCGATGGATCACATTTTGCCCAAACACTCCCTGCAGTTTTTAAAATATCACAAACATCCTAAATATGACGCTTGAGCCAGATTTTTGAGCCAAATTCTGGCTCTCTGCACGTAATCACAGTTTGAAATTACGATTTTTATACAGAAAATATATTAATTACTGAGAGCAGCGATAAATCACATTTGGCCCAAACCCCCCCTGTAGTTTCCAAAGAATCCCAAACATCCCAAATTCGAAGCTTGAGAAATAATTTGGAGCAAAATTCTGGCTCTCTGCACATATTCGCAGTTTGAAATTGCGACTTTTTATACCGAAAATATTCCCATTACTGATAGCGTCGTTTGGTCAAATTTTCACCAAACCCCCTCCCCCCCTGCAGTTTTCAAAATATCCCAAACATCCCAAATTTGACCCTTGAGCCATATTTTGGAACCAAATTCTGGATCTGTGCACGTATTCGCAGTTTGAAATGACGACTTTTTATACAGAAAATATGCCAATTACTGTGTGCAGCGATAGGTCTTATTTTGCCTAAACCCCTCTGCAGTTGTCAAAATGTCAAAAACATCCCAAATTCTACCTTTGAGCCATATTTTTGGAGCCAAATTCTGGCTCTCTGCACGTATTCACAGTTTAAAATTACGAATTTTTATACGACAATATGCCAATTACTGAAAGCGGCGATGGATCACATTTTGCCCAAACCCTCCCTGCAGTTCTCAAAATATCCCAAACATCCCAAATTCGACGCTTGAGCCATATTTTGGAGAAAAGTTCTGGCTCTCTACACGTATTTGAAGTTTGAAGTTACTTTTTATACCTAAAATATGCCAATTACTGAGATCTGCGATGGGTCACATTTTGCCCAAAATCCACTTGCAGTTTTCAAAATATCCAAAACATCCAAAATTCGACGAATGAGCCATATTTTGGAGCAAATTCTGGCACTCTGCACGTATTCGCAGTTTGAAATTACGATATTATATACCGAAAATATGCCAATTACTGAGAGCAGCGATGGGTCACGTTTTGCCCAAGCCCGCCTGCAGTTTTCAAAATATCCCAAACATCCCAAATTCGACCCTTGAGCCTTATTTTCGAGCAAATTCTGGTTATCGGTACGTGTTCGCAGTTTGAAATAACGACTTTTTATACCGAAAATATGCCAATTACTGAGAGCGGCGAAAGGTCACATTTTGCCCCCCCCCCCCTGCAGTGTTCAAAATATCATAAACATCTTAAATTCGACCCTTCAGCCATATTTTGGAGCCAAATTCAGGCGCTCTGCACGTATTCGCAGATTGAAATTACGAATTTTTATACCGAAAATATGCCAATTACTGAGTGCGGCGATGGGTCACATTTTCACCAAACCCCCCTGCAGTTTTCAAAATATCCAAAACATCCTAAATTCGACTTTTGAGCCATTTTTTTGGAACCAAATTCTGGCTCTCTGCACGTACTCGCAGTTTGAAATTACGACTTTTTATACCAAAAATATGTTAATTACTGAGAGTAACGATTTGTCACATTTTGAACAAATATCCCATGCAGTTTCCAAAATATCCCAAAAATCCTAAATTCGACGCTTGAGCCATATTTTGGAGCCAAATTCTGCCTCTCTGCACGTATTCGCAGTTTGAAATTGCGACTTTTTTTAGCGAAAATATGCCAATTACTGAGAGCGGCGATGGGTCACATTTTCACCATACCCCCCTGCAGTTTTCAAAATATCAAAAACATCCCAAATTTGACCCTTGAGCCAAATTTTGGAAGAAAATTCTGGCTCTCTACACGTATTAGAAGTTTGAAGTTACTTTTTATACCGAAAATATGCCAATTACTTAGAGCAGCGATGGGTCACATTTTGCTCAAAATCCCCCTGCAGTTTTCAAAATATCCAAAACATCCCTAATTCGAAGGTTGAGCCATATTTTGGCGCCAAATTCTGGCTCTCTGCACGTAGTCGCAGTTTGATATTACGATATTTTATACCGAAAATATGCCAATTACTGAGAGCAGCGATGGGTCACATTTTGCCCAAACCCCCGTGTAGTTTTCAAAATATCCCAAACATCCCAAATTCTACCCTTTGAGCCTGATTTTCGAGCAAATTCTGGCTCTCGGTACGTGTTCGCAGTTTGAAATTACGACTTTTTATACGAAAAATATGCCAATTACTGAGAGCGGCAGAGGGTCACATTTTGGCCAAACCCTTCCCTGCAGTTTTCAAAATATCCCAAACATCCCAAATTCGACCCTTGAGCCATATTTTGGAGTTAAATTCTGGCTCTCTGCACGTATTAGCCGATTGAAATTACGACTTTTTATACCGAAATATGGCAATTACTGAGAGCGGCGATAGGTTACATTTTGCCCAAACTCCCCTGCAATTCTCAAAGAATCCAAAACATCCCAAAATCGACCCTTGAGCCATATTTTAGAGCCAAATTCTGGCTTTCTGCGTGTAATCGCAGTTTGAAATTACAAAATATGCCAATTACTGAGAGCGGCGATGGATTACATTTTGCCCGGACCCTCCCTGCAGATTTAAAAGTATCCCAAACATCCCAAATTCGAAGCTTGCACCATATTTTGGAGTCATATTCTCGCTCTCTGCACGTATTCGCAGTTTGAAGTTACTTCTTTTCATACCGAATCCAAATTCGGATTCGAATTTATACCATCCCAAATTCGATAAATACTAGGAGCAGCGAAGGGTCACATTTTGCCCAAATCGCCCTGCAGATTTCAAAATATCCCAAACATCCCAGATTCGACGCTTGAGCCATATTTTGGAGCCAAATTCTGGCTCTCTGCACGTATTCGCAGTTTGAAATTACGATATTTTAAACCGAAAATATGCCAATTACTGAGAGCGGCGAAGTGTCACATTTTGCCCCCCCCCCCTACAGTGTTCAAAATATCATAAACATCTCAAATTCGACCCTTGAGCCATATTTTGGAGCCAAATTCTTTCTCTCTGCACGTATTCGCAGATTGAAATTACGACTTTTTATACCGAAAATATGCCAATTACTGAGAGCGACGATGGGTCACAATTTGCCCAAACCTCCTGCAATTCTCAAAATATCCCAAACGTCCAAAATTCGACCCTTGAGCCATATTTTGGAGCCAAATTCTGGCTCTCTGCATGTATTCACAATTTGAAATTACGACTTTTTATATGGAAAATATGTCAATTACTGAAAGCGGCGATGGATCACATTTTGCCCGAACCCTCCCTGAAGTTTAAGAGTATCCCAAACATCCCAAATTTGACGCTTGAGCCATATTTTGGAGTCAAATTCTCGGTCTCTACAGGTATTTGCAGTTTGAAATTACGTCTTTTTAAACCAAAAATGTCCTAAATACTGAAAGTTGCGATGGATCATATTTTGCCCAAACACTCCCTACAGTTTTTATAATATCCCAAACATCCCAAATTCGACGCTTGAGCCATATTTTGGAGTCAAATTCTCGCTCTCTGCACGTATTCGCAGTTTGAAATTACGTCTTTTTATACCGAAAATATGCCAATTACTGAAAGCTGCGATGGATCACATTTTGCCCAAAAACTCCCTGCAGTTTTTAAAATATCACAAACATCTCAAATTCGACGATTGAGCCACATTTTGGAGCCAAATTCTGGCTCTCTGCACGTATTCACAGTTTGAAATTACGAATTTTTATACCGAAAATATGTTAATTACTGAAAGCGGCGATGGATCACATTTTGCCCAAACCCTCCCTGCAGTTTTCAAAATATCACAACATCCAAAATTCCAAGCATGGTCCATATTTTGGAGCAAAATTCTGGCTCTCTGCGTATTCGCAGTTTGAAATTACGACATTTTGTAACGAAAATATGCCACTTACTGAGAGCGGCAATGGGTCTCATTTTGACCAAACCCCCCCTGCAGTTCCCAAAATATCCCAAACATCCGAAATTCGAAGCTTGAACCATATGTTGGAGCCAAATTCTGGATTTCTGCACGTATTCGCAGTTTGAAATTACGACTTTTTTTAACGAAAATATATTAATTAATGACTACTGCGATGGGTCACATTTTGCCCAAACCTTCCCTGCAGTTTTCAAAATATCCCAACCATCCCAAATTCGAAGCTTGAGCTATATTTTGGAGCCAAATTCTGGCTCTCTGCACGTATTCGCAGTTTGAAATTACGGCTTTTTATACCGAAAATATGCCAATTACCGATAGCGGCGATGGGTCACATTTTGCCCAAACCCACCTGCAATTCTCAAAATATCCCAAACCTCCCAAACTCGACCATTGCGCCATATTTTGGAGCTAAATTCAGGCACTCTGCACGTATTCGCAGTTTGAAATTACGTTTTTTTATACCGAAAATATGCCAATTACTGAGAGCAGCGATGGGTCTCATTTTGCCCAAACCCCACCTGCAGTTTTCAAAATATCCCAAACATATCAAACTCGAAGCTTGAGCCATATTTAAGAGCCAAATTCTGGCTCTCTGCACGTATTCGCAGTTTGAAATTACGTCTTTTATACAGAAAATAAGCCAATTACTGAAAGCGGCGATGGATCACATTTTGCCCAAATCCTCCATTCAGTTTTCAAAATGTGCCAAACATCCCAAATTCGACGCTTGAGCCATATTTTGGAGCCAAATTCTGGCTCTCTGCACGTGTTCGCAGTTTGAAATTACGAATTTTTCCACCGAAAATATGCCAATTACTGAGCGCGGCGATGGCTCACATTTTGCCCAATGTCCCGCTGTAGTTTTCAAAATATCCCAAACAATCCAAGTTCGACGTTTTAATCATATTTTGGAGACAAATTCTGGCTCTCGGCACGTATTTGCAGTTTAAAAATACGAATTTTTATACCGAAAATATAACAATTACTAATGCAGCGATGGTTCACATTTTGCCCAAACCCCCCCCTGCAGTTTCCAAAATATCCCAAACATCCCAAATTCGAAGCATGAGCCATATTTTGGAAGCAAATTCTGGCTCTCTGCACGTGTTCGCAGTTTGAAATTACGAATTTTAATACAGAAAATATGCTAATTACTGAGAGCTGCGATGGGTTCCTTTTTCCCTAACCCCCCTCCCCCCCCCCCCTTAGTTTGAATTTACGACTTTTTATACCTAAAATATGCCAATTACTATAGGCGGCGATGGATCACATTTTGCCCAAACCCCCCTGCAGTTTTCAAAATATTTTAAACATCCATAATTCGACCCACGAGTCATATTTTGGAGCCAAATTCTGGATCTTTGCACGTATTTGCAATTTAAAATTACGAATTTTTATACCAAAAATATGTCAATTACTGAGAGCAGCGATGTATCAAATTTTGCCCACGCCCCCCCCCCCCCCCCCCGCAATTTTCAAAATATCCCAAATATGCCAAATTCGACCCTTGAGCCATATTTTGGAGCCAAATTCTGGCTCTCTGAATGTATTCGCAGTTTAAAACTACGACTTTTTATACCGAAAATATGCCAATTACTGAAAGCGGCGATGGATCTCATTTTGCCCAAACCCTCCCTGCAGTTTTGAAAATATCCCAAACATCTCAAATTCGACGCTAGGTCCATATTTTGGAGCCAAATTCTGGCTCTCTGTGTATTCGCAGTTTGAAATTACGAATTTTTATACCGAAAATGTGCCAATTAATGAGAGCGGTGATGGTTCACATTTTCCCAAATCCCCCCCCCCCCCTGCAGTTCCCAAAATATCCCAAACATCCCTAATTCGAAGCTTGAGCCATATGTTGGAGCCAAATTCTGGCTTTCTGAATGTATTCCCCAATTTGAATGTATTCAAATTCGAGTCAAATTTGGGTTGTTTGGGAAATTTTGAAAACTGCAGGCGGGGTTTGGTGAAAATTTGACCAATCGACGCTATCAGTAAGTAATGGGCATATTTATAATGGGATACTTTTAAACGGCAGAGAGGGTTCGGGCAAAATGTGATCCATCGCTGCTTTCAGTAATTGGCATATTTTCGATATAAAAGGTCGTAATTTCAAATTGCGAATACATGCAGAGAGCCAGAATTTGGCACCAAAATATGGCTCAGGAGTCGAGTTTTGGATGTTTGGGATATTTTGAGAATTGCAGGGGATTTGGGCAAATTGTGACCCTTCGCCGCTCTTAGTAATTGGCATATTTTCGGTATAAAAATACGTAACTTCAAATTGCGAATACATACAGAGAGCTAGAATTTGACTCCAAAATATGGCTCAAGCTTCCATTTTGGGATGTTTGGGATACTTTTAAATCTGCAGGGAGGGTTCGGGCAAAATGTGATCCATTGCCGCTTTCAGTAATTGGCATATTTTGTAATTTCAAACTGCGAATACACGCAGAGAGCCAGAATTTGGCTCTGAAATATGGCTTAAGGGTCGATTGTGGGATGTTTTGGATACTTTGAGAATTGCAGGGAAGTTTGGGCAAAATGTGACATATCGCCGCTCTCAGTAATTGGCAATAGTAATTGGCATGTATAAAAAGTAGTAAGTTCAATCTGCGAATACGTGCAGAGAGCCAGAATTTAACTCCAAAATATGGCTCAAGGGTCAAATTTGGGATGTTTGGGATATTTTAAAAACTGCAGGGAAGGGTTTGGGCAAAATGTGACCCTTTGCCGCTCTCAGTAATTGGCATATTTTCGATATAAAAAGTCGTAATTTCAAACTGCGAATACGTACCGAGAGCCAGAATTTGCTAGAAAATAAGGCTCAAGGGTCGAATTTGGGATGTTTGGGATATTTTGAAAACTATTGGGATATTTTGAAAACACCACGTCTAGTTCAGTGAACACCACGCCAAGGATAGTAAACACCACTCCAAGGATAGTGAACACCACGCCAAGTTCAGTGAATACCACGCCAAGGTTAGTGAACACCACGCCAAGGATAGTAAACACCACGCCAAGGATAGTGAACACCACGCCAAGGGTAGTGAACATGACGCCAAGGGTAGTGAACACCACGCCAAGGGTAGTAAACACCACGCTATGGGTAGTGAACACCATGCCATGGGCAGTGAACACCACGCCAAGGGCACTGAACACCACGCAATAAGTAGTGAACACCACGGCCAGGGTAGTGAACACCACGTGAAGGGTAGTGAACACCACTCCAAGGGTAGTGAACACCACGCCATGGGTAGTGAACACCACGCCAAGGGTAGTGAACACCACGCCAAGGATAGTGAACACCACGCTAAGGGTACTGAACACCACGCTAAGGGTAGTGAATACCATGCCAAGGGTAGTGAACACCATGCCAATGGTAGTGAACACTAACCGAAGGGTAGTGAACACCACGCCAAGGGTAGTAAACACCACGCTATGGGTAGTGAACACCATGCCATGGGTAGTGAACACCACGCCAAGGGCACTGAACACCACGCAATAAGTAGTGAACACCACGGCCAGGGTAGTGAACACCACGTGAAGGGTAGTGAACACCACTCCAAGGGTAGTGAACACCACGCCATGGGTAGTGAACACCACGCCAAGGGTAGTGAACACCACGCCAAGGATAGTGAACACCACGCTAAGGGTACTGAACACCACGCTAAGGGTAGTGAATACCATGCCAAGGGTAGTGAACACCATGCCAATGGTAGTGAACACTAACCGAAGGGTAGTGAACACCAGGCCAAGGTTAGTGAACACCACGCACAGGGTAGTGAACATGACGCCTAGGGTAGTGAACACCACGCCAAGGGTAGTAAACACCACGCCATGGGTAGCGAACACCATGAAATGGGTAGTGAACACCACGCCAAGGGTAGTGAACACCACGCCAAGGGTGGTGAACACCACGCCAAGGTTAGTGAACCCCACTCCAAGGGTAGTGAACATGACGTCATGGGTAGTGAACACCACGTTAAGGGTAGTGAACACCACGCCAAGGGTAGTAAACATGACGGCAAGGGTAGTGAACACCACGTCAAGGGTAGTGAACACCACGCCAAGGGTAGTAAACATGACGGCAAGGGTAGTGAACACCACGTCAAGGGTAGTGAAGAACATGCCAAGGGTAGTAATCACCACGCCAAGGGTAGTGAACACCACGACATGGGTAGTGAACACCATGCCATGGGTAGTGAACACCACGGCAAGTTCAGTGAACATCACGCTAAGGGTAGTGAACACCACGCCAAGGGTAGTGAATACCACGGCAAGGGTTGTGAACACCACGCTAAGGATAGTGAACACCACGCTAAGGATAGTGAACACCACGCCAAGGATAGTGAACACCACGCCTTGGATAGTAAACACAACTCCAAGGATAGTGAACACCACGCTAAGGATAGTGAACACCACGCCTAGTTCAGTGAACACCACGCCAAGGATAGTAAACACCACTCCAAGGATAGTGAACACCACGCCAAGTTCAGTGAACACCACGCCAAGGTTAGTGAACACCACGCCAAGGATAGTGAACACCACGCCAAGGATAGTGAACATCACGCCAAGGATAGTGAACACCACACAAGGATACTGAACACTACGGCAAGGATAGTGAACACCACACCAGGGGTAGTGAACACCACGCCTAGGATAGTGAACACCACGCCAAAAATAGTGAACACCACGCAAAGGATAGTGAACACCACGCCATGGGTAGTGAACACCACGCTATAAGTAGTGAACACCACGCTAAGGGTAGGGAACACCACGCCAAGGGTAGTGATCACCACGCCAAGGGTAGTGAACACAACGCCAAGGGTATTGAACACTATGCCAAGGGTAGTGAACACCATGCCAAGGGTAGTGAACACCACGCCCAGGGTAGTGAACACCACGTGAAGGGTAGTGAACACCACTCCAAGGGTAGTGAACACCACGCAATGGGTAGTGAACACCACGCCAAGGGTATTTAACACCACTCCAAGGGTTGTGAACACCACGCCAAGGATAGTGAACACCACGCCAAGGGTAGTGAACACCACGCCAAGGGTAGTGAACACCATCCCAATGGTAGTGAACACTAAGCGAAGGGTAGTGAACACCAAGCCAAGGGTAGTGAACACCACGCAATGGGTAGTGAACACCATGCCATAGGTAGTGAACAAAACGCCAAGGGCAGTGAACACCACGCAAAGGGTATATGAACACCACGCTAAGGGTAGTGAACACCACGCTAAGGGTAGGGAACACAACGCCAAGGGTAGTGAACACCACGCCAAGGGTAGTGAACACCACGCCAAGGGTTGTGAACACTATGCCAAGGGTAGTGAACACCATGCCAAGGGTAGTGAACACCACGTCCAGGGTAGTGAACACCACGTCCAGGGTAGTGAACACCACTCCAAGGGTAGTGAACACCACTTCAAGTGTAGTGAACACCACGCCAAGGGTAGTGAACACCACGCAAAGGGTATTGAACACCACGCAATGGGTAGTGAACACCACGCCAAGGATAGTGAACACCACGCTAAGGGTATTGAACACCACGCTAAGGGTAGTAAACACCATGCCAAGGGTAGTGAACACCATGCCAATGGTAGTGAACACTAAGCGATGGGTAGTGAACACCAAGCCACGGGTAGTGAACACCACGCCAAGGGTAGTAAACACCACGCCATGGGTAGTGAACACCATGCCATGGGTAGTGAACACCACGCCAAGGGCAGTGAACACCACGCCAAGGGTGGTGAACACCACGGCAAGGTTAGTGAACCCCACGCCAAGGGTAGTGAACATGACATCATGGGTAGTGAACTCCACGTCAAGGGTAGTGAACACCACGTTAAGAGTAGTGAACACCACGTTAAGGGTAGTGAACACCACGCCAAGGGTAGTAAACATGACGGCAAGGGTAGTGAACACCACGTCAAGGGTAGTGAAGAACGTGCCAAAGGTAGTGATCACCACGCCAAGGGTAGTGACCACCACGCCATGGGTAGTGAACACCATGCCATGGGTAGTGAACACCACGGCAAGTTCAGTGAACATCACGCTAAGGGTAGTGAACACCACAACAAGGGTAGTGAATACCACGGCAAGGGTTGTGAACACCACGCTAAGGATAGTGAACACCACGCTAAGGATAGTGAACACCACGCCAAGGATAGTGAATACCACGCCTTGGATAGTAAACACAACTCCAAGGATAGTGAACACCACGCTAAGGATAGTGAATACCACGCCAAGGGTAGTAAACACCACGCTATGGGTAGTGAACACCATGCCATGGGTAGTGAACACCACGGCAAGTTCAGTGAACATCACGCTAAGGGTAGTGAACACCACGCCAAGGGTAGTGAATACCACGGCAAGGGTTGTGAACACCACGCTATGGATAGTGAACACCACGCCAAGGATAGTGAACACCACGCCTTGGATAGTAAACACAACTCCAAGGATAGTGAACACCACGCTAAGGATAGTGAACACCACGTCTAGTTCAGTGAACACCACGCCAAGATTAGTGAACACCACGCCAAGGATAGTGAACACCACGCCAAGGATAGTGAACACCACGCCAATGGTAGTGAACATGACGCCAAGGGTAGTGAACACCACGCCAAGGGTAGTGAATACCACGGCAAGGGTTGTGAACACCACGCTAAGGATAGTGAACACCACGCTAAGGATAGTGAACACCACGCCAAGGATAGTGAATACCACGCCTTGGATAGTAAACACATCTCCAAGGATAGTGAACGCCACGCTAAGGATAGTGAACACCACGCCAAGGGTAGTAAACAGCACGCCATGAGTAGTGAACACCACGCCATGCGCAGTGAACACCACGCCAAGAGTGGTGAACACCACGCCAAGGGCAGTGAACACCACGCCAAGAGTGGTGAACACCACGCCAAGGTTAGTGAACCCCACGCCAAGGGTAGTGAACATGACGGCATGGGTATTGAACACCACGTTAAGGGTAGTGAACACCACGCCAAGAGTAGTGAACACCACGTTAAGGGTAGTGAACACCACGCCAAGGGTAGTAAACATGACGGCAAGGGTAGTGAACACCACGTCAAGGGTAGTGAAGAACATGCCAAGGGTAGTGATCACCACGCCAAGGATAGTGAACACCACGCCTTGGATAGTAAACACAACTCCAAGGATAGTGAACACCACGCTAAGGATAGTGAACACCACGCCTAGTTCAGTGAACACAACGCCAAAGATAGTAAACACCACTCCAAGGATAGTGAACACCACGCCGAGTTCAGTGAACACCACGCCAAGGTTAGTGAACACCACGCTAAGGATAGTGAACACCACGCCATGGATAGTGAACACCACGCCAAGGGTAGTGAACATGACGCCAAGGGTAGTGAACACCACGCCAAGGGGTTATCTTGAGAGGTTATCTTGAGATGATTTCGGGGCTTTAGTGTCCCGCGGCCCGGTCCTCGACCAGGCCTCCACCCCCAGGAAGCAGCCAGTGACAGCTGACTAACACCCAGGTACCTATTTTACTGCTAGGTAACAGGGGCATAGGGTGAAAGAAACTCTGCCCATTGTTTCTCGCCGGAGCCCGGGATCGAACCCGGGCTCTGTACAAGTCTGTACAACAAGTCTGTACAAGACATGATGGACTATGTCACCCAAAAATATCAGGAGGCTGTAAGCAGGTTTGTCCCAGCCCAACAGGAAAAAACAGAAAAGCAAAGGAAGAATCCGTGGTTTAATAGGGAATGTATGAAAGCAAAGGAGCTGAACAAAAGGGCATGGAGGAACTTCCGTAATAATAGAACACCAGAAAGTAGAGAGAGATACCAGAGAACCAGGAACGAGTATGTTAGTGTGAGAAGAGCAGCTGAGAAAAGGTATGAAAATGATATAGCTAATAAAGCCAAGACCGAACCAAAGCTACTACACAGTCACATCAGGAGGAAGACAACAGTGAAGGAACAGGTGATGAAACTTCAGGTGGGCGAGGACAGGTACACAGAGAATGACAAAGAGGTGTGTGAAGAACTCAACAAAAGGTTCCAGGAGGTCTTTACAATAGAACAGGGAGAAGTCACGGTGCTAGGAGAGGTGGCAGCAAACCAGGTGACCATGGAAAGGTTCGAAATTACAAGAGATGAGGTCAAGAAGCACCTATTGGAGCTGGATGTGAGAAAAGCTGTTGGGCCGGATGGAATCTCACCATGGGTATTGAAAGAGTGTGCAGGAGCACTTAGCTTGCCACTCTCCATAGTGTATAGTAGGTCACTGGAAACGGGAGACCTACCAGAAGTATGGAAGACTGCTAATGTAGTACCAATATTTAAAAAGGGTGACAGACAAGAGGCACTGAACTACAGGCCAGTGTCCTTAACTTGTATACCATGCAAGGTGATGGAGAAGATTGTGAGAAAAAACCTAATAACACATCTGGAGAGAAGAGACTTCGTGACAACCCATCAACATGGGTTCAGGGAGGGTAAATCTTGCCTTACAGGCTTGATAGAATTCTATGATCAGGTGACAAAGATTAAGCAAGAAAGAGAAGGATGGGCGGACTGCATTTTTTTGGACTGTCGGAAAGCCTTTGACACAGTACCCCATAAAAGGTTGATGCATAAGCTGGAGAAACAGGCAGGAGTAACTGGTAGGGCGCTCCAGTGGATAAGGGAGTACCTAAGCAATAGGAAGCAGAGAGTTATAGTGAGGGGTGAGAACTCAGAATGGCGGGAAGTCACCAGTGGAGTCCCACAGGGCTCTGTGCTTGGACCTATCCTGTTTCTGATATACGTAAATGATCTCCCAGAGGGTATAGACTCATTCCTCTCAATGTTTGCTGACGACGCCAAAATTATGAGAAGGATTAAGACAGAGGAGGACAGCTTGGGGCTTCAAGAAGACCTGGACAAGCTGCAGGAATGGTCGAACAAATGGATGTTAGAGTTTAACCCAAGCAAATGTAATGTAATGAAGATAGGGGTAGGAAGCAGGAGAACAGATACAAGGTATCACTTAGGAGATGAAATACTTCAAGAGTCAGAGAGAGAGAAAGACCTGGGGGTTGATATCACGCCAGACCTGTCCCCTGAAGCTCATATCAAGAGGATAACATCAGCAGCATATGCCAGGTTGGCTAACATAAGAACAGCCTTTAGAAACTTGTGTAAGGAATCTTTCAGAACATTATATACCACATATGTCAGACCAATCCTGGAGTATGCGGCTCCAGCATGGAGTCCATATCTAGTCAAGCATAAGACTAAACTGGAAAAGGTTCAAAGGTTTGCCACCAGACTAGTACCCGAGCTGAGAGGTATGAGCTACGAGGAGAGACTACGGGAATTGAACCTCACTTCGTTGGAAGACAGAAGAGTTAGGGGGGACATGATCACCACATTCAAGATTCTCAAGGGAATCGACAGGGTTGATAAAGATAGGCTATTTAACACAAGGGGCACCCGCACTAGAAGACACAGGTGGAAACTGAGTGCCCAAATGAGCCACAGAGATATTAGAAAGAACTTTTTTAGTGTCAGAGTGGTTGACAAATGGAATGCATTAGGAAGCAATGTGGTGGAGGCTGACTCCATACACAGTTTCAAGTGTAGATATGATAGAGCCCAATAGGCTCAGGAACCTGTACACCTGTTGATTGACGGTTGAGAGGCGGGACCAAAGAGCCAGAGCTCAACCCCCGCAAGCACAACTAGGTGAGTACAACTAGGTGAGTACATCTCCAGAAGATCACATCTTCAGAAGATCACATCTCAAGAAGATCACATCTCGAGATCACATCTCGAGAAGATCACATCTTGAGAAGATCACATCTCGAGAAGATCACATCCCAAAGGATCACATCTCCAGAAGATCACATCTCGAGAAGATCATATCTCTAGAAGATCACATCGCCAGAAGATCACATCTCCGGAAAATCACATCTCGAGAAGATCACATCTCCAGAAGATCACATCTGCTGAAGATCACATTTCCAGAAGATCAAATCTCCAGAAGATCACATGTTCAGAAGATCACATCTCCAGAAGATCACATCTCCAGAGGAAGATCACATCTCCAGATGATCACATCTCGAGAAGATCACATCTCTAGAAAATCCCGTCTCCAGAAGATCACGTCTCCAGAACATCACATCTACAGATGATCACATCTCCAGAAGATTACATCTCCAGAATATCACATCTCGGGAACATCACATCTTCAGAAGATCACATCTCCAGAAGATCACATCACCAGAAGATCACATCTCCAGAAGATCACATCACCAGTTGATCACATCTCGAGAAGATCACTTCTCCAGATGATCACATCAGCAGAAGATCACAACTCGAGAAGATCACATCTCCAAAAATCACATCTCGAGAAGATCACATCACCAAAAGATCACATCCCCAGAAGATCACATCCCCAGAAGATCACATCCCCAGAAGATCACATCCCCAGAAGATCACATCACCAGAAGATCACATCTCCAGATGATCACATCTCGAGAAGATCACATCACCAGAAGATCACATCTCGAGAAGATCACATCTCGAGAAGATCACATCTCCAGAAGATCAAATTTCCAAAAGATCACATCACCAGAAGATCACATCTCCAGAAGATCACATCACAAGATCACATCTCGAGAAGATCAATATGCCAATTACTGGGAGCGGCGATGGAACACATTTTGCCCAAACCCCCCTTCAGTTTTCAAAATATCCCAAACATCCAAATTCGACACTTGAGCCATATTTTGAAGCCAAATTCTTGCTCTCTGCACGTATTCGAAGTTTTAAATTACGATTTTTTTCCGAAAATAAGCCAATAACTGGGAGCAGCAATAGGTCACATTTTTCCCAAACCCCCCTCCATTTTTCAAAATATCCCAAACATTCTAAATTCGACGCCATATTTTTGGAGTCAAATTCTGGCTCTCTGCACGTATTCGCTGTTTGTAATTACTACTTTTAATACTGAAAATATGCCAATTACTGAGAGCTGCTATGGGTCACATTTTGCCTAACCCCCCCCCCCCCCCCAGCAGTTTTCAAAATATCCCAAACATCCCAAATTCGACGCTTGAGCAATATTTTGGAGCCAAATTCTGGCTCTCTGCACGTGTTAGTAGTTTAAATTTACGATATTATATACCGAAAATATGTCAATTACTGAGAGCGGCGATGGGTCACATTTTGCCCAAACCCCCTTGCAGTTTTCAAAATATCCCAAACATCCCAAATTTGACCCTTGAGCCATATTTTAGAGCCAAATTCTGGCTCTCTGCACGTATTTGCAGTTTGAAATTACGAATTTTTATACCGAAAATATGCCAATTACTGAAAGCGGCGATGTATCACATTTTGCCCAAACCCTCCCTTTAGTTCTCAAAATATCCCAAACATTCCAAATTTGACGCTTGAGCCCTATTTTGCAGCCAAATTCTGGCCCTCTGCACGTATTCGCAGTTTGAATATACGATTTTTTTTACCAAAAATATGCCAATTACTGAGAGAGGCGATGGGTCACATTTTGCCCAAACCCCCCTGCAGCTTTCAATATATTATAAACATCCCAAATTCGACGCTTGAGCCATATTTTGGAGCCAAATTCTGGCTCTCTGCACGTATTCGCAGTTTGAAATTACGACTTTTTATACCGAAAATTTGCCAATTTCTTGAATGCAGCGATGGATCACATTTTGCCCTAACCCTCCCTGCTATTTTCAAAATATCCCAAACATCCCAAATTCTACACTTGAGCCATATTTTGGAGCCAAATTCTGGCTCTCTGCACGTATTCGCAGTTTGAAATTACGACTTTTTATACAGAAAATAGGCCAATTACTGAAGGTCAGGTCAGGTCAGGTTGTGTCAGGTCAGGTTGAGTCAGGTCAGGTAGCGTCAGATCAGGTTGCGTCAGGTCAGGTTGTGTCAAGCCAAGTTGTATCAGGTCAGGTTGCGTCAGGTCAGGTACCATCAGGTCAGGTTGCGTCAGGTAAGGTTGCGTCAGGTCAGGTTGTGTCAGGTCAGGTTGCGTCAGGTCAGGTAGCGTCAGGTCAGGTCAGGTTGCGTCAGGTTAGGTTGCGTCAGGTCAGGTTGCGTCAGGTCAGGTAGGTTCAGGTTAAGTTGCGTCAGGTCAGGTTGCGTCAGGTCAGGTTGCGTCAGGTCAGGTAGCGTCAGGGCAGGTAGCGTCAGGTCAGGTCAGGTTGCGTCAGGTTAGGTGGCGTCAAGTCAGGTTGCGTCAGGTCAGGTAGCGTCAGGTCAGGTTGCGTCAGATCAGGTTGAGTTAGGTCAGGTAGCGTCAGGTCAGGTTGCATCAGGTCAGGTTCCGTCAGGTCAGGTAGTGTCAGGTCAGGTTGTATCAGGTCAGGTTGCGTCAGGTTAGGTTGCGTCAGGTCAGGTTGCGTCAGGTTAGATGTCATTACCTAAACCATGACTGACATATGAAGGTGATAGTATCTGTGTTCCAGTAACATGTGTGAGTGAATCCTTGTGAACCACATTTATTCCTGATAGAGTCTGTACGTAACAGAAATATCGAAGTTTAACTGTTTTATGATATATAATGAGATAAAGAGAACGATATGTATAGAGAGAGGAAGACATGGAGACAGAGAGAGTAAGCCACACAAGCACACATATACTCAAACTGAGACATATATGAAAGTTTTACGTGTTCATTGTTGACTCAAAATCCGGAATTCTAGGTTCGATTACCAGTGGCTGCAGAAATGGCTTGGGCACATTTCCTCTCACCTAATGCATCTGTTCACCTAGCAGTAAATATGAACCCAGTACTTAGTCAGCATGTTGTGGGGTTGTATCGTGGGGTAGGGTAGTAATTGGACCTACTAAGCCGTTCACGACATAAAATGTTTGGGCACATTTCCTCTCATTAAATGCATCTGTTCACCTAGCAATAAATTGGTAGCCAGGAGTTAGTCAGCATGTTGTGAACTGGTATCATGGGAGAGCGAGAGAGGCAGAAATACAGAGAAAGAAACAGGCATAACATACAAAGTCAGAAAGAGAACAGAAGAGAGGAAGATGAGAGAGAGAGACAACGAGAGAACGGCAACAGCCTGTTTGTATAAATTAGCTGTCCTCACTCCTACTCTGCAGATAAGGAGAAAAAACTCTTACAATGTTGATTGCCCTTTTTTTTCTAACTAATAGCTTACCACAATTCCTACAACTTCTCTCACAAAGTGAAAATAGTCCCTTTCAGTACCAAAAAAGTTAGTAAATTATTAACCTTCATGAGTCAAAAAAACACTTGAGTTTCTCTCTTTAAATTTTACTTCTGTGTATATTAATTTAAATGTCGAAAAATGCCCTCAATATTGTCTAAGTTATCAACGTGTTGGTCTCCTTCTGGGCTTCACACTCCCCCTTCAGCTTCCAGTCAAGACGTCATCCTCCTCCTCCTCCCCAAATAACCCAAACAAAAACCCATCCACGCCAGGCAAATTTACGTCGGAGCTTTACCCTGTTTATTAACGCCCAAATACAATAATTACAGATATTATTTACTCAAACGTATCAAAGGTAACTGTTGCAGCCAAATATATATTTTGTTCAGGTGGAATATTGGAGCATTAAACCACCGACAACATGTTACCAAATTACTCAATATAAATATAAGAACCAGCTTTGGAAAACTTGGCGACCCCAGAATGGCCTAGTCGGATGGGAACATGTTCTCATGAGAACTGACGTGTGTTCGAGTCTGTCAAAACGGTGTAACTACAGGGCACAGATTTGTGTGTGTCCCGTCCTGTAGCTGCGTCCGTCCATGTCGACTGTGAGGTCTCTGGGTAGCTAAAACTTGACCTGACCTGACCTGACCCTGGGATGTGGGGAAGGGTGGAAGTCCGGGGGCCCACGGACCCACACCTGGACCCGAGTTAGATTAGGTAACGCGAGGTCAGGTCGTGTCGGGTCAGGTCGTGTCTATATAATAAAATAAATAATATGTCTATATCTAATGTCTGTAATCTAATATCTAATGTAGTGTAATTTAATGTAATCTGTATGTCTAATGTAATATATATATATATATATATATATATATATATATATATATATATATATATATATATATATATATATATATATATATAAATATATATATATATATATATATATATACATATATATATATATATATATATATATTTATATATATGTATATATATATATATATATATATATATATATATATATATATATATATATATATATATATATATATATATATATATATATATATATATATATATTAGTATATTTTGGTAGCAGTCTTTCCTGTAGACATATATTATTAAATATGACCGAAAAAGTAAGATTAATAATTCTAACACGAATTTTCTCAATCTTTCATACATTACGCTTCACTGTTGGAGGTAAATCAAAAATCACTTCTCCAAAATTCATTTTTATTTCTAGTCTGACGCGACACGGGCGCGTTTCGTAAAACTTATTACATTTTCAAAGACTTCACAAATACACAACTGATTAGAACTTACGTATCTCCGATTTTATATCTACATTTGAGTGAGGTGGGAGGGATGATGTGGCATAAACACAAGACAGAACAAGAGGGGATATTAATAGGGTATTAAAAGTATCAACCCAAGACAGAACAGAAACAATGGGTATTGAATAGAAGTGTTTGTAGAAAGCCTATTGGTCCATATTTCTTGATGCTTCTTCTTCTTCTTCATGGATGGGCACATGTATAAGCAAGTAGATGGGGTCGCCATGGGTTCTCCCCTAGGTGTCCTGTTTGCAAACTTCTACATGGGTACCATCGAGCAAAAAGTCTTAGTCGACATGAACTTGAAACCGGCCATATACTGCAGGTATGTTGACGACATTTTTACACAGGTACCTGATGTCAGACATCTGCAGGAGCTGAAGGAGGCATTTGAGCAGAGTTCCGTGCTGCGTTTCACTTACGAGACGGAAAAGGATGGGAAGCTGCCCTTTCTAGATGTAACAGTCATGGAAAAGGGCGGAGGTTTCCACACTGCAGTCTACACTAAGGAAACAAACATAGGAATGTGCCTAAATGCCAACAGCGACTGCCCTGACAGGTACAAGAGGAGTGTTGTTAACGCATACGTCGACCGTGCTCTCAGCCACAGCTCAGAATGGAAGCAAGTCGACGAAGAACTCTGTAGGGTAAGGCAGGTCCTAGTCAATAACGGCTTCTCCAATGGTTTCATCGAAGACATCATAAGAAGGAAAGTGAAAAGCCATGCAACCTCTGAAGAGACAACTAACACAACACCTATACCCCCTATTAGACTATTTTACAGGAACTTCTTTTCCACAGCTCATAAAACGGAGGAAAGGGTCCTGAAAGATATTGTTAATAGAAACGTTATCCCTACAGACAAAAATCAGAGGATACAACTGACGATTTACTATAAAACCAGAAAAACGGCCAGCCTACTCATGAGAAACTCTCCAGACACAAAACAGAACGCTTTAAAAGAGACTAACGTCGTCTATGCCTTCAAATGCCCACTTGGGGACTGTAAGTTCCAAAAAACCCAGTATATAGGCAAGACAACAACATCTTTTTCTAGGCGTTTAACGATGCATAAGCAACAGGGCTCCATTAAGGAACATATAATCTCTTCCCACAACCAAACCATCGCCAGAGAAATCCTAGTAAACAACACAGAAATCATCGATAGATACAGCGATAGCAGGCGGCTTGACGTTTGCGAGGCACTACACATCAAGAAGTCAACACCAGCAATCAACAGCCAATTATTGCACAACTATATTCTACCCACCTCAAGACTCCGCTCCAATATAGAAGCATCAAGAAATATGGACCAATAGGCTTTCTACAAACACTTCTATTCAATACCCATTGTTTCTGTTCTGTCTTGTGTTGATACTTTTAATACCCTATTAATATCCCCTCTTGTTCTGTCTTGTGTTAATGCCACATCACCCCTCCCACCTCACTCAAATGTAGATATAAAATCGGAGATACGTAAGTTCTAATCAGTTGTGTATTTGTGAAGTCTTTGAAAATGTAATAAGTTTTACGAAACGCGCCCATGTCGCGTCAGACTAGAAATAAAAATGAATTTTGGAGAAGTGATTTTTGATTTACCTCCAACAGTGAAGCGTAATGTACGAAAGATTGAGAAAATTCGTTTTAGAATTATTAATCTTACTTTTTCGGTCATATTTAATAATATATATATATATATATATATATATATATATATATATATATATATATATATATATATATATATGTATGTATGTAATGTATATAATGTAATATGTATATGTTATGTAATGTAATGTAATGTATATAATGTATATGTAATGTATATAATGTCTATATAATAAAATAAATAATATGTCTATATCTAATGTCTGTAACCTAATATCTAATGTAATGTAATATCTAATGTAATCTAATGTAATGTATATATATAATGTCTATAAAATAAATAAAAAATTAAAAAATAAAAATGAAATAAATAAAAATGAATAAATAAAAATGAATAAATAAAAATGAATAAATAAAAATGAATAAATAAAAATGAATAAATAAAACGCCGGATGAATCGCCGAATGAATCGTAAATCGTCGGGTAAGTCGTCGGGTAAATCGTCGGGTAAATCGTCGGGTAAATCGCCGGATAAATCGTCGGGTAAATCGTCGGATAATTTTTACTTGTGTAAAAACGGGTAAACCCGACAGGTAAACCCGACGGGGTTTACCCGTCGTGTAATTCGAATAAATAAAATAAAATAGTCGAAAATCTGTTCTCATGATAACTGTAAATTACTGTAAACTGTAAATTAAACACGTCGGGTAAACTGTCAGGGTAAAGCGTCGGGTAAACCGTCGGGTAAAGCGTCGGGTAAACCGTCGGGTAAACTTCGGATAAAGCGTCGGGTAAAGCGTGAAAGACCCCTGCCAGTGTGTTGCTGGAGACCCCTGCCAGTGTGTTGCTGGAGACCCCTGCCAGTGTGTTGCTGGAGACCACTGCCAGTGTGTTGCTGGAGATCCCTGCCAGCGTGTTGCTGGAGACCCCTGCCAGTGTGTTGCTGGAGACCTCTGCCAGTGTGTTGCTGGAGACCCCTGCCAGCGTGTTGCTGGAGACCTCTGCCAGTGTGTTGCTGGAGACCCCTGCCAGTGTGTTGCTGGAGACCTCTGCCAGCGTGTTGCTGGAGACCTCTGCCAGTGTGTTGTTGGAGACCTCTGCCAGTGTGTTGCTGAAGACCTCTGCCAGTGTGTTGCTGGAGACCTCTGCCAGTGTGTTGCTGGAGACCCCTGCCAGTGTGTTTCTGGAGACCTCTGCCAGCGTGTTACTGGAGACCTCTGCCAGTGTGTTGTTGGAGACGTCTGCCAGTGTGTTGCTGGAGACCTCTGCCAGCGTCTTGCTGGAGACCTCTTCCAGTGTGTTGTTGGAGACCTCTGCCAGTGTGTTGCTGGAGACCTCTGCCAGCGTGTTGCTGGAGACCTCTTCCAGTGTGTTGTTGGAGACCTCTGCCAGTGTGTTGCTGGAGACCTCTGCCAGTGTGTTGCTGGAGACCCCTGCCAGTGTGTTGCTGGAGACCCCTGCCAGTGTGTTGCTGGAGACCCCTGCCAGTGTGTTGCTGGAGACCCCTGCCAGTGTGTTGCTGGAGACCCCTGCCAGTGTGTTGCTGGAGACCCCTGCCAGTGTGTTGCTGGAGACCCCTGCCAGTGTGTTGCTGGAGACCTCTGCCAGTGTGTTGCTGGAGACCCCTGCCAGCGTGTTGCTGGAGACCTCTGCCAGTGTGTTGCTGGAGACCCCTGCCAGTGTGTTGCTGGAGACCTCTGCCAGTGTGTTGCTGGGGACCCCTGCCAGTGTGTTGCTGGAGACCTCTGCCAGTGTTGCAGGAGACCTCTGCCAGTGTGTTGCTAGAGACCCCTGCCAGTGTGTTGCTGGAGACCCCTGCCAGTGTGTTGCTGGAGACCCCTGCCAGTGTGTTGCTGGAGACCCCTGCCAGTGTGTTGCTGGAGACCCCTGCCAGTGTGTTGCTGGAGACCCCTGCCAGCGTGTTGCTGGAGACCTCTGCCAGTGTGTTGCTGGAGACCCCTGCCAGTGTGTTGCTGGAGACCTCTGCCAGCGTGTTGCTGGAGACCTCTGCCAGTGTGTTGTTGGAGACCTCTGCCAGTGTGTTGCTGGATACCTCTGCCAGTGTGTTGCTGGAGACCTCTGCCAGTGTGTTGCTGGAGACCCCTGCCAGTGTGTTTCTGGAGACCTCTGCCAGCGTGTTACTGGAGACCTCTGCCAGTGTGTTGTTGGAGACGTCTGCCAGTGTGTTGCTGGAGACCTCTGCCAGCGTGTTGCTGGAGACCTCTCCCAGTGTGTTGTTGGAGACCTCTGCCAGTGTGTTGCTGGAGACCTCTGCCAGCGTGTTGCTGGAGACCTCTTCCAGTGTGTTGTTGGAGACCTCTGCCAGTGTGTTGCTGGAGACCTCTGCCAGTGTGTTGCTGGTGATAAAGAATGAACTTATATGTGAAAACAAAGTAAAAGAAGGAAAGAAGGTTAAGTGGGATGGTGGGTTTGGGTAAAAATATACAAAGGAGAAACAAAACTACATCTGAAAGGTTATGAAAAGGATAATATATTCAACAAATACGTCAAAAACACAATAAACTACATCTGAAAGGTTAGGTTAAAGGGTTGGGGAATAAGAACATATGATAGAACCTACTAAATACACTAAGATTAGAAGAGGTTAGGTTAAGGGGTTGGGGAATAAGAATAAATGATAACAAACATAATAAATACAACTTATGAGCAACTTGATGAACTTTAACAAATAACCCTTGATCTGCAAAAATGACCATTTGAGAAATTAACCCTAGAAACGAGTAAATTCCCATATATAACAAAAATCCTTTGAAATGGTTAAACACCCAATCCTAAACAAATAACACTTGAAATGCAAAAATGTCC
This sequence comes from Procambarus clarkii, assembly GCF_040958095.1. Lineage (NCBI taxonomy): Eukaryota > Metazoa > Arthropoda > Malacostraca > Decapoda > Cambaridae > Procambarus > Procambarus clarkii. Next base: position 6,891,446 of record NC_091169.1, read on the forward strand.
GTTTAAGAAATTAACCCTTGAAATGAGTAAATGAATATGAGACAATGATTGACGAAACACAAAAGACAAGCAGGAATAATTATGTAAGTTAGATCATTGTCTGGTTGGACTAGATAAGTTAGGATACATCAGTTTGGGAATGTAAGATTAAGTTAGGTAAGATAGGTAAGATAAGGTAAGTTAGGTTAAGCAGGTTAAGTTATGTAAGGTAGGTAAGTTAGGTTAAGTTAGGTAAGTTAGGTAAGATAGGTAAAGGTAAGGTAAGTTAGGTTAAGCAGGTTAGGTTAGGTTAAGTTATGTAAGTTAGGTTAAGCAGATTAAGTTAGGTAAGGTAAGGTAAGTTAGGTTAAGCAGGTTAAGTTAGGTAGGGTAGGTAAGTTAGGTTAAGCAGGTTAAGTTAGGTGAGGTAGGTAAGTTAGGTTAAGCAGGATAAGTTAGGTTAAGTCAGGTAAGTTAGGTAAGATAGGTAATGCATCACTGTCTTGGGCCTCTGCATCACTCTTTTGAGCCTCTGCATCACACTCTTGAGCCTCTGCATCACTCTCCTGAGCCTCTGCATCACTCTCTTGAGCCTCTGCATCGCTCTCTTGAGCCTCTGCGTCACTCTCTTGAGCCTCTGCATCACTCTCATAAGCCTCTGCAACTCTCTCTTCAGCGTCTGCATCACTCTCTTCAGCCTTTGCACCCCCTCACTTAAGCCTCTGCATCACTCTCTTAAGCCTCTGCATCACTCTCGTAAGCCTATGAATCACTCTCGTAAGACTATGAATCACTCTTTTGAGTCTCTGCATCACTCTCTTGAGCCCTTTGCATCCCTCTCTTGAGCCTCTGCATCACTCTCTTAAGCCTCAGCATCACCCTCTTAAGCCTCTGCATCCCTCTTTTGAGCCTCTGCATCACTTTCCTAAGCCTCTGCATCACCCTCTTAAGCCTCTGCATCCCTCTTTTGAGCCTTTGCATCACTTACTTAAGGCTCTGCATCCCTCTTTTGAGCCTCTGCATCACTTTCTTAAGCCTCTGCATCCAAAAATATGGCTCAAGCGTCGAATTTGTTATGTTTGGGATATTTTGAAAACTACAGGGAGGGTTTGGGCAAAATGTCATCTATCGCCGCTTTCAGTAATTTTCATATTTTCGGTATAAAAAGTCGTAATTTCAAACTGCGAATACGTGCAGAGAGCCAGAATTTGGCTTCAAAATATGGCTCAAGCCTCGACTTTTGGATGTTTCGGATATTATGAATACTGCAGGAAGGGTTTGGGCAAAATGTGATCCATCGCCGCTCTCAGTAATTGGCATTTTTTCGGTATAAAAATTGTAATTTCAAACTGCGAATACGTGCAGAGAGCCAGAATTTGGCTCCAAAATATGACTCCAACGTCGTCTTTTGGATGTTTTGGATATTATGAAAACTGCGGGAAGGCTTTGGGCAAAATGTGATCCATCGCCGCTCTCAGTAATTGGCATTTTTTCAGTATAAAACGTCGTAATTTCAAACTGCAAATACTTGCAGAGAGCCAGAATTTGGCTTCAAAATTTGGCTCAAGCCTCGACTTCTAGATGTTTTGGATATTATGAATACTGCAGGAAGGGTTTGGGCAAAATGTGATCCATCGCCGCTCTCAGTAATTGGCATTTTTTCGGTATAAAAATTGTAATTTCAAACTGCGAATACGTGCAGAGAGCCAGAATTTGGCTCCAAAATATGACTCAAACGTCGTCTTTTGGATGTTTTGGATATTATGAAAACTGCGGGAAGGCTTTGGGCAAAATGTGATCCATCGCCGCTCTCAGTAATTGGCATTTTTTCAGTATAAAACGTCGTAATTTCAAACTGCGAATACTTGCAGAGAGCCAAAATTTGGCTTCAAAATTTGGCTCAAGCGTCGACTTTTGGATGTTTTGGATATTTTGAAAACTGCAAGGAGGGTTTGGGCAAAATGTGATCCACCGCCGCTTTAAATAATGGGCTTTATTTTCGGTATAAAAAGTCGTAATTTCAAACTGCGAATTAGTGCAGACAGCCAGAATTTGGCTCCAAAATATAGCTCAAGGGTTGATTTGGGATGTTCGGGATATTTTGAAAACTGCAGGGGCGTTTTGGCAAAATGTGACCCATCGCCGCTCTCAGTAATTGGCATATTGTCGGCATAAAATTCGCAGTTTGAAATAATTTCAAACTGCGAATACATGCAGAAAGCCCGAATTTGGCTCCAAAATATGGCTCAAGCGTCGATTTTGGGATGTTTTGGATATTTTGAAAACCGCAAGGGGGGGTTTGAGCAAAATGTGACCCATCGCTAATTTCAGTAATTGGCATATTTTCGGTATAAAAAGTCGTAATTTCAAACTGCGAATACGTGCAGAGAGCCAGAATTTGGCTCCAAAATATGGCTTAAGGGTCGAATTTGGGATGTTCGGGATATTTTGAAATTTGCAGGGGGATTTGGGCAAAATGTGATCCATCGTTGCTCTCAGTAATTAGCATATTTTCGGTATAAAATGAAATAATTTCAAACAGCGAAAACTTGCAGAGAGCCAGTATTTGGCTCCAAAATATGGCTCAAGCGACGAAAGTAGGATGTTTGGAATATTTTGAAAACTGCTGGAAGGGTTTGCGCAAAACGTGATCCATCGTTGGTTTTAGTAATTGGCATATTTTCGGTATAAAAATTCGTAATTTCAAACTGCGAATACGTGCAGAAAGCCAGAATTTGGCACCAAAATAAGGCTCAATAGTCTATTTGGGATGTTTGGGATATTTTGCAAACTGCAGTTGGGTTTGAGCAAAATGTGACCCTCTGCGGCTTTCAGTAATTGGCATATTTACAGTACAAAATTCGTAATTTCAAACTGCGAATACGTGCAGAGAGCCAGAATTAGGCATCAAAATAGGGCTCAAGGTTCGAATTTGGGATGTTTCAGATATTTAAAAACTGCAGGAAGGGTTTTGGCAAAATGTGATCCATTGCTGCTCTCAGTAATTGGCATATTATCGGTATAAAAAGTCTTAATTTCAAACTGCGAATGCGTGCAGAGAACTAGAATTTGGCTGCAAAATATGGCTCAAGCGTCGAATTTCGGATGTTTGGGATATTTTGAAAACTGCCTGGAGGGTTTGGGCAAAATTTGATCCATCGCCGCTTTCAGTAATTGGCATATTTTCGGTATAAAAATTCGTAATTTCAAGCTGCGAATACGTGCAGAGAGCCAGAATTTGGCTCCAAAATATATCTCAAGAGTCGAATTTGGGATGTTTATAATATATTGAAAGCTGCAGGGAGGGATTGGGCAGAATGTGATCCATCGCTGCTCTCAGTAATTGACATATTTTCGGTATAAAAAATAGTAATTTCAAACTGCGAATACGTGCAGAGTGAATTTGGATCCAAAATATGGTTCAAGCTTCGAATTTGGGATTTTTGGGATATTTTGAAAACTTCAGGGGGGGTTTGGGCAAAATGTGACCTATCGCCGCGCTCAGGAATTGACATATTTTCGGTATAAAAATTCGTAATTTAAAACTGCGAATATGTTCAGAGAGCAACAACTTGGCTCTAAATTATGGGTCACGGGTCGAATTTGGGATGTTTGGTATATTTTAAAAACTGCAGGGGGGTTTGGTCAAAATGTGACCCATCGCAGCTCTCAGTAATTGGCATATTTTCCGTATAAAATGACGTAATTTCAAACTGCGAATACGTGCAGAGAGCCCGAATTTGACTCCAAAATATTGCTCAAGCTTCGAATTTGGGATGTTTGGGATTTTTCAAAAACTGCAGGAGGGGTTTGGGCAAAATGTGACCCATCGCTGCTCTCAGTAATTGGCATATTTTCGGTATAAAATGTCATAATTTCAACCTGCAGATATGTGCAGAGAGCAAGAACGTAGCTCCAAAATATGGCTCAAGGGTGGAATTTGGGATGTTTGGGATATTTTGAAAACTGCAAGGAGGGTTTGGGCAAAATGTGATCCATCGCTGCTCTCAGTAATTGGCATTTTTTCGGTATAAAAAGTCGTAATTTCAAACTGCGAATACGTGCAGACAGAAAGAATTTGGCTTAAAAATGTAGCTTAAGGGTCGAATTTGGGATGTTTGGGACATTTTGAAAACTGCAGGGGAGGTTTTGGCAAAATGTGATCCATCGCCGCTTTCAGTAATTGGCATATTTTCGGTATAAAAATTCGTATTTTCAAACTACGAATACGTGCAGAGAGCCAGAATTTGGCTCCAAAATATGGCTCAAGGGTCGAATTTGGGATGTTTGGGATAATTTAAAAATTACAGAGAGAGTTTGGGCAAAATGTGATCAATCGCCGCTTTCAGTAATTGGCATATTTTCGGTATAAAAATTCCTAATTTAAAACTGCAAATAGGTGCAGAGAGCCAGAATTTGGCTCCAAAATATGGCTCAAGGGTGCAATTTGGGATGTTTTGGATATTTTGAAAACTGCAGGGGGTTTTGGGCAAATAGTGACCCTTCGTTGCTCACAGTAATTGGCATTATTTCGGTATAAAAAGTCGAAATTTCAAACTGCTAAAACGTGCAGAGAGCCATAATTTAGCTTCAAAAAATGGCTGTAGCGTCGAATTTGGGATGTTTGCGATATTTTGAAACCTGCAGGGAGGGTTTGGGCAAATTGTGATCCATCGCCGCTTACAGTAATTGGCATATTTTCGGTAAAAAAAGGCGTAATTTCAAACTGCGAATACCTGCAGAGAGCCAGAATTTGGCTCCAAACTATGGCACAAGCGTCGAATTTGGAATGTTTGGGATATTTTTAAAGCTGCAGGGGGGGGGGCAAAATGTGACCCATGGCAGCTTTAAGTAATTGGCATATTTTCTGTATAAAAAGTCGTAATTTCAAACTGCGAATACGTGCAAAGAGCCAGAATTTATGTCCAAAATATGGCTCAAGCGTCAAATTTGGGGTGTTTTGGATATTTTCAAAACTGCAGCAAGGGGTTTAGGCAAAATGTGATCCATCGCTGCTTTCAGTAATTGGCATATTTTCAGTATAAAAAGTCGTAATTTGAACATCGAATACGTGCAGAGAGCCAGAATTTGGCTTCAAAATATGGCTCAAGCGTCGGCTTTTGGATGTTTTGAATATTTTGAAAACTACAGGGAGGGTTTAGGCAAAATGTGATCCATCGCTGCTCTCAGTAATTGGCATTTTTTCGGTATAAAAAGTCGTAATTTCAAACTGCGAATACGTGCAGACAGAAAGAATTTGGCTTAAAAATGTAGCTTAAGGGTCGAATTTGGGATGTTTGGGTCATTTTGAAAACTGCAGGGGAGGTTTTGGCAAAATGTGATCCATCGCCGCTTTCAGTAATTGGCATATTTTCGGTATAAAAATTCGTATTTTCAAACTACGAATACGTGCAGAGAGCCAGAATTTGGCTCCAAAATATGGCTCAAGGGTCGAATTTGGGATGTTTGGGATAATTTAAAAATTACAGAGAGAGTTTGGGCAAAATGTGATCAATCGCCGCTTTCAGTAATTGGCATATTTTCGGTATAAAAATTCCTAATTTAAAACTGCAAATAGGTGCAGAGAGCCAGAATTTGGCTCCAAAATATGGCTCAAGGGTGCAATTTGGGATGTTTTAAATATTTTGAAAACTGCAGGGGGTTTTGGGCAAAATGTGACCCTTCGTTGCTCACAGTAATTGGCATTATTTCGGTATAAAAAGTCGAAATTTCAAACTGCTAATACGTGCAGAGAGCCATAATTTAGCTTCAAAAAATGGCTGTAGCGTCGAATTTGGGATGTTTGCGATATTTTGAAACCTGCAGGGAGGGTTTGGGCAAATTGTGATCCATCGCCGCTTACAGTAATTGGCATATTTTCGGTAAAAAAAGGCGTAATTTCAAACTGCGAATACCTGCAGAGAGCAAGAATTTGGCTCCAAAATATGACTCAAGGGTTGAATTTTAGATATTTGGAATATTTTGAAAACTACAAGGATGGTTTGGGCAAAATGTGATCCATCGCTGCTTTAAGTAATTGGCATTATTTCGGTATAAAAAGTCGTAATTTCAAACTGCGAAGACGTGCAGAGAGCTAGAATTTGGCTTCAAAATATGGTTCAAGGGTCGAATTTGGAATGTTTGGGATTTTTTGATAACTGCAGAGAGGTTTGGGCAAAATGTGACCCATCGCTGCTCTCAGTAATCGGCATATTTTCGGAATAAAAAGTCGTAATTTCAAACTTCGAATACGTGCAGAGAGCCAGAATTTCGCTCCAAAATATGGCTCCAGAGTTGAATTTGGGAGGTTTGGGATATTTTGAAAACTGCAGGGAGGGGTTGGGTCAAAATGTTATCCATCGCCGCTTTCAGTAATTGCCATATTTTCGGTATAAAAAATCGTAATTTCACACTGCGAATACCAGCAGAAAGGCAGAATTTGACTCCAAAATATGGCTCAATGGTCGAATTTTGGATGTTTGGGATATTTTAAAAACTGCAGGGAGGGTTTGGGCAAAATTTGACCCATCGCCGCTTCCAGTAATTGGCATATTTTCGGTATAAAAATTCGTAATTTCAAACTGCGAATACGTGCTGAGAGCCAGAATTTGGCTCCAAAATATGGCTCAAGGGTCGAATTTGGGATGTTTGGGATATTTTGAAAACTGCAGGGGGTTTGGGCAAATTGTGTCCCATCACCTCTCTCAGTAATTGGCATATTTTCGGTGTAAAATGTCGTAATTTCAAACTGCGAATACGTGCAGAGAGCCAGAATTTGGCTCCAAAATATTGATCAAGCGTTGAATTTGTTATGTTTGAGATATTTTGAAAACTGCAATGGGGGCGGGGGGGGGGGGTTTGAGCAAAATTTGACGCATCGCCGCTCACAGTAATTGGCATATTTTCGGTGTAAAAAGCCGTAATTTCAAACTGCGAATACTAGCAGAGAGCCAGAAATTGGCTCCAAATTATGCCTCAAGAGTCGAATTTGGGATGTTTGGGATATTTTGAAAACTGCGTTGAGGGTTTGGGCAAAATGTGATCCATCGCCGCTTATAGTAATTGGCATATGTTCGTTATAAAAAGTCGTAATTTTAAACTGCAAATACATGCTGAGAGCAAGAATTTGAGCAAGAAAAAACCATAGAGCGAGGTTGCGTATTGTTTTGATTATTAAAAAGGCATATGAAAACGTTGTTTCCAATTCAAATGATAAAAATGAATGTATTTTCTTTAGAATTAACGAAAATGTTCCTGAATTTCCGTTTATATTACTGAATTCGTAAAACCGGTTTATTCTGCCTTAAACGTCGAAATATGCTTTAAAAACAGAAAATCTCTCCTAATCAATAGCTTACTCACTATTTTACCGAGGTACAAATAGTTGATTCAAAATAAGTTATTTAATTTTAATTTGCAATTAATTATGTGTTTGCATCATATTTATCGTATATTTATTGAATTAATGGCAATAAACCGAAAAGGCTTGAAAACGTGGAAAAACGGGCAAATGTGGCCTAAATCGTTCATATTTGGTTTAAATCTCATAAAAGGAACAAGGATGAAAAACCTAAAAATATTACTAAATTCGATGATATTAAGTACAAAGTACAATGCAAGAAAACTTGCTTAAAACGCAATATTATGTGAAGTTCTGAGATTTGAAGGCCAAATCATATATAGTGGGACAACATGAAGTAGTATCAATATATAAGTATGTTCGAACATTTTTTCCTAAAATCACTGTACATGAAAAACGTGAAAACAGTGACTATAATACCAAATTCGAAGATTTTTACTTCAAATCAAAGAGCGAGATTGCGTATAATTTTGATCATTAAAAAGTCATATGAAAACGTTGTTTCCAATTTAAATGATGATAATCAATGTGTTTTCATTCGAATTAATTAAAATGTTCCTGAATTTCCGTTTATATTATTGAAAGAAGAGGTACTCGTAAAAACCGCTCTAATCCGGCAGAAACGTCGAAATATGCAATAAAAACAAAAAATCCCTCCTAATCAATATCTGACTCACTATTTCAGGGAGGTACAAATAGTTGATTGAAAATCAAGTATTTAAGGGTAATTTGCAATTAATTACGTGTTTGATTCATATTTATAGTCTGACGATAATCTCTTTCAAGAGAAATTGAGCCTGCTCTTCCCTACATCATTACGTCGTAACATACAAGATACTATATAGAAGATACGTCCACCAGTATCGCCAAACGTTTTGTCCAGGAAGCAAATCGTACCCTGCACACCCCGACACCTGCTACAGCCCGCCGTAACCAGCAAACTGCTCATCCTCTGCCTGCCTGTTGCTGATTGGCTTGTGTCTCGTCGCACCTGCACTCCGCCACCACCACGAGTCGTCGTCTGGGCAGCAGCACGCCAGACTCGTCAGAATATCTTTGTGCTCCTTGGAGTTGACATCTCTCGCTAGTAGACTAAGCCTTGGCTTTCGTGTACTAAGGGAGGTGGCAGCTTGAAGCCAGTATTCCAGCACGGGACATATTTTATTTTGCTATCACTGTAACTTACTTGTCTTAGCGTAACTTTTCATTTGCCAGTGATTATTCATGTTTTGTTTGTTGACTTGTCCTGCATTTTATGAGATTGCCTTTATTCATGTCTTGTTTTCTAGAGTAATTAATATTTCATTGTTTATATACTTGTGTTTTGTGTGTCTTCCCATTACCTTACCACAGACGAAAGGACAAACTTTTCTCTTTTCTTTTTGTGATGTGACGAGGCCCTGCCCCCAGCTTTTGAAACAGCCGAACACCAACGCTTTACCGTCACAATAGTAAATTTAATGAATTAAAGGCAATAAACCGAAAAGTCTTTAAAACGCGGAAAACGGCAAAATGTTGCCTAAATCGTAGATATTTGGGTTAAATCTCGTAATGAAAAATAGGATGAAAAACCTCAAAATATTGCTTAATTCGATGATTATAAGTACAAAGCACAATGCAAGAAAACTTCCTTAAAAACGCAATATTATGTGAAAATTTGAGATTTGTAGTCCAAATCACATATAGTATTTCACAACATAAAATCACAACAAGAAGTAGTATAAAAATATTAGTATATTCGAACATTTTTCCCTTAAATCACTCTACATGATAAACGTGAAAAAAGTCACTATAATACCAAATTCGAGGATTTTTACATCAAACTATAGAGCGAGGTTGCGTATTGTTTCGATTATTAAAAAAGGCGCATGAAAACGTTGTTTCCAATTCAAATGATAAAAATCAATTTGTTTTCTTTAGAATGAGCTAAAATTTTCCAGAATTTTCGTTTATATTACTGAGAGAAGAGTTACTCGTAAAACTGCTCTAATCCGACAGAAACGCCGAAATATGCAATGAAAACAGAAATTCTCTCCTAATCAATACCTAATTCACTATTTTAACGAAGTTCAAATAGTTGATTGAAAATCTTGTATTTAAGGTTAATTTGCAATTATTTACGTGTATCCATCATATTTATCGTGATTTTAATGGCAATAAACCGAAAAGGCTTGAAAACGCGGAAAAGCTGCAAAATATTGCCTAAATCGTAGATATTTGGATGAAATCTCATGAAGGAAACAAGGATGAAAAATCTCAAAATATTGCTAAATTCGACGATACATTGTACAGAGCACAATGTAAGAAAACTTGCTTATAAACGCAATATTATGTGAAATTTTGAGATTTGTAGGCCAAATCACAAATAGAGAGACAACATGAAGTAGTATCAAAGTACTAGTAAGTTCGAAAATTTTTACCTAAAATCACCCTACATGACAAACATGAAAAAAGTGACTACAATACCAAATTCGAGGAATTTTAATTCAAATCATAGAGCAAGGTTGCATATTATTTTGATTATTAATAAGGCATATGAAAACGATGTTTTCAATTCAAATGATAAAAATCAATGTGTTTTCTTTAGTATTAACTAAAATGTTCCTGAATTTCCGTTTATATTACTGAATTCGTACAACCGCTCTAATCTGGCTAAAACGTCGAAATATGCAATAAAAACAAACTCTCCTAATCAACATCTTACTCACTATTTTAACGAGGTACAAATAGTTGATTTAAAATCAAGTATTTAATTTATATTGCGATTAATTACGTGTTTGCATCATATTTATCGTAATTTTATTGAATTAATGGCAATATACCGAAAAAGCTTGAAAACGTAGAAAAACGGTAAAATATTGCCTAAATTTTTATATTTAAATATTTGGTTTAATCTAAATATTTGGTTTAAATCTCATAACGGAAACAAGGATGAAAAACCTCAAAATATTACTAAATTCGATGATAATTTGTACAACATTGTTCAAAGCACAATGCAAGAAAACTTGCTTAAAAATGCAATATTATGTGAAATTCTGAGATTTGTAGGCCAAATCACAAATAGAGAGACAACATGAAGTAGTATCAAAATATTAATAATATCGAACATTTTTACCTTAAATCACCCCTACATGAAAAACGTGAAAAAAGTCACTATAATACCAAATTCGAGGATTTTTACATCAAACCACAGATCGTGGTTGCGTATTATTTTGATTATTAAAAAGGCATATGAAAACGTTGGTTCCAATTCAAATGATAAAAATCAATGTGTTTTCTTTAGAATTAACTAAAATGTTCCTGAATTAAAGTTTATATTACTGAGAGAAGTGGGACTCGTAAAACTGCTCTTATCCGACTGAAACGTCGAAATATGCAATAAAAACAGAAAATCTCTCTTAATCAATATCTGACTCACTATTTTAACGAGGTACAAATAGTTGATTGAAAATCAAGTATTTAAGGGTAATTTGCAATTCATTACGTGTTATCATCATATTTATCGTAAATTTATTGAATTAATTGCAATAAATCGAAAATGCTTGAAAACGTGGAAAAACGGTCAAATATGGCCTAAATCGTTGATATTTGGATGAAATCTCGTAAATGAAACAACGATGAAAACCTCAAAATATTGCTAAATTCGATGATTTTACGTATAAGGAACAATGCAAGTAACCTTGCTTAAAAACGCAATATTATGTGAAATTCTGAGATTTGTAGGCCAAATCACAAATAGAGAGACAATATAAAGTAGTATAAAGAATTAGTAATTTCGAACATTTTTACCTTAAATCACCTTACATGAAAAACTTGAAAAAAGTCTCTATAATACCAAATTCGAGGATTTTTACTTCAAATCATAGAGCGAGGTTGCGTATTATTTTGATCATTAAAAAAGCATATGAAAACGTTGTATCCAGTTCAAATAATTAAAATCTATGTGTTTTCTTTAGAATTAACGAAAATATTCCTTAATTTCCGTTTATATTACTGAATTCGTAAAACCGCTCTAATCTGGCTGAAACGTCGAAATATGCAATAAAAACAGAAAATCTCTCCTAATCAATATCTTATTCACTATTTTACCAAGGTACAAATAGTCGATATAAAATTAGTTATTTAATTTTAATTTGCAGTTAATTACGTGTTTGCATCATATTTTCGTAAATTTATTGAATTATTGGCAATAAACCGCAAAGACTAGAAAACGCAGAAAAACAGCAAAATATTTCCTAAATATTTGGTATAAATCTCATAAAGGAAACAAGGATAAAAAACTTCAAAATATTACTAAATTCGGTGGTATTAAGTACAAAGCACAATGCAAGAAAACTTGCTTAAAAACGCAATATTATGCGAAATTCTGAGATTTTGTAGGCAAAATTACATATTGTAATACGACATGAAATAGTATCTAAATATAAGTACACTCGAACATTTTTACCTAAAATCACTCTACATGAAAAACGTGAAAAAAGTCACTATAATACCAAATTCGAGGATTTTTACTTCAAATCATAGAGCGAGGTTGCGTATAATTTTGATCATTAAAAAAGGCATATGAAAACGATGTTTTCAATTCAAATAATAAAAATCAATGTGTTTTCTTGAGAATTAACTAAAATGTTCCTGAATTTCCGTTTATATTACTGAATTCGTAAAACCGCTCTAATCTGGCTGAAACGTCAAAATTTGCAATAAAAACAGTAAATCTCTCCTAATCAATATCTGGCTCACTATTTTACCGAGGTACAAATGCGGAAAACGTTTATTATCTAATCAATTACGTGTTTGCATCATTTGTATCGTATATTTAATGAATTAATACCAATAATCTGAAAATTCACAAAAACGTGGAAAAACGGCAAAATATTGCCTAATTCGATGATATTTTGTTTAAATCACATAAAGGAAAAGGGGATGATAAACATCAAAATATTGCTAAATTCGATGATTTTTAGTACGAAACCAAATGCAAGAAAACTTCCTTAAAATGCAATATTATGCGAAATTCTGTGATTTGAAGGACAAATCACATATCGTAATACTACATGAAAAGGAATCGAAATATTGGTAAAAATGAATATATTTACTTAATATCAAACTACATGATAAACGTGAAAAAAGTAACTATTAAACCAAATTTGAGGATTTTAACTTCGAATCCTAAAGCGAGGTTCCGTATTATTTAGATCCAAGAAAAGACATATGACAATGTTGTTTCCAATACAAATGATAAAAATCAATGTGTTTTCATTAGAATGAAGTAAAATGTTCCTGATTTTCCGTTTGTATTACCGATGGAAGATGTACAAGTAAAACCGCACAATTCCGGCTGAAACGTCGATATATGCAATAAAAACCGAACTTCTCCCCGTTTCAATATCTTACTCAGTATTTCAACGAGAAACAAATAGATGATTGAAGATAAAGTATTTAAGTTTATTATCTAATCAATTACGTGTTTGCATCATTTTTATCGTATATATAATGAATTAATACCAATAAACTGAAAATTCACAAAAACGTGGAAAAACGGCAAAATATTGGTTAATTCGATGATATTTTGTTTAAATCACATAAAGGAAATGGGGATGATAAACGTCAAAATATTGCTAAATTCGATGATGTTTAGTACGAAACAAAATGCAAGAAAACTTGCTTAAAATGCAATATTATGCGAAAATATGTGATATGAAGGCCAAATCACATATCGTAATACTACATGAAATTGTATCGAAATATTGGTAAAAATGAATATATTTACGTAATATCACACCACATGAAAAACGTGAAAAAAGTAACTATTTTACCATATTTGAGGATTTTAACTTCAAATCATAGAGCGAGGTTTCGTATTATTTAGATCCAAGAAAAGACATATGAGAGAGCCAGCGTTTGGGTCCAAAATATGGCTCAAGCGTCGAATTTTGGATGTTTGGGATATTTTGAAATCTGCAGGGGGGTTTGGGCAAAATGTGACCCATCGCCGCTCTCAGTAATTGCCATATTTTCGGTATAAAAAGTCGTAATTTCAAACTGCGAATACGTGCAGAGAGCCAGAATTTGGCTCCAAAATGTTGCTCAAGCGTCAAATTTGGGATGTTTCGGATATTTTCAAAACTACAGGGTGCGTTTGAGCAAAATGTGACTTATCGCTGATCTCAGTAATTGGCATATTTTCGGTATAAAGTTCGTAATTTAAACTGCGAATACGTGGACAGAGCCAGAATTTGGCTCCAAAATATGGCTCACGCGTCGCATTTGGGATGTTTGGGATATATAAAAACTGCAGGGTGGATTTGGGCAAAATGTGACCCATCGCTGCTCTCGGCAATTGGCATATTTTCGGTATAAAATTCTTAATTTCAAACTGCGAATACGTGCAGAGAGCCAGAATTTGGCTCCAAAATATGGCTCAAGCGTCGAATTTGGGATGTTTGGGATAATATGAAAACTGCAGGGGAGGGGGGGCAAAATGTGACCCATCGCAGCTCTCAGAAATTTGCATATTTTCGGTATAAAAAGGCGTAATTTCAAACGGCGAATACGTGCAGATTTCAGAATTTGGCTCCAAAGTATAGCTCAAGGGTCGAATTTGGAATGTCTGGGATATTTTTAAAACTGCAAGGGGGGTTAGTGCAAAATGTGATCCATCGCTGCTTTCCGTATTTGGCATATTTTCGGTATAAAAAGTCGTAATTTCACACTGCGAATACGTGCTGGGAGCCAGAATTTGGCTCCAAAATATAGCTCAAGCGTCGAATTTGAGATGTTTCGGATATTTTCAAAACTGCAGAGATGGTTTGGGCAAAATGACATCCTTCCCCGCTTTCAGTAATTGGCATATTTTCTGTACAAAAAGTTGTAATTTCAAACTGCGATTATGTGCAGAGAGCCAGAATTTGGCTACAAAATATGGTTAAAGCGTCGAATTTGGGATGGTTCTAAAATTTTTAAAACTGCAGGGGGGTTTTGGCAAAATGTTACTCATCGCCGCTCCCAGTAATTGGCATATATTCGGTATAAAAAGTCGTAACTCAAATTACGAATACGTGCAGAGAGCTAGAATTTGGTCCAAAATATTGCTCAAGCGTCGAATTTGGGATGTTTAGGATATTTTGAAAACTGCAGGGAGGGGTTGGACAAAATGTGTCTCATCGCCGTGTTCAGTAGTTGGCATATTTTCGGTATATAAAGTCGTATTTTCAAACCGTGAATACGTGCAGAGAGCAAGAATTTGACTCCAAGAAATGGCTCAAGGATCAAATTTGGGATGTTTGGGATAATTTGAAAACTGAATGGGGGGTTTGGGAAAAATGTGACCAATCGCTGCTTTCAGTATTTGGCATATTTTCGGTACAAAAAGTCGTAATTTCAAAATGCGAATTCGTGCAGATAGTCAGAAATTGACTCCAAAATATGGTTCAAGGGTCGAATTTGAGATGTTTGGGATATTTTGAAATCTGCAGGGGGGTTTGGGCAAAATGTGACCCATTGCCGCTCTCAGTAATTGCCATATTTTCGGTATAAGAAGTCGTAATTTCAAACTGCGAATACGTGTAGAGAGCCAGAATTTGGCTCCAAAATGTGGCTCAAGCGTCGAATTTGGGATGTTTAAGATATTTTCAAAACTGCAGGGTGGGTTTGGGCAAACTGTGACCCATCGTCGCTCTCAGTAATTGGCATATTTTCGGAATAAAATTCGTAATTTTAAACTGCGAATACGTGCAGAGAGCAAGAATTTGGCTCCAAATTTTGGCTGAAGCGTCGAATTTGGGACTTTTGTGATATTTTAAAAACTGCAGGGAGGGTTTGGGCAAAATGTGATCCATCGCTGTTTTCAGTAACTGGCATATTTTCGGTATAAAAAGTCGTAATTTCAAACTGCGAATACGTGTTGAGAGCCAAAATTTGGCTCCAAAATATAGCTCAAGCGTCGAATTTGGGATGTTTCGGATATTTTCAAAACTGCAGGGTGGGTTTGGGCAAAATGTGACCCATCGCTGATCTCAGTAATTGGTATATTTTCGGTATAACGTTCGTAATTTCAAACTGCGAATACGAGGAAAGAGCCAGAATTTGGCTCCAAAATATGGCTCAAGCGTCGCATTTGGAATGTTTGGGATATTTTGAAAACTGCAGGGGGGTTTGGGCAAAATGTGACCCCATCGCTGCTCTCAGTAATTGGCATATTTTCGGTATAAATTCTTAATCTCAAACTGCGAATACGTGCTGGGAGCCAGAATTTGGCTCCAAAATATGGCTCACACGTCGAATTTGGGATGTTTGGGATACTATGAAAACTGCAAGGGAGGGGGGGCAAAATGTGACCCATCGCAGCTCTCAGAAATTTGCATATTTGCGGTATAAAAAGGCGCAATTTTAAACGGCGAATACGTGCAGAGAGCCAGAATTTGGCTCCAAGATATGGCTCAAGTTTCGAATTTGGGATGTCTGGGATATTTTTAAAACTGCAAAGGGGGTTTGTGCAAAATGTGATCCATCGCTGCTTTCAGTATTTGGCATATTTTCGGTATAAAAAGTCGTAATTTCACATTGTGAATACGTGCTGAGAGCCAGAATTTGGCTCCAAAATATAGATCAAGCGTCGAATTTGGGATGTTTCGGATATTTTCAAAACTGCGGGGTGGGTTTGGGCAAAATGTGACTCATCCCCACTTTCAGTAATTGGCATATTTTCTGTACAAAAAGTCGTAATTCCAAACTGCGATTACGTGCAGAGAGCCAGAATTTGGCTCCAAAATATGGTTAAAGCGTCGAATTTGGGATGTTTCTAATATTTTGAGAACTGCAGGGGGGTTTTGGGCAAAATGTGACTCATCGCCGCTTCCAGTAAATGGTATGTATTCTGTATAAAACGTCGTAACTTCAAACTACGAATACGTGCAGAGAGCGAGAATTTGGGTCCAAAATATTGCTCAAGCGTCGAATTTTGGATGTTTTTGGCATTTTGAAAACTGCAGGGAGGGGTTGAGCAAAATGTGACTCATCGCCGCGTTCAGTAATTGGCATATTTTTGGTATAAAAAGTCGTATTTTCAAACTGCGAATACGTGCATAGAGCGAGAATTTGGCTCCAAAACATGGCTCAAGGGTCGAATTTGGGATGTTTGGGATATTTTGAAATCTGCAGGGGGGGTTTGGGCAAAATGTGACCCATCGCCGCTCTCAGTAATTGCCATATTTTTGGTATAAAAAGTCGTAATTTCAAACTGCAAATACGTGCAGAGAGCCAGAAATTTTGCTGCAAAATGTGGCTGAAGCGTCGAAATTGGGATGTTCAGGATATTTTCTAAACTGCAGGGTGGGTTTGGGCAAACTGTGACCCATCGTCGCTCTCAGTAATTGGCATATTTTCGGAATAAAATTCGTAATTTCAAACTGCGAATACGTGCAGGGAGCCAGAATTTGACTCCAAATTTTGGCTCAAGCGTCGAATTTGGGACGTTTGGGATTTTTTGAAAACTGCAGGGATGGTTTGGTCAAAATTGTGATAAATCGCCGCTTTCAGTAATTGACATATTTTCGTTATAAAAAATCGTAATTTCAAAATGCGAATACGCGCAGTGAGCCAAAATTTGGCTCCAAAATATGTCTCAAGGGTCGAATTTGAGATGTTTGGGATATTCTGAAAACTGCAGGTGGGGGAAAGGGGGGGGGGTTTGGGAAAAATGTGACTAATCGCTGCTCTCAGTAATTGGCATATTTTCGGAATAAAATTCGTAATTTCAAACTGCGAATACTTGCAGAGAGCCAGAATTTAGCTCCAAAATATGGCTCAAAGGTCGAAATTGGGATGTTTATGACATTTTGAAAACTGCAGGGGGGTTTGTGCAAAATGTGACCCATCGCCGCTCACATTAATTGGCATATTTTCGGTATAAAAAGTCGTAGTTTCAATCTGCGAATTCGTACAGAGAGCCAGAATTTTTGTCCAAAATATGGCTCAAGCGTCGAATTTGAGATTTTGTGGATATTTTAAAAACTGCAGGGTGGGTTTGGGCAAAATGTGACCCATCGCTGCTCTCAGTAATTGGCATTTTTTCGGTATAAAATTCTTTATTTCAAATTGCGAATACGTGCAGAGAGCGAGAATTTGGCTCCAAAATATGGCTGAAGCGTCGAATTTGGGATGTTTGGTATACCATGAAAACTGCATGGGGGGGGGGGGGGGCAAAATGTGACCCATCGCCACTTTCAGTATTTGGCATATTTTCGGTATAAAAAGTCGTAATTTCAAACTGCGAATACGTGCTGAGAGCCAGAATTTGGCTCCAAAATATAGCTCAAGCGTCGAATTTGGAATGTTTCGGATATTTTCAAAACTGCACGGTGGGTTTGGGGAAAATGTGACCCATCGCCGCTCACAGTAATTGGAATATTTTCTTTATAATGTTCGTAATTTCAAACTGCGAATACATGCAAAGCCAGAATTTAGCTCCAAAATATGGCTCACGCGTCGAATTTGGGATGTTTGACATACTATAAAAACTGCAGGGGGGGGGGGGGGGCGAAATGTGACCCATCGCTGCTCACAGTAATTTGCATATTTTCGGTATATAAAGTCGTAATTTCAAACGGCGAATACGTGCAGAGAGCCAGAACTTGGCTCCAAAATAAGGCTCAAGGGTCGAATTTGGGATGTTTGGGATATTTTCAAAACTGCAGGGGGGGGGGGGAGTTTGGGCAAAGTGTGACTTTTCGCCGCTTTCAGTATTTGGAATATTTTCGGTATAAAAAGACATAATTTCAAACTGCGAATACGTGCTGAAAGCCAGAATTTGGCTCCAAAATATAGCTCAAGCGTCTAATTTGGGAGTTTTGGATATTTTCAAAACTGCACTGTGTGTTTTGCACAATGTGACCCATCGCCTGTCTCAGTAATTGGCATATTTTCGGTATAAATTTCGTAATTTCAAACTACGAATATGTGCATAGAGCCAGAATTTGGCTCCAAAATATAGCTCAAGCGTCGAATTTGGGATGTTTGGGAATATTTGGAAAACTGAAGTGGGTTTTGGGCAAAATGTGACCCATCGCTGTTCACAGTAATTGGCATATTTTCGGTATAAAAAGCCGTAATTTCAAACTACGAATACTCACAGGGAGCGAGAATTTGGGTCCAAAACATGGCTCAAGCGTCGAATTTGGGATTTTTGGGATATTTTGATAACTGCAGGGAGTGTTTGGGCAAAAATGTGACCGATCGCTGCTCTCAGTAATTGGCATATACTCAGTATAAAAAGTCGTAACTTTAAACTGCGAAAACGTGCAGAGAGCCAGAATTTGGCTCCAAAATATAGCTTAAGGGTCGAATTTGGAATGTTTTGGATATTTTGAAATCTGCTGGGAGGGTTTGGGAAAAAAATGATCCATCGCCGTTTTCAGTAATTGGCATATTTTCAATATAAAAAGTCGTAATTTCAAACTGCGAATACTTGCAGAAAGCCAGAATTTGGCTCCAAAATATGGCTCAAGGGTTGAATTTGGAATGTTTATGATATTTTGAAAACTGCAGGGGAGTATGGGCAAAATGTGACCCCATAGCTGCTCTCATTAATTGGCATATTTTCGGTATAAAAAGTCGTAATTTTAAACTGCGAATACGTGCAGAGAGCCTGAATTTGGCTCCAAAATATGGCTCAAGGGTCGAATTTGGGATGTTTGTTAAATTTTGAAAACTGCAGATGGGTTTCTGCAAAATGTGACCCATCGCCGCTCTCAGTAATTGGCATATTTTCGGTGTAGAAAGTCGTAATTTCAAACGGCGAATATGTGCCGAGAGCCAGAATTTACCTCCTACATATGGGCTCAAGTGTCGAATTATGGATGTTTGGGATATTTTGAAAACTGCAGGAAGGGTTTGGACAAAATGTGATCCATCGCCGCGTTCTGTAATTCCATTTTTTCCGTATAAAAAGACGTCATTTTAAACGGCGAATACATGCAGAGAGCCAGAATTTGGCTACAAAATATGGCTCAAGGGTCGAATTTGGGATGTTTGGGATATTTTGAAAACTGCATTTAGGGGTTGGGCTAAATGTGATCCATCGCTGCTCTCAGTAATTGGCATATTTTCGGTATAAAAAGACGTAAGTTCAAACTGCGAATACGTGCAGAGAGCTAGAATTTGGCTCCAAAATATGGCTCAAGCGTCGAATTTGGGATGTTTGGGATACTTTGAAAAGTATCCCAAGTAAGCATTTTGCCCAAACTCCACCTGCAGTTTTGAAAATATCCCAAACATCCCAAATTCGATACTTGAGCCATATTTTGGAGCCATATCCTCTCTGTGCACGGATTCGCCGTTTGAAATTACGACTTTTTATACCGAAAATATGCAAATTTCTGAGAGCAGCTATGGGTCACATTTTGGCCCCCCCCCCCTGCAGTTTTTATAGTATCCCAAACATCTCAAATTCGACGCTTGAGCCATGTTATGGACCCAAATTCTGGATCTGTTTTGAGTATTCGTTGTTTGAAATTACGAATTTTTATACCGAAAATATGCCAATTACTGTGAACGGCGATGGGTCACATTTTGCCGAAACCTCCTATCACTTTTCAAAATATCCCATACATCCCAAATTCGACACTTGAGCCATATTTTCGAGCCAAATTCTGGCTCTCTGTACGTATTCGTCATTTGAAATTACGACTTTTTATGCCGAAAATGTGCAAATTTCTGAGAGCAGCGATGGGTCACTTTTTGCCCAAACAGCCCCTGTAGTCTTCAAAATATTCCAAAACTCCCAAATTCGACGCTTGAACCATATTTTGGACCCAAATTCTGGCTCTCTGCACGTATTCGCAGTTTGAAATTACGACTTTTTATACCGAAAATATGCTAATTACTGAGAGCAGCGAAGGGTCACATTCTGCCCGAACCCCCACTGCAGTTTTCAAAATATCCCAAACATCCCAAATTCGACGCTTGAGCCATATTTTGGAGCCAAATTCTTGCTCTCTGCACGTATTCGTAGTTTTAAATTACGAATTTTTATAATGAATATATGGCAATTACTTAGAGCGGCGATGGGTCACATTTTTCCCAAACTTCCTGCAGTTTTCAAAATATCCCAAACATCCCAATATCGACCCTTGAGCCATATTTTGGATCCAAATTCTGTCTCTCGGCACGTATTCGCAGTTTGAAATTACGACTTTTTATACCGAAAATATGCCAATTACTGAGAGCGGCGATGGGTCACATTTTGCCCAAACCCCCACTGCAGTTTTCAAAATATCCCAAACATCCCCAACTCGACGACTGAGCAATATTTTGAAACCAAATTAAGGCGCTCTGCACGTATTCATAGTTTGAAATTACGACTTTTTATACCGAAAATATACCAATTACTGAGAGCTGCGATGGGTCACATTTTGCCCAAACCTCCCAGCAGTTTTAAAATGTATCACAAACATTCCAAATTCGACCCTTGAGCCGTATTTTGAAGCCAAATTCTGGCTCTCTACACGTATTCGCAGTTTGAAATTACGACTTTTTATACCGAAAATTTGCCAATTACTGAAAGCGGCGATGGATCACATTTTGCCCAAACAACCCAGCACTTTTAAAATGTATCACAAACATCCCAATTTCGACCCTTGAGCCATATTTTGGAGCCAAATTCTGGCTCTCTACACGTATTCGCAGTTTGAAATTACGAATTTATTACCGAAAATATGTCAATTATTGAGAGCGGTGATGGGTCACATTTTGCCCAAACGCACCCTACAGTTTAAAACATATCCCAAACATCCCAAATTCGACGCATGAGCTATATTTTGGACCCAAATTCTGGCTCTCTGCATGTATTCGCAGTTTGAAATTACGACTTTTTATACCGAAAAAATGCCAAATACTGAGAGCGGCGATGGGTCACATTTTATCAACCCCCCCCCCCCCCCTCTAAACAAAAGATATTGAAAAAGGGGGTGTTCTGTTTTTATTGCATATATCGATGTTTAAGCCGGATTAGAGCGGTTTTACGTGTACATCTTCAATCGGTAATATAAACGAAAAATCAGGAACATTTTATTTAATACTAATGAAAACACCTTGATTTTTATCATTTGTATTGGAAACAACATCTTTATATGTCTTTTCTTGGATCTAATTAATACATAATCTCGCTTTATGATTTGAAGTTTAAATCCTCAAATTTGGTGAAATTGCGACTTTTTTCACGTTTTTCATGTAGTGTGATTTTACGTAAATATGTTCGTTTTTACCAATATTTCGAGAATACATCATGTTTTCTTACGATATGTAATTTGGGCTTCAAAACTCAGAATTTCGCATAATATTGCATTTTTAAGCAAGTTTTCCTGCATTTTGTTTTGTACTAAAAATATTGAAATTAGCAATATTTTGACGTTTATCATCCCCTTTTCCTTTATGTGATATAAACAAAATATCGTCGAATTAGGCAATATTCTGCCGTTTTTCCACGTTTTTGTGAATTTTATATTTATTATTATTAATTCATTACATATACGAATAAAAATTATGCAAACACATAATTGATTAGAAATTAACCATAAATACTTCATTTACAATCAACTATTTGTTTCTCGTTAAAATACTGAGTAAGATATTGAAAAGGGGAGAAGTTCTCTTTTTATTGCATATATCGACGTTTCAGCCGAATTAGAGTGGTTTTACGTGTACATCTTCCATCGGTATTATAAACTGAAAATCAGGAACATTTTAGTTAATTCTAATGAAAACATTGATTTTTATCATTTGTATTGGAAACAACATTTTCATGTGTCTTTTCCTCGCTTTATGGTTTGAAGTTAAAATCCTTGTTACGGCCCTATTGGGACGCAACCGGGTTCTTCTCT
The DNA here is from genome assembly GCF_040958095.1 of Procambarus clarkii. Classification (NCBI taxonomy): domain Eukaryota; kingdom Metazoa; phylum Arthropoda; class Malacostraca; order Decapoda; family Cambaridae; genus Procambarus; species Procambarus clarkii. Next base: position 6,913,661 of record NC_091169.1, read on the forward strand.
GATGTTATTAGAGTCTGGGAATCTGGCCCCAAGTTAGTAGAGGCTTTCAAGGGGTGTGCTCCGTAACGCAAGGTAAATTAGAGGGGGAGGGATACAATTGTTCTGATTTATATATATATTCACCACCACCATAAATAAATATATAACAGTTGCACACAGGGGTTATTACTTCACGATTATGTACAAGCTTGTCTTCCTCCGAAGACACAGGATGCTCCACGGTGCTCACGATGAATTTTCTATGATTCTCTTGGCGAATCTACCCTGGCCACAGGCAAGCTAAATCACAGTTCCACTGGGTGATGCGTTGTGGAGGCCTTCAACCACAGTCCAGCCTGTAGCTGGCTCGTTCCGATCTGCTCCGCTGTGTAGGCCACTCCACGACCGATACTAGGGTTAAAACATATCCCAAACATCCCAAATTCGACGCTTGAGCTATATTTTGGACCCAAATTCTGTCTCTCTGCATGTATTCGCAGTTTGAAATTACAACTTTTTATACCGAAAAAGTATCCCAAACATCCCAAAATCGACGCTTGAGCCATATTTTGGACCCAAATTCTGGTTCCCTGTACGTATTCGAAGTTTGAAATTACGACTTTTTATACCGAAAATATGCCAATTACTGTGAGCGGCGTTGGGTCACATTTTGCCCAAACCCACCAGCAGTTTTCAAAATATCCCATACATCCCAAATTCGACGCATGAGCCATATTTCGGAGCCAAATTCTGGCTCTGTGCACGTATTCGCAGTTTGAAATTACGAATTTATACCAAAAATATGCCAATTACTGAGAGCAGCGATGGGTCACATTTTGCCCAAACCCACCCTGCCGTTTTGAAAATTTCCGAAACATCTAAAAATTCGACGCTTGAGCTATAATTTGGAGCCAAATTCTGGCTCTCAGCACGTATTCGCAGTTTGAAATTACGACTTTTTATACCGGAAATATGCTAAATACTGAATGCGGCGATGGGTCACATTTTGCCCAATCCCCCCAGCAGTTTTCAAAATATCCCAAACATCCCAAATTCGACACTTGAGCGATATTTTGGAGCCAAATTCTCTCTCTCTGCACGTATTCGCTGTTTGAACTTACGATTTTTTATACCGAAAATATGCCAATTACTGAGAGCAGCGATGGGTCACATTTTGCCAAAACCCTCCCTGCAGTTTTGAAAATATCCGAAACATCTAAAAATTCGACGCTAGAGCTATAATTTTGAGCCAAATTCTGGCTCTCAGCACGTATTTGCAGTTTGAAATTACGACTTTTTATACCGGAAATATGCTAAATACTGAATGCAGAGATGGGTCACATTTTGCCCAATCCCTCCCAGCAGTTTTCAAAAAATCACATACATCCCAAATTCAACACTTGAGCCATATTTAGGAGCCAAATTTTCTCTCTCTGCGCGTATTCGCAGTTTGAACTTACGACTTTTTATACCGAAAATATGCCAATTACTGCAAGCGGTGAAGGATCACATTTTGCCCAAACCCTCCCTGCAGTTTTCAAAATATCCCAAACATCCCAAATTCGACGCTTGAGTCCTATTTTGGAGCCAAATTCTCGCTCTCTAAACGTATTCGCCGTTCGGAATTACGACTTTTTATACCGAAAATATGCAAATTTCTGAGAGCAGCGATGGGTCACATTTTGCCCCCCCCCCCTGCAGTTTTCATAGTATCCCAAACATCCCAAATTCGACGCTTGAGCCATATTTTGGAGCCAAATTCTCGCTCTCTGCAGGTATTCGCAGTTTGAAATTAAGAATTTATACCGAAAATAGGCCAATTACTGAGAGCAGCGATGGGTCACGTTTTGTCCAAACCCACTCTGCAGTTTTCAAAATATCCCAAATATCCCAAATTCGACGCTTGAGCCATATTTTGGACCCAAATTCTGGCTCTGTATTTATTCACCGTTTGAAATTACGACTTTTTATACCGAAAATATCTCAATTACTGTGAGCAGCGATGGGTCACATTTTGCCCAAACCGCCCTGCAGTTTTCAAAATGTTCCAAACATCCCAATTTCGAAACTTGAGCCATATTTTGGAGCCAAATACTGGCTCTCTGCATGTATTCGCAGTATGAAATTACGACTTCTTATACCGAAAATATGCCAAATACTGAGAGCGGCGATTAGTCACATTTTGCCCAAACACTCCCTGCAGTTTTCAAAATGTCCCAAACATCCCAAATTCGACGTTTGAGCAATATTTTGGAGCCAAATTCTCGCTCTCAGCTCGTATTCACAGTTTGAAGTTACGAATTTGTGTACCGAATATATGTTAATATATTTTTAATATCATTTTTATCGTATATCATTTTAATATCATTTTTATCGTATATTTAATGAATTAATACCAATAAACTGAAAATTTACAAAAACGTGGAAAAACAGCAAAATATTGCCTAATTCGATGATATTTTGTTTATATCACATAAAGGAAAAGGGGGATGTTAAACGTCAAAATATTGCTAAATTCGATGATGTTTAGTACGAAACAAAATGCAAGAAAACTTGCTTAAAATGCAATATTATGCGAAAATCTGAGATATGAAGGCCAAATCACATATCGTGATACTATATGAAATAGTATCGAAATATTGGTAAAAATGAATATATTTACGTAATATCAAACTACATGAAAAACGTGAAAAAAGTCAATATTATTCCAAATTTCAGGATTTTAACTTCGAATCATAAAGCGAGGTTTCGTATTATTTAGATCCAAGAAAAGACATATGACAATGTTGTTTCCAATAGAAATGATAAAAAATCAATGTGTTTTCATTAGAATTACCTAAAATGTTCTTGATTTTCCGTCTATATTACCGACGGAAGATGTACACGTATAACCGTTCAATTCCAGCTGAAACGTCGATATAGGCAATAAAAACCGAACTTCTCCCCTTTTCAATATCTTACTCAGGTTTTCAACGAGAAACAAACTGATGATTGAAATGAAGTATTTAAGGTTATTATCTAATCAATTATGTGTTTGTATCATTTTTATCGTATGTTTAATGAATTAATACCAATAAACTGGAAATTAACAAAAACGTGTAAAACAGCAAAATATTGCCTAATTCGATGATATTTTGTTTATATCACATAAAAGAAAAGGGGGATGATAAACGTCAAAATATTACTAAATTCGATGATTTTTAGTAGGAAACAAAATGGAAGAAAACTTGCTTAAAATGCAATATTATGCGAAATTCTGAGATTTGAAGGCCAAATCACAAATCGTAATACTACATGAAAAAGTATCGAAATATTGGTAAAAATGAATATATTAACGTAATATCAAACTACAAGAAAAACGTGAAAAAAGTCACTATTTTACCAAATTTGAGGATTTTAACTTCGAATCATAACGCGAGGTTTCGTTTTATTTAGATCCAAGAAAAGACATATGACAATGTTGTTTTTAATACAAATGATAAAAATCAATGTGTTTTCATTAGAATGAAGTAAAATGTTCCTGATTTTCCGTTTATATTACCGATGGAAGATGTATACGTAAAACCGCACTATTCCGGCTGAAACGTTGATATATGCAATAAAAACCAAACTTCTCCTCCTTTCAATATCTTACTCAGTATTTCAACGGGAAACAAATAGATGATTGAAGATGAAGTATTTAAGTTTATTATCTAATCAATTACGTGTTTGCATCATTTTTATCGTATATTTAATGAATTAATACCAATAAACTGAAAATTCACAAAAACGTGGAAAAACGGCAAAATATTGCCTAATTCGATGATATTTTGTTTAAATCACATAAAGGAAAAGGGGATGATAATCGTCAAATTATTGCTAAATTCGATGATGTTTAGTACGAAACAAAATGCAAGAAAACTTGCTTAAAATGCAATATTATGCGATATTCTGAGATTTGAAGGCTCAGTAGTAGTATCGTATCGTAGTAGTATGTGTAGTATCACATATCGTGATACTACATGAAATAGTATCGAAATATTGGTAAAAATTAATATATTTACGTAATATCAAACTACATGAAAAACGTGAAAAAATTCAATATTATTCCAAATTTGAGGATTTTAACTTCGAATCATAAAGCGAGGTTTCGTGTTATTTAGATTCAAGAAAAGACATGTGACAATGATGTTTCCAATACAAATGATAAAAAATCAATGAGTTTTCTTTAGAATTTACTAAAATGTTCCTGATTTTTCGTTTATATTACCGATGGAAGATGTACACGCATAACCGTTCAATTCCAGCTGAAACGTCGATATATGCAATAAAAACCGAAATTTCTCCCCTTTTCAATATCTTACTCAGTATTTTAGCGAGAAACAAATAGTTGATTGAAAATGAGGTATTTAAGGTTAATTTTTAATCAATTACGTGTTTGCATCATTTTTATCGTTTATTTAATGAATTATTAACAATAAACTGAAAATTCGCAAAAACGTGGAAAAACGGCAAAATATTGCCTAAGTCGATGATATTTGGTTTAAATCGCATAAAGAAAAAGGGGATAATAAACGTCAAAATATTGCTAAATTCGATGATGTTTAGTACGAAACAAAATGCATGAAAACTTGCTTAAAATGCAATATTATGCGAAAATCTGAGATATGAAGGCCAAATCACATATCGTGATACTACATGAAATTGTATCGAAATATTGGTAAAAATGAATATATTTACGTAATATCAAACTATATGAAAAACGTGAAAAAAGTCACTATTATTCCAAATTTGTGAATTTTAACTTCGAATCATAGAGCGAGGTTTCGTATTATTTAGATCCAAGAAAAGACATATGACAATGTTGTTTCCAATACAAATTATAAAAATCAATGTGTTTTCATTAGAATTAACTAAAATGTTCCTGATTTTCCGTTTATATTACCGATGGAAGATTTACACGTAAAACCGCTCTATTCCGGCTGAAACGTCGATATATGCAATAAAATCCGAACTTCTCCCCTTTTCAATATCTTACTCAGTATTTCAACGAAAAACAAATAGATGATTTAAATGAAGTATATAAGGTTATTATCTAATCAATTATGTGTTTGTATCATTTTTATCGTATATATAATGAATTAATACCAATAAACTGGAAATTCACAAAAACGTGTAAAACAGCAAAATATTGCCTAATTCGATGATATTTTGTTTATATCACATAAAAGAAAAGGGGGATGATAAACGTCAAAATATTACTAAATTCGATGATTTTTAGTAGGAAACAAAATGGAAGAAAACTTGCTTAAAAAGCAATATTATGCGAAATTCTGATATTTGAAGGCCAAATCACAAATCGTAATTCTACATGAAAAAGTATCGAAATATTGGTAAAAATGAATATATTAACGTAATATCAAACTACATGAAAAACGTGAAAAAAGTCACTATTGTACAAAATTTGAGGATTTTAACTTCGAATCGTAACGCGATTTTTCGTATTATTTCGATCCAAGAAAAGACATATGACAATGTTGTTTCCAATACAAATGATAAAAATCAATGTGTTTTCATTAGAATTAACTAAAATGTTCCTGATTTTCCGTTTATATTACCGACGGAAGATGTACACGTATAACCGTTCAATTCCAGCTGAAACGTCGATATAAGCAATAAAAACCGAACTTCTCCCCTTTTCAATATCTTCCACAATTTTTCCCTAGTGCTAGCTGGTAACATTCCAAAGCTGGAAACCTGAGTGTTACGACCCTGGGTTCCTCAGTGGAAACCAGAGGTCAATATCGAGCTAAATAAACTGCCTTATAGTAGGGAAACACATCACGAGGTGTATTTGTTTGTATCTTCCCTGCCAGACGTAAGACTATTCTTGTTTCTCAAAGAGCAATTAAAGACTGAGCTTGGGGTTGATTATTATATAATAAAATAGGCACCAACTATGTTTACTAATACTTTCTAATCATTTGTAAAGTAAACCTGAGTAAACTTGGGATAGGAATGCTGTACGATTGGTTGAGTAGTCTGCTGGCAGCGAGTTAACTAAGAGAGAAGAGTGGAGATGGGCTCTCTGGCTGACGTTTGTGGTGTCGAGATCTACTCTGTGCCTGGTTGATACCTGGTTGATACCTGGTTGATGGGGTTCTGGGAGTTCGTCTACTCCCCAAGCCCGGCCCGAGGCCAGGCTCGACTTGTGAGAGTTTGGTCCACCAGGCTGTTGCTTGGAGCGGCCCGCAGGCCCACATACCCACCACAGCCCGGTTGGTCCGGCACTCCTTGGAGGAATAAATCTAGTTTCCTCTTGAAAATGTCCACGGTTGTTCCGGCAATATTTCTTATGCTTGCTGGGAGGACGTTGAACAACCGCGGACCTCTGATGTTTATACAGTGTTCTCTGATTGTGCCTATGGCACCTCTGCTCTTCATTGGTTCTATTCTACATTTTCTTCCATGTCGTTCACTCCAGTACGTTGTTATTTTACTGTGTAGATTTGGTACTTGGCCCTCCAGTATCTTCCAGGTGTATATTATTTGATATCTCTCTCGTCTTCTTTCTAGTGAGTACATTTGGAGGGCTTTGAGACGATCCCAATAATTTAGGTGCTTTATTGCGTCTATGCGTGCCGTATATGTTCTCTGTATTCCCTCTATTTCAGCAATCTCTCCTGCTTTGAAGGGGGAAGTGAGCACTGAGCAGTACTCAAGACGGGACAACACAAGTGCCTTGAAGAGTACAACCATTGTGATGGGATCCCTGGATTTGAAAGTTCTCGTAATCCATCCTATCATTTTTCTGGCTGTCGCAATATTTGCTTGGTTATGCTCCTTAAACGTTAGGTCGTCAGACATTATTATTCCCAAATCCTTTACATGCTGTTTTCCTACTATGGGTACATTTGATTGTGTTTTGTACTCTGTATTATGTTTAAGGTCCTCATTTTTACCGTACCTGAGTACCTGGAATTTATCACTGTTAAACATCATGTTATTTTCTGATGCCCAGTCGAAAACTTTATTAATATCAGCTTGAAGTTTTTCAATGTCCTCAGCCGAGGTAATTTTCATACTGATTTTTGTGTCATCTGCAAAGGATGATACGAAGCTGTGACTTGTATTTTTGTCTATATCTGATATGAGAATAAGGAAAAGCAGTGGTGCAAGGACTGTACCCTGAGGTACAGAGCTTTTCACTGCACTTGGACTAGATTTTATATGGTTGACAGTTACTCGCTGAGTCCTGTTTGACAGAAAACTGAGTATCCAGCGTCCTACTTTACCGGTTATTCCCATTGACTTCATTTTGTGTGCTATCACGCCATGGTCACATTTATCGAAGGCCTTTGCGAAGTCCGTGTATATCACATCAGCATTCTGTTTCTCTTCTAATGCCTCAGTGACTTTGTCGTAGTGCTCAAGTAGCTGTGAGAGGCACGATCTTCCCGCTCGAAATCCATGTTGGCCTGGGTTATGAAGGTCATTGGTCTCCATGAAATTGGTGACCTGACTCCTAATCACTCTCTCAAATACTTTTATGATGTGCGATGTTAGTGCAACTGGTCTATAATTTTTTGCCAATGCTTTGCTCCCTCCCTTGTGTAGAGGGGCTATGTCTGCTACTTTAAGTGCATCTGGTATCTCCCCCGTGTCCAAGCTCTTCCTCCACACTATACTGAGTGCCTGTGCTACCGGCACTTTGCATTTCTTTATAAATATTGAATTCCATGAGTCTGGACCTGGGGCCGAGTGCATGGGCATGTTTTCAATTTCTTTTTCAAAATTTAGTGCGCTCGTGTTTATATCAGTTATATTTACCGGGGTTTGAATATCCCGCATAAAGAAATTGTCTGGATCTTCCACCTTCATGTTGTTTATTGGAGTGCTAAACATGTCCTCATACTGCTTTTTTAGGATTTCACTAATTTCTTTGTCATCCTCCGTGTATGAACCTTCACTTGTACGAATAGGTCCAATACTGGCAGTGGTTTTTGCTTTTGATTTCGCATATGAGAAAAAATATTTTGGATTTTTCTTTATTTCCTGAATTGCTTTCTGTTCTAACTGCCTTTCTTCAGTTTCATATGAGTGTTTCAATTTCCGCTCGATTTCTTCAATCTCCCTATTTAAATTATTCCTTCTTTGACGGGAAATTCGTGTCTGCATAAGCAGTTCCGTTATTTTTTTCCTGCGTTTATAGTGTCGTCTGCGTTCTCTTTCTACGTTAGATCTCTTTCTGGCTTTCCTCAAAGGAACATGTTTCAGACAGACTTGATACGCTTCTGAAGTCAGTTTTTCTATTCCTTCTGTAGGACTTGTATTATTTAGAACAGTTCCCCATGGAATGTTTGTAAGTTCCCTGTTTATTATCTCCCAGTCTATCCTTTTATTATTAAAATTGAATTTACTGAATAGCCCCTCTCGCTTTATCAACGTTTTAGGTCTATTCTGAGTATTGATGGTCGTTTGCACTTCAATGAGTTTGTGATCTGAGTATGTGGTATCTGATATCGTAATGTCTCTGATAATGTCTTCATTGTTCGTAAAGACCAGATCTAGAATATTTTCATTTCTCGTTGGCTCCGATATCTGCTGATTGAGTGAAAATTTGTCACAGAATCTAAGTAGTTCTCTAATCTGTGGTTGGTTAGGTCCTGATAGATTTCCTGGTATAATATTATTGTTTGCTATTTTCCACCTGAGACTAGGCAAGTTGAAGTCACCTAGGAAAATAATATCAGGTATCGGGTTCTCCAAATTATCAAGGCTATTCTCTATTTTGCTTATCTGTTCTGTGAATTCCTCAGCCGTTGCATCTGGCGGTTTGTATATTAGTATAATCACTAAATTTATTTTCTCTATTTTTAATCCCAGTACCTCTACCACCTCATTTGTAACGTTTAGGAGCTCCGAGCATACAAGGTCTTCCCTAATATACAGACCCACTCCTCCATGTGACCTAATTTTCCTATCACACCTGTATAGGTTATATCCTGGAATCCAGATCTCACTGTCCAACAATTCCCCTGCATGGGTTTCTGTGAAAGCTCCAAATACTGCATTTGACTCCGTGAGGAGGCCATTTATGAACTGTACTTTGTTGTTTGTTCTTGTTTTCAGTCCTTGTATGTTGGCAAAGATGAATGAGGTTACTCTATTAGTGATAGTTTGAATGGGAGACTTTTTCGGCACGTCCATTAATCGTGGACATAATGAGTTTGTTCTGACCAGTACTGATTGTTGTAGGGCAGTTTTCTGTCGTAGTTGTAGTTCCCTTTCGGTGGGTAATTGTATCTGTAATTCTGGAATGCCAGTGGATCTGGCATCCAGTTCCATACACTCTCCATGCTGCTCCTTTTGAATTCTCTGCCGGTCTGGTATAAAAAATTTATAGAGTTTCCTCCAAATTCATTATCCTGCTTGCCACTCTTTATGTAGCGTTCCGTGCCTTTCACGTGAAAGTGTGGGCAGCTAAGGTCATAGCATTTTCTGTCCTCCAGTGAGGTTTGGCACATGTCAGGATGGAAAAACCTACATATTGATCCAAATCGACACTCACCTTTCCTAAGCATATTTAAACATTTTTTGGGATGTTGGTAACTGCATTCTAATCCTTTCTTATTACCAGCATATCTATGTCTGCATATGCCCTTTGCATAAAATTTGCATAAGTCTGTCCTTCTGTTCTGAATTGCTCTATCGAGAACCGTCGTGGTGTCTGTACCTATCGAGCTGTCAGTGCTGTCTGGTACACTTTCTAGTTTACTGTCATCTACATCCAGGCCTACTGAGTCAGAGTTTGCAACTTCCTGAGTTTCAGCCTCAGTTTCATCCCTGACTATAGCCTCCGCCCCTTGTATATTAGAATTGTTGTTCCTTTCCCACTCCTTCTGGATGGCTGGTAGGCTTCCAATGAATGATGTTTTCCGATCATGCGTCATGTTATCTAGCCTGCACCTCTCCTCTTCTACTTTTCCTCTTACTTATTTCCCTTACCTTAAGTTAAGTATGTCCTGTGTTGTAAGTGTGCCTACTCTGGTAGGGAAGATTGGTGAGACCTGGGGGTAGTATTTGCCAGTGTTTTGGGTACCCCTAAGTGATGTGTTGTGTTGTATTAGGGTACCACGTGGTCTCACTACCCTAAGCTGCATCAAACTTCAGTTCTTATCCAGTAGTACTTTACCCTAGCTTGATCACAGTGTAAACCTTGTATCCTGCCTAAGTGGACCAAGGCTTTTAACGTAAGATAGGGTGGTAAAGTAATTATTATTACTGTTATTGGTGTGAGTGTATATGGGGGGTTGTTAAGGGGTTAATAAATAAATAAGTCAGTTAAAGGAGTATCCATTCTTCCTGTGTGGGAGATCTATGATCTACCTCTAGAATGACATGATCTAGTAGCAAGTTATTATTACTGTGGATAGTTTATTTTGGGGGCCGGGCCTTTTAGTTCTCCCATATTTGATAACTCTTAATGCTAACTACTGCCCCTACATCAATGTTATACTAGACTCCCCAAAGAACATGCATTCATATGTAACAAGTGGTTGGCCTGACTGGGAGGAACAATAAATTAAAAAAAAATAAAAATTTTGAGTTCCAAAACTAAAAATTCTTGTTTTTCGCAGAACGGTTGTGTGTTAGCCTAGGGTTCAGCTCATCTAGCAAAGGATTTATTTTTACTGACTGGACACCTAGCTGGATCTCTTCACGATTGAGGTAAGTGTGGCCTGCAAATTTTTGTTTTTTCCAATTTTTACTTTTTAATTTTTTCTTTGGCTAGGAGCTAAATTAATTAGTGATGGAGGCTAAAATGCAGGAACTGGCAAAGGATCCTTCAGTGGTAGAGATCAAGAAGCTTACCAAGTCTAATTTAGTATTGTTAGGCAAGGAATTTGGCCTAGAATCTCAAGAACGGCGAAGAAGGTTAGGAGAAATAGAAACAATTGAACGGAAGCTACAAGAATCATACAAAACCCAGGAGAGGCAAAGAGAGCAAAAGGCCATCAGTGAAATAGAAAGAAATCCGAAATATTTTTTCTCCTATGCAAAATCAAGATCAAAATCCACATCTAGTATCGGGCCACTGCGAAAGGGAGATGGAACTTTCACCGATGACAACAAAGAAATGAGCAAGCTACTGAGGACGCAGTACGACTCTGTTTTCAGCGAGCCATTAAACACACTAAAGATTGATAACCCAAATGAATTTTTCATAGATACGATACCAACATCAAATCATATATCAGACGTCACCCTATCCCCACTGTATTTTGAAGAAGCCATAAACAGTATGCTTATGCACTCTGCACCAGGCCCGGAATCTTGAAACTCCATATTCATAAAGAACTGTAAAAAACCACTATCGCAGGCCCTCCACATTCTGTGGAGACAAAGCCTAGATACTGGCGTTATTCCTGATATACTAAAAACAGCAGAGATAGCACCACTTCATAAAGGAGGAAATAAGGCAGAGGCAAAAAATTACAGACCGATAGCACTAACATCGCACAAAAAACATCATAAAAATTTTTGAGAGAGTGCTAAGAAGTAAAATCACAAAATACATGGAATCACAGCAACTCCATAACCCCGGACAACATGGTTTCAGAACAGGGCGCTCTTGCTTGTCACAGTTGCTGGACCACTATGATATGGCATTAGATGCTATGGAAGACAAACATAACGCGGATGTAATTTACACAGATTTCGCAAAAGCTTTTGATAAATGTGACCATGGTGTTATTGCACATAAAATGCGTTCAAAAATAATTACCGGAAAAATAGGCAGATGGATCTACAATTTCCTGACCAACAGAACCCAATGTGTAATAGTCAACAAAATAAAGTCCAGGCCATCAACCGTGAAGAGCTCAGTCCCCCAGGGTACTGTGCTTGCTCCAGTACTTTTTCTCATCCTCATTTCGGACATAGACAAGAACACAACCTATAGTACTGTATCATCCTTTGCAGATGACACTAGGATCTTCATGAGAGTAGGCAACATAGAGGACACGGCGAACCTCCAGTCAGATGTAGATCAGGTCTTTCTATGGGCTACAGAAAATAATATGGTGTTTAACGAAGATAAGTTCCAGCTCATGCGCTGTGGAAAAAATGAAAATATAAAAACGGAAACCACGTACAAAACTCAGGCAAATCATAACATAGAACGAAAAGGCAATGTAAAGGATCTGGGTGTATTCATGTCGGAAGACCTTACCTTTAAAGAACACAATAAAGTAGCCGTCACAACTGGAAGAAAAATGACAGGTTGGATAACAAGAACTTTTCACACTAGAGATGCTATACCGATGATGATACTTTTCAAAACGCCTGTGCTCTCTAGAGTAGAGTACTGCTGCACAATGACAGCACCTTTCAAAGCTGGAGAAATTGCTGACCTGGAGAGCGTGCAGAGATCCTTTACTGCTAGAATCCACTCAGTAAAACATCTAAACTATTGGGACCGACTAAAAAGCCTAAAACTGTACTCCCTTGAGCGCAGGCGGGAGAGGTACATAATAATTTACACGTGGAAAATATTAGAGGGGCTGGTCCCAAACCTGCACACAGAAATAACATCACATGAGACCAGAAGACATGGCAGGATGTGCAGAATACCCCCATTGAAAAACAAAGGTGCAACTGGTACTCTGAGAAAGAACTCTATCAACATCAGAGGTCCGAGACTGTTCAACACGCTTCCACTACACATAAGGGGCATAACTGGCAGACCCCTCACACTGTTCAAGAGAGAACTGGATAAGCACCTCCAAAGGATACCTGATCAACCAGGCTGTGACTCATACGTCAGGCTGCGAGCAGCCGCGTCCAACAGCCTGGTTGATCAGTCCGGCAACCAGGAGGCCTGGTAGACGACCGGGCCGCGGGGACGCTAAGCCCCGGAAGCACCTCAAGGTAACCTCAAGGTAGAGTTAAATGACGCGGATAAAAAGTGGACTTTGGTGAATGAAATATTACAACATTGTATGGATCAAGTAATATTGCCAGATGATACACCTTAATGCCAACCTAGCCAATCGGAAAATGCAGCTCATAGGGACAGAGAGATAGCTCTAGAGTTAGCAAAAATAAGACTAGAGGAGCAAAAACTCAAAACCGAAGAGGCTAAAATTAGAGCGAATGCCACTGGACCACCACCTGCCAGGGATTCAAACCCCAAGCATTATGAGAAAAAGCATAACCTGCCTGAATTTTCAGTGTCGGACCTTGAAAGGTTTTTCAACCATTTTCAGAGATTGGCTATGTCCATGAACTGGCCAAAGGAAGAGTGGGGGAAAATCCTACAGGGAAGACTTAGGGGTAAGGCCCAAGATATTTTTATAAATATGCCTCACGAAGAGTGTTTTGAATATGATAAAGTCAGGGAACGTATTTTGCGGGCATATGAAATTACTCCTGAAGCTCACCGCCAAGCTTATCGCAACCTTAGGTCTACTCTTTAACCAACTACTCACTGAATTTGCTAATGATCAAATTAGATTGTTTGATAAATGGATTTGCTCAGCTAAAGCCGAAACACACGAGGCATTAAAGAATGTAGTGCTAATGGAACAATTTATAGATATTATGCCAGAGAATGTTTCACATTACATTACATTATTACATCCCATCCCTCGTAACTCTGGGACAAGCCTCGTCGCAAACCTCTGAACCTTCTCCAGTTTCTTTATGTGTTTCTTCAGGTGGGGGCTCCATGATGGCGCGACATACTCTATGACGGGTCTCACGTAGGCAGTGTAAAGCGCCCTAAAAGCCTCCTCATTTAGGTTTCTGAATGAAGTTCTAATTTTCGCCAGTGTAGAGTACGCTGCTGTCGTTATCCTATTTATATGTGCCTCAGGAGTTAGATTAGGTGTCACATCCACTCCCAGGTCTCTTTCTCGAATCGTTACAGGTAGGTTGTTCCCCTTCATTGTGTACTGTCCCTTTGGTCTCCTGTCATCTGATCCCATTTCCATAACTTTACATTTACTGGTGTTAAACTCCAGTAGCCATTTCCCTGACCATCTCTGCAACCTGTTTAAGTCTTCTTGGAGGATCCTACAATCCTCGTCTGTCACAACTCTTTTCATTAATTTTGCGTCATCCGCAAACACTGACATGTATGATTCCACTCCTGTAAACATATCATTTACGTAAATTAGAAAGAGGATTGGTCCCAGCACCGATCCTTGAGGTATTCCACTTGTTACTGTTCGCCAGTCCGATTTCTCGCCCCTTACCATTACCCTCTGGCTCCTTCCTGTTAGGTAGTTCTTCACCCATACTAGGGCCTTTCCGCTTACTCCTGCCTGCCTCTCAAGTTTGTATAGTGTGACGGTGTTCACCCCCCCTTATATTTCTCCCACGCCTGCAGTAAGAGTCATGTCCACTTTACCCGAGCGTTCTCTACGTCGCAGGCATCAGTTTGGTATATGTGGGGGAATGGAGTGTTCTCGGAGTGCCGAGAAATTTATAAAACAAGAGTAATTTGGCCTGTGGTTTAGGCCCTTTAGGAAGCCAATATGGCGCTGGCTCTTCTGATCTCCCGCCAAAACTGTGTGACGTCAGTGACACCAGATTGGTCGCCGACAGCGACGTGGCACAGGGAGCCAATGAGAACCTCCCGTGGCGAATATGACGTCACGAAGGAAGGGGGGTCCGGTCATCGTGCCGCACTGGCGCCATCAGTCTAAGACAGCACGTCAAGAAGGTCAGACGCGTGCTGGGGGGTCCTGTCAGTTGGACAGTTTACCCCGACTCCGGAGGATTTACGCATCACCCGTGGTCTGCCAACACCTGTGGGGTCTTCCTTCGTTCATGTGTTGAACCGAAGAAGGAATTGACGGGATATCGAGCAACAAGTGCTCCAGGAACAGGTGTTGTGCAAGAGTGGAGTCTAAGCAGCGACGTATGCGACGGCTGATAGCTCCACAGTGATGACGTAGTTGCTGAACCAATCCTCCGTGAGGGAATCAGTCTGACACGACACGTCAAGGAGGTTGGACGTGCGAAGATTGGTCCTGTCAGTTTGACAGTTGTTTCCCGCTTCCGTGGATTTTACGCGTCACCCGAAGTCTGCCAGTACTCTGTGAGGTCTTCCTTCGTTCGTGTGTTGAACCAGAGAGGGAATCGACGGGACATTGAGCAACAAGTGCTCCAGGACAGGTACTGTGCAAGAAGAAGTGAAGTCTGTGCAGTGACGTATACGACGTCTGAGGCAGTTCACCCGTTTGTGACGGCGTAGTGGCTGAACCGAGCCACTGGGAAGCAGAGGAAGAAGGAAACTACTCGGGAATCCGAACGACTGCAGCCGAGATGTAGGCGGGCAGCCGTAGCTGGGAGGAGAAGTCGACGGCCGGGAGACCGACTCCAACCCTACAAGAAGTCGAGGAGGAGCACGGACCTGCTAAGACAAGGCACGGAGATGACGCGCTTACGGTAGGACATTGATTGAGTTCCTGGAGGACACGACAGCGTGTGTGTGGGGGCATTCCCGACACGAGGCAGGAGCCAGGACCAGGAGCTACAACTCAACTCTCATCGGAGGATAGGTGGAAGTAGGTGATTCTAGTTTCCCTCCCAAATTCCCCTTTAGTCAGCTATATTATTTAGTCTGAGTATTTTGTATGTCGTGAGCAAGGCTCACCTATGTCACAGTAAGGCACCAGTGTGCAGAGTGGTACTATAAAGAGTACTCACGATATCTATGATTATTATTGGGGTATGCAGGCACCCGGAGTAATTGATGAATTTACTGTATTGAGAATGTCTTTCTTGAGACTTTAAGGTGATCAGATAGTGAGAGAAAATATATATATTATTATGCCAGTATTTGGAAGTTAGGCTATGTGCCCAGTAACTATGTTATTACCATTATTGATGTCTGATTCATCTATATATATATATATATGCCTATGCTTGTGTATTGAATAATCATTCATGTGTGCAGTGATTAATTGTGTTATCACCCACGAAAGGAAATACTGAGAACTCCAGTGTTAAATACTTCATAAGTTATCATTAAATGAAGGGCAGTGTGTAATACCATGACAGTGAATTTTTGTCACATTTAATATAGAAATGTTTGATTGAGCCCAAGATCAGTGTAGCGAAGTAATACGTGCTATTGTCGCAAATATTGTGTGTTCGAACTTCTAGTGATCTTTGAGAACTTAAAGAATCAGAGCGCGGGACGCCAGGGAAACAAGCAATAAACATTCGCGCGGGGGTAGTCGCCCAGCTGATTCTGACATTGACGAGAGGGGGAGTGTTGCCAGCTTAGTGAGTGCATATTATACGTGGGAACGAACGACTCCCGCCTGAAACAGCTGATTGCTTATTGATATGACCTTGTGATGTCTTTGAATGAGTTTTAAGTAAAATACAAAATGCATTTGTGTTTATATCATCCCCTCCATATTTCTTGTGGCTATGTAATACCTGAAAGCAGAGAGTGATAGAAGTAAATACCTGCCTGATATCAGATCTATTGAGTGTGTCCTTGCCACTGTTACCACAATTCAACAAATCCACTGATGTGTTACTGGACACCGAAAACACCAGTTGGCGACCTTGTGGTTAATAGTAGAGCCCTATTGTTGGGGCGGGCACACAACAGTTAAGTGAACACGTTGTGTTCCCACTCCTTCTCGATCAGAGGCCGGTTGGGATTGACTGGGATAATCTCCTGGCGTACAGTGGCGCCGCGAGGATAGAGTGAAGACCCGCAGGGCTACGGTGAGTGACCTTGAGTATAACTGTTGCTCACCCGAGTAGAGTGAACCCCGACACTAGCAGTCTCATGTGCGGTACTGTATGTGTGTGTGTGTGTGTGTGTGTGTAATTTCCTAAGTGTAATTACCTAAGTGTAGTTACAGGATGAGAGCTACGCTCGTGGTGTCCCGTCTTCCCAGCACTCTTTGTCATATAACAAAGTGTGTGTGTGTGTGTGTGTGTGTGTGTGTGTGTGTAATATACATTAAACAAGATGGAGTATCCTGTGTTCGGGTGATGGAGGTCAAATCTTCACTACACACAGTCTTCATCACTATAACCATCTTCACTATACACTGTCTTCATCACAGTAACCATCTTCACTATACACAGTCTTCATCACAGTAACCATCTTCACTATACACAGCCTTCATCACAGTAACCATCTTCACTATGCACAGTCTTCATCACAGTAACCATCTTCACTATACTCAGTCTTCATCACAGTAACCATCTTCACTACACACAGTCTTCATCACAGTAACCATCTTCACTATAACTGTCTTCATCACAGTAACCATCTTCACTATACACAGTCTTCATCACAGTAACTATCTTCACTACACACTGTCTTCATCACAGTAACCATCTTCACTACACACAATCTTCATCACAGTAATTATCTTCACTACACACAGTCTTCATCACAGTAACCATCTTCACTATTCACAGCCTTCATCACAGTAACCATCTTCACTATACACAGTCTTCATCACAGTAACCATCTTCACTACACACAGTCTTCATCACTGTAACCATCTTCACTACACACAGTCTTCATCACAGTAACTATCTTCACTACACACAGTCTTCATCACAGTAACCATCTTCACTATACATAGCCTTCATCACAGTAACCATCTTCACTATACACAGTCTTCATCACAGTAACCATCTACACTACACACTGTCTTCATCACAGTAACCATCTTCACTACACACAGTCTTCATCACAGTAACTATCTTCACTACACACAGTCTTCATCACAGTAACCATTTTCACTATACACAGCCTTCATTACAGTAACCATCTTCACTATACACAGTCTTCATCACAGTAACCATCTTCACTATACACAGTCTTCATCACAGTAACCATCTTCACTACACACAGTCTTCATCACAGTAACCATCTTCACTATACACAGTCTTCATCACAGTATCCATCTTCACTATACACAGTCTTCATCACAGCAACCATCTTCACTATACACTGTCTTCATCACAGTAACCATCTTCACTACACTTCCTGACACTCACTCTGGGTACTGTAGTATACCTGACACTCACTCTTGTTAATATAGTATACCTGACACTCACTCTGGGTACTGTATTATACCTGACACTCTGGGTACTGTAGTATACCTGACACTCACTCTGGGTCCTGTAGTATACCTGACACTCACTCTGGGTCCTGTAGTATACCTGACACTCACTCTGGGTAATGTAGTATACCTGAAACTCACTCTGGGTAATGTAGTATACCTGACACTCTGGGTACTGTAGTATACCTGGCACTCCCTCAGGGTACCGGAGTATACCTGACACTCTGGGTATTATAGTATACCTAACACTCCCTCCGGGTACTGAAGTATAACTGACACTCACTCTGGGTACTGTAGTATACCTGACACTCACTCTGGGTACTGTAGTATACCTGACACTCACTCTGGGTCCTGTAGTATACCTGACACTCACTCTGGGTCCTGTAGTATACCTGACACTCACTCTGGGTAGTGTAGTATACCTGAAACTCACTCTGGGTCCTGTAGTATACCTGACACTCACTCTGGGTCCAGTAGCATACCTGAAACTCACTCTGGGTACTGTAGTATACCTGACACTCACTCTGGGTCTTGTTGTATACCTGACACTCTGGGTCCTTTAGTATACCTGACACTCTGGGTACTGTATCATACCTGACACTCACTCTGGGTACTGTAGTATACCTGGCACTCTGGGTACTGTAGTATACCTGACACCCACTCTGGGTCTTGTAGTATACCTGACACTTACTCTGGGTCCTGTAGTATACCTGACACTCACTCTGGGTACTGTAGTATACCTGACACTCTAGGTACTGTAGCATACCTGACACTCACTTTGGGTACTGTAGTATACCTGACACTCTGGGTACTGTAGCATACCTGACACTCACTCTGGGTACTGTAGTATACCTGACACTCTGGGTACTGTAGTATACCTGACACTCACTCTGGGTCCAGTAGCATACCTGAAACTCACTCTGGGTACTGTAGTGTACCTGACACTCACTCTGGGTCTTGTAGTATACCTGACACTCTGGGTCCTTTAGTATACCTGACACTCTGGGTACTGTAGCATACCTGACACTCACTCTGGGTACTGTAGTATACCTGACACTCTGGGTACTGTTGTATACCTGACACCCACTCTGGGTCTTGTAGTATACCTGACACTCACTCTGGGTCCTGTAGTATACCTGACACTCACTCTGGGTACTGTAGTATACCTGACACTCACTCTGGGTCTTGTAGTATACCTGACACTCACTCTGGGTCCTGTAGTATACCTGACACTCACTCTGGGTCCTGTAGTATACCTGACACTCACTCTGGGTCTTGTAGTATACTTGACACTCACTCTGGGTCCTGTAGTATACCTGACACTCACTCTGGGTCCTGTAGTATACCTGACACTCTAGGTACTGTAGCATACCTGACACTCCCTCTGGGTACTGTAGTATACCTGACACTCTGGGTACTGTAGCATACCTGACACTCACTCTGGGTACTGTAGTATACCTGACACTCTGGGTACTGTAGTATACCTGACACTCACTCTGGGTCCAGTAGCATACCTGAAACTCACTCTGGGTACTGTAGTGTACCTGACACTCACTCTGGGTCTTGTAGTATACCTGACACTCTGGGTCCTGTAGTATACCTGACACTCTTGGTACTGTAGCATACCTGACACTCACTCTGGGTACTGTAGTATACCTGACACTCTGGGTACTGTTGTATACCTGACACCCACTCTGGGTCTTGTAGTATACCTGACACTCACTCTGGGTCCTGTAGTATACCTGACACTCACTCTGGGTACTGTAGTATACCTGACACTCACTCTGGGTACTGTAGTATACCTGACACTCACTCTGGTTACTGTAGTATACCTGGCACTCACTCTGGGTACTGTAGTATACCTGACACTCACTCTGGGTACTGTAGTATACCTGACACTCTGGGTACTGTAGTATACCTGACACTCACTCTGGGTACTGTAGTATACCTGACACTCTGGGTACTGTAGTATACCTACTGTAGTATACCTGACACTCACTCTGGGTACTGTAGTATACCTGACACTCACTCTGGGTCTTGTAGTATACCTGACACTCACTCTGGGTCCTGTAGTATACCTGACACTCACTCTGGGTCCTGTAGTATACCTGACACTCACTCTGTGTCTTGTAGTATACCTGACACTCACTCTGGTTCCTGTAGTATACCTGACACTCACTCTGGGTACTGTAGTATACCTGACACTCACTCTGGGTACTGTAGTATACCTGACACTCTGGGTACTGTAGTATACCTGACACTTTGGGTACTGTAGTATACCTGACACTCTGGGTACTGTAGTATACCTGACACTCTGGGTACTGTAGTATACCTGACACTCTGGGTACTGTAGTATACCTGACACTCTGGGTACTGTAGTATACCTGACACTCTGGGTACTGTAGTATACCTGACACTCTGGGTACTGTAGTATACCTGACACTCTGGGTACTGTAGTATACCTGACACTCTGGGTACTGTAGTATACCTGACACTCTGGGTACTGTAGTATACCTGACACTCTGGGTACTGTAGTATACCTGACACTCTGTGTACTGTAGTATACCTGACACTCTGGGTACTGTAGTATACCTGACACTCTGGGTACTGTAGTATACCTGACACTCTGGGTACTGCAGTATACCTGACAATCGTGGGAGCTTCCGCACAGGTCTTGACGTCATTAACTGTACTTCGCTCCATCACCCTCTCCTCCCTCTCACTAGCTTCCCTCACCTCCCTCTCACTAGCTTCCCTCACCTCCCTCTCTCTGCCTTCCATCGCCTCCCTCCGACTAGCTCTTTTCACTACCTACTATCACCACCACCACCCCTTCACTATACCCCATCACCACCATCACCACCACCAACAGTATCACCATCACTTCCACAACCATCACCATCACTACCTTCACCACCATCATCACCCTCACTACCACCACCACCACCATCACCATCGCCACAATAACCACCATCAACACCACTATCATCACCACCACTATCACCATCACCACCTCCACCATAACCACCATCATCACCCCCACAACCACCATCACCATCTCCACCACTATCATCACCTCCACAATGACCACCATCATCACCATCAACACCACTATCATCACCATCACCTCCTCCTCCGTAACCACCATCATCACAATGACCACTATCATCACCATCACCTCCACCTTCATAACCACCATCATCACAATGACCACCATCATCACCACTATCATCACCATCACCATCTTCACCATAACCACCATCATCACAATGACCACTATCATCACCATCACCACCTCCACCATAACCACCATCATCACAATGACCACCATCTCCATCTCCACCACTATCATCACCTCCACAATGACCACCATCATCACCATCATCACCATCATCACCACTATCATCACCATCACCTCCTCCACCATAACCACCATCATCACCATCAACCATCACCACCACAATCACTATCACCACCTCCACCATAACCACCATCATCACAATGACAACCATCAACATCACTATCATCACCATCACCACCTCCACCATAACCACCATCATCACAATGACCACTATCATCACCATCACCACCTCCACCATAACCACCATCATCACAATGACCACCATCATCACCACTATCATCACCATCACCATCTCCACCATAACCACCATCATCACAAAGACCAACATCACCATCAACACCACTATCATCACCACCACTATCACCATCTCCTCCACCATAACCACCATCATCACAATGACCACCATCATCAACACCACTATCTTCACCATTACCACCATCATCACAATGACCACCATCATCACCATCAACACCACTATCATCACCATCACCACCTCCAACATTACCACCATCATCACAATGACCACCATCATCACCATCAACACCACTATCATCACCATCACCACCTCCACCATAACCACCATCATCACAATGACCACTATCATCACCATCACCACCTCCACCATAACCACCATCATCACCACTATCATCACCATCACCATCTCCACCATCATCACAATGACCAGCATCATCACCATCAACACCACTATCATCACCACCACTATCACCATCTCCTCCACCATAACCACCATCATCACAATGACCACCATCAACAACACCACTATCATCACCATCACCACCTCCACCATTACCACCATCATCACAATGACCACCATCATTAACACCACCACCTCCACCATAACCACCATCATCACAATGACCACTATCATCACCATCACCACCTCCACCATAACCACCATCATCACCACTATCATCACCATCACCATCTCCACCATCATCACAATGACCACCATCATCACCATCAACACCACTATCATCACCACCACTATCACCATCTCCTCCACCATAACCACCATCATCACAATGACCACCATCATCAACACCACTATCATCACCATCACCACCTCCACCATTACCACCATCATCACAATGACCACCATCATCAACACCACCACCTCCACCATAACCACCATCATCACAATGACCATCATCAACACCAACACAACTAACACCACTACTCTCACCTATACCCTCTACCATGACTGGTCAGTATTAATATATAACCAGTTAACTATTTTATTTGTTATCTAGGATATAATTATAGCTGGACAAGTTGGGTGTGCGTGGTAGGTTACACCAGACCGGCATCATGAGCAGTGTTCCTGTCACGAGCTCCTCCTCCCTCTCCTCTCCCTCCTCCATCGACATCAACTATGCCAAGGACATGAGGAGGATCGCAAAGGCACAGGCTACTATGACCGCAAAAATGGGAGAGAAGATGGTGATAAAAAACGCAATGAGGAAGTTACCCAAACATAGAGCTGAGGCTGTGAAGCGAGCTGTTGCTGCTGAAGAGAGATTTAAGCGTGAGGCAGCAGCATACCTCAATAATGAGGAGGTTCCCCCCCGCCGCCACCCACCCCCCACCCGTGCCCTCTACTCCTTCTGAGGAGAAGGATGTGTTATTGTTGTGTTGTGTATAGTAGCAGCTAGCCGTCACTTCCCTGGGGTTAGGGAGTTGTGCCCGGCGTGTCCAGTTAACTGTTCTTTGTATAAATGTTAAATGTTTCTTGAGTACGTAATAATAAAGTGTGTGTGTGTGTGTGAGTACTCACGTATTTGTGCCTGCTGGATCGAGCTCTAGCTCATGGACCCCACATTTCTAGCCGTTGATTGTCTAATGCAATGACTCTCGGCCTATTTCCTTATAAGAACACTGTTTTTCCCAAAAACGGTGGGTTTTCTGAGGGGAAGAGAAAACGTATGTCTGGAAGCTGATTTTAACCGCCCCAAGCTGCGCGCGCAACGAGCCGAGGTTATATAAACTTGGACGCAGACTGCGTGGCCCTCTTCCCGACAATCCAGCAGCTGCTCTCTTACAAAACGCTGTTCACTGCTGCTCAGCGAGTCGTAAACACAGAAGTTTAGCCTGCTCAACTGTTCCCCCAGCATGGACTCTACACCAGTTCCTATCAACAACGACTCGGAGCGACCCGTCAGGGGCGTCCTGCCCTTCTCAACATTTAAGGTAAAATTTGTGTTGTTGGCGCGCCGGACCAGTGTTTGTGTTGTTGGCGCTTCGGACCAGTGTTTGTCTGTGTTGGCGCGCGTGCCCCTGAAGCACGCCTGTTGGTTCAGCCTTGGTGACCAAATGCAGGTGCAGTGGACCTAGAGGGGGAGGTGACCCTCGGTGTTATAGGGCACTGGTTTTTCTCCAGTAGGTGGCTGTTATTTGAAGCACAATCGGGAGGAGGCCTGTCCACCCCCCCACCCCCAGCTCCCCCATCTGCTCAGCCCTGTACCTTAAGCTCCCTCACCCAGTCGACGTGAAGTCTGCTGCTTGGGCGACTTCTGTTGTGCAGTTAATTATTGTTCATGTTCTTTATATAAGTGCTTCTTTACAGTCTGACTGTTAGTCATGGCGTGCTTCCTCACGCTACAATATTTACTGTAATTTTACCTTTGCTTTTCCCCATGCCTATGTTTATATATTGGGTAGTGCTGTTATTGTTGTTCCAGGACATTTAATGCTCAAGCCAGCTCCTATTTAGTGCTGTTGTTTTACCCTACTCTAAACGCTGGCTTTAAATTTTTTTTTATATTATTGTCTTTCAGTTACAATGTGTTATGCCTCGCAATTTATTTATCCGCAATTTATTTATCTTGGACCCGTGATGCAGGTCCAAGCCTCTTGCTGTTACCTTCCTTGGGCTTGCAACTACGTTTTGTTTCTCTCTGCAATTTATTATTACAATTTATGCATTGCCCTCGTGCATGTTTTATTAACTTATTAAAACTCTTGCTTCTTGTATTGAGTTATTTATTAAGTAAAGTAACCTAGGTTGTGCTAGTTCCTGAGTTACAAGCCTCAGGCCTTTGACTTTAAGATTATCTTGGTATTGCGTACCATTAATTTACCTCAATTTATTACTGCAATTTATGCAGGTCAAGCTGCATGTTATTTACTCTTACTGGTTTTGCAATTGTGATTGTTTAACTATTGTTTGCCGTTAAGTTATTAAGTAACTCAGCTAGGCTGTGACAGGCGCAAAGTACGTCCCCCCACCCCCCTTTGCCTCTTGCTTTAAGAATACTGGCCGTGGACTTACGTTTAGTTACATCAGCTAACTATTCCCGCAAATTATGCAGCGTCTTGCTGCATGTGTATTTATTTATTACTGGTTTACAATTATGTTTGTTTAACATTTGCTTATTGTTTTTAAGTTATTAGGTAAAATTAGCTAGGTTAGGCTAGCTGCTGTGTCACAGGTCTCCGGCCCCAAGCTTTAAGTTTTCATGGACTTGTTTTTCCATGAGTTTCCTTAATTTATTAATGAATTTTATGCAGTGTCAAGCTGCATGTTTTCTTTTGCTGGTTTTACATTTAGGTTTGTTTTAACTTTTGTTCATTGCCTTTAAGTTATTAGGTAAAGTCAGCTAGGTTAGGCTAGCTGCAGTATCCCAGGCCTCTGGCCCTAGCTTTAAGTTTTCATGGACTTATTTTTCCATAAGTTTCCTTAATTTATTAACGAATTTTATGCAGTGTCAAGCTGCATGTTTTCTTTAACTGGTTTTACATTTAGGTTTGTTTAACTTTTGCTTATTGCCTATAAGTTATTTGGTAAAGTCAGCTAAGTTAGACTAGCTGCTGTGTCACAGGCCCCTGGCCCCTAGCTTTAAGTTTTCATGGACTTGTATTTTCCATAAGTCTCCTTAATTTATTATTAAAATTTACGCAGTGTCAAGCTGCATGTTCTCTTTTGCTGGTTTTACATTTATGTTTGTTTAACTTTTGCTTATTGCCTTTAAGTTATTAGGTAAAGTCAGCTAGGTTTGCTAGCTGCTGTGTCACAGGCCTCCGGCCTCTAGCTTTAAGTTTTCATGGACTTGTATTTTCCATACGTTTCCTTAATTTATTAATGAATTTTATGCAGTGTCAAGCTGCATGTTTCTTTGCTGGTTTTACATTTCTTTGTTTAACTTCTGCTTTGCCTTTAAGTTATTATGTAAAGTCGGCTAGGATGTGATAGTTGCAGGGATCGGGCCCTTGCCTCTTACTTTAAGTTTATTCTGGCCCCTGCATTTACGTTTAGTTTCCTCTGCAAATTTCCTGCATTTTACATCGCTCTTGCTGCATGTTTTTACTTTACTGGTTTACAATTATGTCTGTTTAACTTATGCTTCACCTTTAAGTTAAGTAAAGTCAGCTAGGATGTCCTAGACGCTGTCTTCGGGCCTCATGCCTCTCCCTTTAAGTTTATCTTGGACTCGTATTATGATTAGTTCCTTCAGCAGTTTATTGCTAGTTATGCATTGCTTAAGTGCATGTCATTTTACTTACCGTTTTACCTTTATACTTGTTTTCTTGACTTTGTCATTAAGTTATTAAGTACTGACAGCTAGACAGTACCAGTTTCGTTTACCAGTACAGTAAACGTTTCCAGTCGTTTTGTGTGCCTGGTGTAGCCTGAAAGAATCTGCAGCCTCCCGGCTGCTGGTTTATCTAGATATGTGTGGCCTCCCAGGCCGCTGGTTATCCGACATGTTGTCTGCTCGGTGTAACCCGGAAGATACTGCTGCTTCCCAGGCCGCTGGTTTATCCAGACGTTTTTGTCTGCCCAATGTAGCCAGGAAAGTTGTCATAGCCACTGCCGTCTTAGCTGACTGCGTTCAGGGGCTGCTCTCCAGCCAACGTTCTTCCTGTGATGAGTTAAGCCGGCGATGTTATTCAGGTATTATATTTATATTGGTCATATAAATATGCGGCCTTCCAGGCTGCTGGTTTATCCAGACGTGTTGTCTGCCCGGTGTAGCCCGGAATATACTGCGGCCTCCCAGGCCGCTGGTTTCTCCAGACATTTTGTCTGCCCAATGTAGCCAGGAAGGTTGCCATAGCCGCTGCCGTCTTCGCTGTCTGCGTTCGGGGGTTCATGTCCAGCCGACGTACTTCCCGTGATGAGTTAAGCCGGCGATGTTATTCAGGTATTATATTTATATTGGTCATATAAATATACGGCCTTCCAGGCTGCTGGTTATATTGGTCATATAAATATGCAATTAATATCAATTGTGTTTAAATCATTTTTATCGTATATTTAATGAATTAATACCAATAAACTGGAAATTCACAAAAACGTGGAAAAACAGCAAAATATTGCCTAATTCGATGATATTTTGTTTATATCACATAAAGGAAAAGGGAGATGATAAACGTCAAAATATTACTATATTCGATGATTTTTAGTACGAAACAAAATGCAAGAAAACTTGCTTAAAATGCAATACTATGCGAAATTCTGAGATATGAAGGCCAAATCACATATCGTGATACTACATGAAATAGTATCGAAATATTGGTAAAAATTAATATATTTACGTAATATCAAACTACATGAAAAACGTGAAAAAAGTCACTATTATACCAAATTTGAGGATTTTAACTTCGAATCATAAAGCGAGGTTTCGTATTATTTAGATAGAAGAAAAGACATATGACAATGTTGTTTCCAATACAAAAGATAAAAATCAATGTGTTTTCATTAGAATTACCTAAAATGTTACTGATTTTCCGTTTATATTACCGATGGAAGATATACACGTAAAACCGCTCTATTCCGGCTGAAATGTCGATATATGCAATAAAAACCGAACTTCTCCCCTTTTCAATATCTTACTCAGTATTTCAACGAGAAACAAATAGATGATTGAAAATGAAGTTTTTAAGGTTATTATCTAATCAATTATGTGTTTGTATCATTTTTATCGTATGTTTAATGAATTAATAACAATATACTGGAAATTCACAAAAACGTGGAAAAACAGCAAAATATTGGTTAATTCAGATATATTTTGTTTATATCACATAAAGGAAAAGGGGGATGATAAACGTCAAAATATTACTAAATTCGATGATGTATTGTATGAAACAAAATGCAAGAAAACTTGCTTAAAATGCAATATTATGCGAAATTATGAGATTTGAAGGCCAAATCACATATCGTGATACTACATGAAAAAGTATCGAAATATTGGTAAAAATGAATATATTTACGTAATATCAAACTAAATGAAAAACGTGAAAAAAGTCACTATTATACCAAATTTTAGGATTTTAACTTCGAATCATAAAGCGAGGTTTCGTATTAGATCCAAGAAAAGACATATGACAATGTTGTTTCCAATACAAATGATAAAAATCAATGTGTTTTCATTAGAATGAACTAAAATGTTCCTGATTTTCCGTTTATATTTCCGATGGAAGATGTACACGTAAAACCGCACAATTCCGGCTGAAACATCGATATGTGCAATAAAAACAGAAATTCTCCCCTTTTCAATATCTTACACAGTATTTCAACGAGAAACAAACAGATGATTGAAGATGAAGTATTTAAGTTTATTATCTAATCAATTACGTGTTTGCACCATTTGTATCGTATATTTAATGAATTAATACCAATAATCTGAAAATTTACAAAAACGTGGAAAAACGGCAAAATATTGCCTAATTCGATGATATTTTGTTTAAATCACATAAAGGAAAAGGGGATGATAAACATCAAAATATTGCTAAATTCGATGATTTTTAGTACGAAACAAAATACAAGAAAACTTCCTTAAAATGCAATATTATTCGAAATTCTGTGATTTGAAGGCCAAATCACATATCGTAATACTACATGAAAAAGAATCGAAATATTGGTAAAAATTAATATATTTACGTAATATCAAACTACATGATAAACGTGAAAAAAGTAACTATTAAACCAAATTTGAGGATTTTAACTTCGAATCCTAAAGCGAGGTTTCGTATTATTTAGATCCAAGAAAAGACATATGACAATGTTGTTTCCAATACAAATGATAAAAATCAATATGTTTTCATTAGAATGAACTAAAATGGTCCTGATTTTCCGTTTATATTACCGATGGAAGATGTGCACGTAAAACCGCACAATTCCGGCTGAAACGTCGATATATGCAATAAAAACCGTACTTCTCCCCTTTTCAATATTTTACTCAGTATTTCAACGAGAAACAAATAGATGATTGAAGATGAAGTATTTAAGTTTATTATCTAATCAATTACGTGTTTGCATCATTTTTGTCGTATATATAATGAATTAATACCAATAAACTGAAAATTCACAAAAACGTGGAAAAACGGCAAAATATTGGTTAATTCGATATTTTGTTTAAATCACATAAACGAAAAGGGGATGATAAACGTCAAAATTATGCTAAGTTCGATGATGTTTAGTACGAAACAAAATGCAAGAAAACTTGCTTAAAATGCAATATTATGCGAAAATATGAGATATGAAGGCTAAATCACATGTCGTGATACTACATGATATTGTATCGAAATATTGGTAAAAATGAATATATTTACGTAATATCACACCACATGAAAAAAGTGAAAAAAGTAACTATTTTACCATATTTGAGGATTTTAACTTCAAATCATAGAGCGAGGTTTCGTATTATTTAGATCCAAGAAAAGACATATGAGAGAGCCAGCGTTTGGGTCCAAAATCTGGCTCAAGCGTCGAATTTTGGATGTTTGGGATATTTAAAAACTGCAGGGTGGGTTTTGGCAAAATGTGACCCATCGTTGCTCTCGGTAATTGGCATATTATCGGTATAAAATTCTTAATTTCAAACTACGAATACTTGCAGAGAGCCAGAATTTGACTCCAAAATATGGCTCAAGCGTCGAATTTGGGATGCTTGGGATAATATGAAAACTGCAGGGGAGGGGGGGCAAAATGTGACCCATCGCAGCTCTCAGAAATTTGCATATTTTCGGTATAAAAAGGCGTAATTTCAAACGGCGAATACGTGCAGAGAGCCAGAATTTGGCTCCAAAATATGGCTCAAGGGTCGAATTTGGGATGTCTGGGATATTTTTAAAACTGCAAGGAGGGTTTGTGCAAAATGTGATCCATCGCTGCTTTCAGTATTTGGCATATTTTCGATACAAATATCGTAATTTCAAACTGCGAATACGTGCTGGGTGCCAGAATTTGGCTCCAAAATATAGCTCAAGCGTTGAATTTGGGATGTTTCGGATATTTTCAAAACTGCAGGCTGGGTTTGGGTAAAATGTGACCCATCGCCGCTCTCAGTAATTGGCATATTTTCGGTATAAAGTTCGTAATTTCAAACTGCGAATACGTGCAGAGAGCCAGAATTTGGCTCCAAAATCTGGCTCAAGCGTCGAATTTGGGATGTTTAGGATATTTTGAAAACTGCAGGGAGGGGTTGGACAAAATGTGACTCATCGCCGCGTTCAGTAGTTGGCATATTTTCGGTATATAAAGTCGTATTTTCAAACTGTGAATACGTGCAGAGAGCAAGAATTTGGCTTCAAGAAATGGCTCATGGATCAAATTTGGGATGTTTGGGATAATTTGAAAAC
Source organism: Procambarus clarkii (assembly GCF_040958095.1). Taxonomy (NCBI): domain Eukaryota; kingdom Metazoa; phylum Arthropoda; class Malacostraca; order Decapoda; family Cambaridae; genus Procambarus; species Procambarus clarkii. The sequence goes on from NC_091169.1 coordinate 6,943,700, forward strand.
TGAATGGGGGGTTTGGGAAAAATGTGACCAATCGGTGCTTTCAGTATTTGGCATATTTTCGGTACAAAAAGTCGTAATTTCAAAATGCGAATTCGTGCAGAGTCAGAAATTGACTCCAAAATATGGTTGAAGGGTAGAATTTGAGATGTTTGGGATATTTTGAAATCTGCAAGGGGGTTTGGGCAAAATGTGACCCATTGCCGATCTCAGTAATTGCCATATTTTCGGTATAAAAATTCGTAATTTCAAACTGCGAATACATGCAGAGAGCCAGAATTTGGCTCCAAAATGTGTCTCAAGCGTCGAATTTGGGATGTTTAGGATATTTTCAAAACTGCAGGGTGGGTTTGGGCAAACTGTGACCCATCGTCGCTCTCAGTAATTGGCATATTTTCGGAATAAAATTCGTAATTTCAAACTGCGAATACGTGCAGAGAGCCAGAATTTGGCTCCAAATTATGGCTCAAGCGTCGAATTTGGGACGATTGTGATATTTTGAAAACTGCAGGGAGCGTTTGGGCAAAATGTGATCCATCGCTGTTTTCAGTAACTGGCATATTTTCGGCATAAAATAGTCGTATCTTCAAATTGCGAATACGTGTTGAGAGCCAAAATTTGGCTCCAAAATATAGCTCAAGCGTCGAATTTGGGATGTTTGGGATATTTTGAAAACTGCAGAGAGGGTTTGGGAAAAATGAGATCCATCACCGCTTTCAGTAATTGGCATATTTTCTGTACAAAAAGTCGTAATTCCAAACTGCGATTACGTGCAGAGAGCCAGAATTTGGCTCCAAAATATGGTTAAAGTGTCGAATTTGGGATGTTTCTAATATTTTGAAAACTGCAGGGGGGTTTTGGCAAAATGTGACTCATCGCCGCTCCCAGTAATTGGCATGTATTCTGTATAAAACGTCGTAACTTCAAACTATGAATACGTGCAGAGAGCGAGAATTTGGGTCCAAAATATTGCTCAAGCGTCGAATTTTGGATGTTTTGGACATTTTGAAAACTGCAGGGAGGGGTTGAGCAAAATGTGACTCATCGCCGCGTTCAGTTATTGGCATATTTTTGATATAAAAAGTCGTATTTTTAAACTGCGAATACGTGCATAGAGCAAGAATTTGGCTCCAAAACATGGATCAAGGGTCGAATTTGGGATATTTGGGATACTTTGAAATCTGCAGGGGGGTTTTGGCAAAATGTGACCCATCGTCCGCTCTCAGTAATTGCCATATTTTCGGTATAAAAAGTCGTAATTTCAAACTGCAAATACGTGCAGAGAGCCAGAAATTTGGCTGCAAAATGTGGCTGAAACTTCGAATTTGGGATGTTCAGGATATTTTTTAAACTGCAGGGTGGGTTTGGGAAAACTGTGACCCATCGTCGCTCTCAGTAATTGGCATATTTTCGGAATAAAATTCGTAATTTCAAACTGCGAATACGTGCAGGGAGCCAGAATTTGACTCCAAATTTTGGCTTAAGCGTCGAATTTGGGACGTTTGGGATTTTTTGAAAACTGCAGGGATGGTTTGGGCAAAATTGTGATCCATCGCCGCTTTCAGTAATTGACATATTTTCGTTATAAAAATTCGTAATTTCAAAATGCGAATACTCGCAGTGAGTCAGAATTTGGCTCCAAAATATGACTCAAGGGTCGAATTTGGGATGTTTGGGATATTCTGAAAACTGCAGATGGGGGGTGGGTGGGGGTTTGGGCAAAATGTGACTAATCGCCGCTTTCAGTATTTGGCATATTTTCGGTATAAGAAGTCGTAATTTCAAACTGCGAATACTTGCAGAGAGCCAGAATTTGGCTCCAAAATATGGCTCAAGGGTCGAAATTGGGATGTTTAGGACATTTTGAAAACTGCAAGGGGGTTTGGGCAAAATGTGACCCATCGCCGCTCACAGTAATTGGCATATTTTCGGTATAAAATTCCTAATTTCAAACTGCGAATACGTGCAGAGAGCGAGAATTTGGCTCCTAAATATGGCTCAAGTGTCGAATTTAGGATGTTTGGTATACCATGAAAACTGCAGGTGGGGGGGGGGGGGGGGGAGGCAAAATGTGACCCATCGCTGCTCTTAAAATTTTCATATTTTCGGTATAAAAAGTCGTAATTTCGAAAGGCGAATACGTATAGAGAGCCAGAATTTGGCTCCAAAATATGGCTCAAGCGTCAAATTTGGGATGTTTGGGATGCTATGAAAACTGCAGGGAGGGTTTGGGCAAAATGTGATCCATTGCTGCTTTCAGTATTTCGCATATTTTCGGTATAAAGTTCGTAACTTCAAACTGCGAATACGTGCAGAGAGCCAGAATTTGGCTCCAAAATATGGCTCAATGCGTCGAATTTGGGATGTTTGGGATACTATAAAAACTGCAGGGGGGAAGGGGCAAAATGTGATCCATCGCCGTTTTCAGTAATTGGCATATTTTCGGTATAAAAAGTCGTAATTTCAAATTACGAATACGTGCAGCGATCCAGAATTAGGGTTCAAAATATGGCTCAGGTGTCGAATTTGGGATGTTCCGGACACTCTCAAATCCATCACTCTCTTGAGCATTTGCTTCACTCTCTTGAGCCTCTGCATCCCTCTCTTAAGCCTCTGCAACACTCTCTTCAGCCTCTTCATCACTCTCTTAAGCCTCCACATCCCTCTCTTAAGCCTCTGCATCACTCTCTTGAGCCTTTGCACCACTCTCTTGAGCCTCTGCATCCCTCTCTTAAGCCTCTGCATCCCCCTCTTAAGCCTCTGCATCCCTTTTTTGAGCCTCTGCATCACTATCTTAAGCCTCTGCATCCCTTTTTTGAGCCTCTGCATCACTCTCTTGAGCCTTTGCATCACTCTCTTGAGCCTCTGCATCCCTCTCTAAAGCCTCTGCAACACTATCTGCAGCCTCTGCATCCCTCTCTTGAGCCACTGCATCCCTCTCTTAAGCCTCTGCATCCCTCTCTTGAGCCTCTGCAACACTCTCTTCAGCCTCTGCATCACTCTCTTCAGCCTCTGCATCACTCTCTTGAGCATTTGCATCACTATCTTGAGCCTCTGCATCCCTCTCATAAGCCTCTGCAACACTCTCTTCAGCCTCTGCATCACTCTCGTAAGCCTCTACATCCCTCTCTTTAGCCTCTGCATCGCTCACTTGAGCCTCTGCATCCCTCTCCTGAGCCTCTGCATCCCTCGCAGGAGCCTCTGCATCCCTCTCTTAAGCCTCTGCATCACTCTCTTAAGCCTCTGAATCACTCTCTTCAGCCTCTTCATCCCTCTCTTGAACTCCTACATCCCTCTCTTAAGCCTCTGCAACACTCTCTTCATCCTCTGCATCACTCTCTTAAGCCTCTGCATCCCTCTCCTGAGTCTCTGCATCCCTCTCTTAAGCCTCTGCAACACTCTCTTCAGCCTCTGCATCACTCTCTTGAGCCTTTGCATCACTCTCTTGAGCCTCTGCATCTCTCTCATTAGACTCTGCAAAACTCTCATCAGCCTCTGCATCACCCTCTTGATCCTGTGCATCCCACTCTTAAGCCTCTGCATCACTCTCGTTAGCCTCTGCATCACTCTCCTAAACCTGTGCATCCCTCTCTTGATCCTCTGCATCACTCTCTTGAGCCTCTGCATCATTCTCTTGAGCCTCTGCATCCCTCTCTTGTGCCTCTGCGTCCCTCTCTTGAGCCTCGGCATCCCTCGCTTGAGCCTCTGCATCCCTCTCTTAAGCCTCTGCATCACTCTCTTAAGCCTCTGCAACACTTTCTTCAGCCTCTGCATCACTCTCTTCAGCCTCTGCATCACTCTCTTGATCCTCTGCATCACTCTCTTAAGCGTCTGCAACACACTCTTCAGCCTCTGCATCACTCTCTTAAGCCTCTTAAACTCTCCGAAGAGAGTTTTGCAGAGGCTTAAGAGAGGGATGCAGAGGCTCAAGAGAGTGATGCAAAGGCTCCAGAGAGTGATGCAGAGTCTCAAGAGAGTGATGCAGAGGATCAAGAGGGTGATGCAGAGGCTGATGAGAGTGTTGCAGAGGCTTAAGCGAGGGATGCAGAGGCTCAAGAGAGTGATGTAAAGGCTCAAGTGAGTGATGCAGAGGCTGACGAGAGTGTTGCAGAGGCTTAACAGAGGGATGCAGAGGCTCAGGAGAGGGATGCAGTGGATCAAGAGGGTGATGCAGAGGCTGATGAGAGTGTTGCAGAGGCTTAAGAGAGGGATGCAGACGCTCAGGAGAGTGATGCAAAGGCTCAAGAGAGTGATGCAGAGGTTCAAGAGAGTGATGCAAAGGATCAAGAGAGTGATGCAGAGGCTGAAGAGAGAGATGCAGAGGCTAAAGAGAGCGATGCAGAGGCTCAAGAGAGTGATGCAGGGGGTCAAGAGAATGACGTAGAGGCTTACAAGAAGGATGTGGAGGCTCAAGATAATTATGCAGAGGCTCAAGAGAGTGATGCAGAGGATCAAGAGAGGGATGCAGAGGTTTAGGAGAGTGATGCAGAGGCTCAAGAGAGTGATGCAGAGGATCAAAAGAGGGATGCAGGAGTTCAAGAGAGGGATGAAGAGGCTCAAGAGAGTGATTCAGAGGCTTACGAGAGTGATGCAGAGGCTTAACAGAGGGATGCAGAGGCTCAAGCGAGGGATGCCGAGGCTCAAGAGAGGGATGCAGAGGCTCAAGTGAGGGACGCAGAGGCACACGATAGGGATGCAGAGGCTCATGAGAGGGATGCAGGAGTTCAAGAGAGTGATACAAAGGCTCAAGAAAGGTATGTAGAATCTTAAGAAAGTGATGAAGAGGCTCAAAAAAGGGATGCAGAGGCTTACGAAAGTGATGCAGAGGATCAAAAAAGGGATGCAGAGGCTTAAGAGAGTGATGCAGACGCTGAAGAGAGTGTTGCAAATGATGTAGAGGACTAAGAGAGGGATGCAGAGGCTCAAGTGAATGATGCAGAGGCTGAAAAGAGTGATGCAGAGGATCAAGAGAGTGATGCTGAGGCAGAAGAGAGAGATGCAGAGGCTAAAGAGAGTGATGCAGAGGCTCAAGAGAGTGATCCAGGGGCTCAAGAGAATGATGTAGAGGTTTATGAGAAGGATGTAGAGGCTCAAGAGAATGATGCAGAGGCTCAATAGAGTGATGCAGAGGATCAAGAGAGGGATGCAGAGGTTTACGAGAGTGATGCAGGGGCTCAAACGAGTGATGCAGAGGCTCGAGAGAGTTATGCAGAGGCCTCAAGAGAGGGATTCAGAGTCTTAAGAGAGTGATGCAGAGGCTGAAGAGAGTGATGCAGAGGCTCAAGAGAGGGATGCAGGAGCTCAAGAGAGTGATGCACACGCTAAAGTGAGGGATGCAGAGGCACAAGTGACGGATGCAGAGGCACTTGAGAATGACGCAGAGGCTCAAGAGAGGGATGCAGGGGCTCAAGAGAGGGATGCAGACGCTCAAGTGAGGGATGCAGAGGCACAAGAGAGGGATGCAGAGGCACTTGAGAGTGACGCAGAGGCTCAAGAGAGGGATGCAGAGGCTTAAGAGAGTGATGCAAAGGCTCATGAGAGGGATGCAGAGGCTCATGTAAGGGATCCAGGAGTTCAAGAGAGTGATGCAGAGGCTAAAGTAAGGGATGCAGAGGCTTAAGAAAGTGATGCAGAGGCTCAAAAAAGGGATGCAGAGGCTTAAGAGAGTGATGCAGAGGCTGAAGAGAGTGTTGCAGAGGCTTAAGAGAGTGATGCAAAGGCACAAGAGCGTGATGCAGAGGCTCAAGAGAGTGTTGCAGAGGCTTAAGAGAGAGATGCAGAGGCTCAAGAGAGTGATGCAAAGGCTCAAGAGAGTGATCTAGAGGCTTAAGAGAGGGATGCAGAGGCTAAAGAGAGGGATGCAGAGGCTTAAGAGAGTGATGCAGAGGCTGAAGAGAGTGTTGCAGAGGCTTAAGAGAGTGATGCAGAGGCTCAAGAGAGTGATGCAAAGGCTCAAGAGAGTGATGCAGAGGCTGAAGAGAGGGATGCAGAAGCTCAAGAGAGTGATGCAAAGGCTCAAGAGAGTGATGCAGAGGCTTAAGATAGGGATGCAGAGGCTCAAGAGAGGGATTCAGAGGCTTAAGAGAGTGATGCAGAGGCTGAAGAGAGTGTTGCAGAGGCTTAAGAGAGGGATGCAGAGGCTCAATAAAGGGATGCAGGAGCTCATGAGAGTTATAGAGAGGCACATGAGAGTGATTAAGAGGTTTACGAGAGTGATGCAGAGGCTTAAGAGAGTGATGCAGAGGCTTACGAGAGTGATGCAGAGGCTTAAGAGAGTGGTGCAGAGGCTCAGGAGAGGGATGCAGAGGCTCAAGAGAGGGATGAACAGGCTCAAGAGAGGGATGCAGAAGCTCAAGAGAGGGATGCAGAGGCTCAAGAGAGGGATGCAGAGGCTTAAGAGAGTGATGCAACAGCTCAAGAGAGGGATGCAGAGGCTCAAGAGAATGATGTAGAGGCCTAAGAGAGGGATGCAGAGGCTCAAGAGAACGATGCAGAGGCTGAAAAGAATGATACAGAGGATCAAGTGAGTGATGCTGAGGCTGAAGAGAGAGATGCAGAGGCTAAAGAGAGTGATGCAGAGGCTCAAGAGAGTGGTGCAGGGGCTCAAGAGAATGATGTAGAGGTTTATGAGAAGGATGTAGAGGCTCAAGAGAATGATGCAGAGGCTCAATAGAGTGATGCAGAGGATCAAGAGAGGGATGCAGAGGTTTAAGAGAGTGATGCAGGGGCTCAAACGAGTGATGCAGAGGCTCGAGAGAGTTATGCAGATGCCTCAAGAGAGGGATTCAGAGTGTTAAGAGAGTGATGCAGAGGCTGAAGAGAGTGTTGCAGAGGCTTAAGAGAGGGATGCCGAGGCTCAAAAGAGTGGTGCAAATGCTCAAGAGAGTGATGCAGAGGCTGAAGGGAGTGATGCAGAGGCATGAAGAGAGTGTTGCAGAGGCTCAAGGGAGGGATGCAGAGGCTTAAGAGAGGGATGCAGAGGATCAAGAGGGTGATGCAGAGGCTGATGAGAGTGTTGCAGAGGCTTAAGAGAGGGATGCAGAGGCTCAACAGAGTGATGTAAAGGCTCAAGAGAGTGATGCAGAGGCTGAAGAGAGGGTTGCAGAGGCTTAAGAGAGGGATGCAGAGGCTCAAGAGAGGGATGCAGAGGCTTAAGAGAGTGATGCAAAGGCTCAAGAGAGTGATGCAGAGGTTCAAGAGAGTGATGCAGAGGATCAAGAGAGTGATGCAGAGACTGAAGAGAGAGATGCAGAGACTGAAGAGAGTGATGCAAAGACTCAAGAGAGTGATGCAGAGGTTCAAGAGAGTGATGCAGAGGATCAAGAGAGTGATGCAGAGACTGAAGAGAGAGATGCAGAGGTTTAAGTGAGAGATGCAGAGGCTCAAGAGAGTGATGCAGAGGATCAAGAGAGGGTAGCAGGAGTTCAAAAGAGGGATAAAGGAAAAAAGTAAAGGAAAAGGGTATGATAAAGGTCAAAATATTGCTAAATTCGATGATTTTTAGTACAAAACAAAATGCAAGAAAACTTGCTTAAAAATGCAAAATTTGCGAAATTCTGAGATATGAAGGCCAAATCACATATCGTGAGAAAACATGAAGTAGTATCGAAATATTGGTAAAAACGGATATATATACGTAAAATCACACTACATGAATAACGTGAAAAAGTCACTATATTACCATATATGAGGATTTTACCTTCAAAACATAGAGCGAGGTTTCGTATTATTTAGATCCAAGAAAAAGCATATGACAATGTTGTTTCAAATACAAATAATAAAAATCTATGTGTTTTCATTAGAATTAACTAAAATGTTCCTGATTTTCTGTTTATATTACCGATGGAAGATGTACACGTGAAACCGCTCTAATCCGGCTGAAACGTCGATATATGCAATAAAAACAGAGCTTCTCCCCTTTCCAATATCTTACTCAGTATTTTAATGAGAAACAAATAGTTGATTGAAAATGAAGTGTTTAAGGTTAATTTTTAATCAATTATGTGTTTGCATCATTTTTATGGTATATTTAATGAATTAATAGCAATAAACTGAAAATTCACAAAAACGTGGAAAAACAGCAAAATATTGCCTAATTCGATGATATTTAGTTTATATCACATAAAGGAAAAGGGGATGATAAACGTTAAAATATTGCTGAATTCGATGATTATAGTACGAAACAAAATGCAAGAAAACTTGCTTAAAATGCAATATTAAGCGAAAATCTGAGATATGAAGGCAAAATCACATATCGTGATACTACATGAAATAGTGTCGAAATATTGGTAAAAATGAATATATTTACGTAATATCAAACTACATGTAAAACGTAAAAAAAGTCATTATTATACCAAATTTGAGGATTTTACCTTCGAATCATAGAGCGACGTTTCGTATTTTTTAGACCCTAGAAAAGACGTATAAAGATGTTGCTTCCAATACAAATGATAAAAATCAATGTGTTTTCATTAAAATTAACTAAAATGTTCCTGATTTTCGGTTTATATTACCGATGGAAGATGTACACGTAAAAGCGTTCTAATCCGGCTGAACGTCGATATATGCAATAAAAACAGAACTTCTCCCCTTTTCAATATATTTCTCAGTATTTTAACGAGAAACAAATAGTTGATTGAAAATGTTTAAGGTTAATTTCTAATCAATTATGTGTTTGCATCATTTTTATCGTATATTTAATGAATTAATAGCAATAAACAGAAAATTCACAAAAACGTGGAAAAACAGCAAAATATTGCCTATTTCGATGATATTTTGTTTATATCACATAAAGTAAAAGGGGATGATAAACGTCAAAATATTGCTGAATTCGAAGATTTTTAGTACGAAACAAAATGCAAGAAAACTTGCTTAAAATGCAATATTATGCGAAAATCTGAGATTTGAAGGCCAAATCACATATCGTGATACTACATGAAATTGTATTGAAATATTGGTAAAAATGAATATATTTACGTAATATCAAACTACATGAAAAACGTGAAAAAAGTCACTATTATACTAAATTTGACGATTTTAACTTCGAATCATAAAGCGACGTTTCGTATTTTTTAGACCCTAGAAAAGACGTATAAAGATGTTGCTTCCAATACAAATGATAAAAATCACTATGTTTTCATTAAAATTAACTAAAATGTTCCTGATTTTCGGTTTATATTACCGATGGAAGATGTACACGTAAAACCGTTCTAATCCGGCTGAAACGTCGATATATGCAACAAAAACAGAACTTCTCCCCTTTCCAATATCTTACTCAGTATTAATAATATAATATAGTGATTTTTTTCAAGTTATTCATGTAGTTTGATTTTACGTAAATATATTCGTTTTTACCAATATTTCGATACTACTTCATGTTTTCTCACGATATGTGATTTGGCATTCAAATCTCAGATTTTCGCATAATATTGCATTTTAAGCAAGTTTTCTTGCATTTTGTTTCGTACTAAACATCATCGAATTTAGCAATATTTTGCCGTTTATCATTCGCTTTTCCTTTATGTGATTCAAACAAAATATCATCGAATTAGGCAATATTTCGCCGTTTTTCCACGATTTTGTGAATTTTAAGTTTATTGGTATTAATTCATTATATATACGATAAAAATGATGCAAACACGTAATTGATTAGATAATAAACTTAAATTCTTCATCTTCAATCATCTATTTGTTTTTCGTTGAAATACTGAGTAAGATATTGAAAAGGGGAGAAGTTCGGTTTTTATTGCATATATCGACGTTTCAGCCGAAATTGTGTGGTTTTTCGTGTACATCTTCCATCGGTAATATAAACGGAAAATCAGGAACATTTTCCATCGGTAATATAAACGGAAAAAAGGGAACATTTTAGTATATTCTAATGAAAACACATTGATTTTTATCATTTGTATTGGAAACAACATTGTCATATGTCTTTTCTTAGATCTAAATAATACGAAACCTCGCTATATGATTCGAAGTTAAAATCCTTAAATTTGGTTTAACAGTTACTTTTTTCACGTTTTTTATGTAGTTTGATATTGTGTAAATATATTCATTTTCACCAATATTTCGATACTATTTCATGTAGTATCACGATATGTGATTTGGCCTTCAAATCTCAGAATTTCGCATAATATTGCATTTTAAGCATGTTTTGTTGCATTTTGTTTCGTACTAAAAATCATCGAATTTAGTAATATTTTGACGTTTATCATCCCCCTTTTCCTTTATGTGATATAAACAAAATATAATCGAATTAGGCAATATTTTGCTGTTTTTCCACGTTTTTGTGAATTTTCAGTTTATTGTTATAAATTCATTAAATATACGATAAAAATGATGCAAACACATAATTGATTAGAAATTAACCTTAAATACTGCATTTTCAATCAACTATTTGTTTCTCGTTTAAATACTTGATAAGATATTGAAAAGGGGAGAATTTCTGTTTTTATTGCATATATCAACGTTTCAGCCGGATTAGAGCGGTTTCACGTGTACATCTTCCGTCGGTAATATAAAAGGAAAATCAGGAACATTTTAGTTAATTCTAGTGAAAACACATTGATTTTTATCATTTGTATTGGAAACAACATTGTCATGTCTTTTCTTGGATCTAAATAATACGAAACCTCGCTCTATAATTTGAAGTTAAACTCCTCAAATTTGGTATAATAGTGACTTTTTTAACGTTTTTCATGTAGTTTGATATTACGTAAATATATTCATTTTTACCAATATTTCGATATTTTTTCATGTAGTATTACGATATGTGATTTGGCCTTCAAATCTCAGAATTTCGCACAGAATGTTTTAACTCTTGGGATTGTTATCTCCTCCACACTTGCCCTACAGCGTTAATTTTGGTATCAATGGACTCGCAATGAAATTCCCAACACGGTGATATGAATATAAGCGTAGAATAATGATTGCGCCCCGCCCGCAAGAGTGTAGGAAGTGGTGAAATTGTTACCCGGTATCGGTGACGAGACGACGCACGGCGCTTTGAAAGTTTATACTTATTTCACTCTCTTGACATTAATTTTCTATGTACGGCATTCATTTTTGTGTCAATGTGTTCGCAATAGAACGTTCTATGAGCCCGTAGGTAAAAAAGATCAACAAAGCGTAAGATAGAATAGCGCCAAATATAAAGCAATGCTGGAACATATCAGTGAGCGTCAAACACACACGAAATGTTTTTACTTTTGTTATGTTTGTCAAGTTTATACTTGTTGCACACAGTTATTTTTGGTTGTACATTGATCGGAATAAAATTCCCTAAACAGACATATGCATATAATACATGATATGGGGGAAGCATTACCAGTATAAACGGATAAAGTCACCCACCTGCAACCCGTTTCGGACATAATACCATTTGATCGAAGTGGTCCACACCTTTCATAAACTTATTGTACCATGCAGCCTATGGTGAGAACGAGAGCCTCATGGCGCGCAGTTTGAAACAAACCCGAAGTAAATCGGATAGAAATTGAATTTTATACAAATATTTTAAAAGAGGACATAACTTTATGTCCACTATGCGGGAGCGGTTAGCGAAACAGGACTCCTCGGTGAGTCCGGTTAGCGCGAAAGTGTTAAGCAAGTTTTCTTGCATTTTGTTTCGTACTAAAAATCATCGAATTTAGTAATATTTTGACGTTTATCATCCCCCTTTTCCTTTATGTGATATAAACAAAATATCATCGAATTAGGCAATATTTTGCCGGTTTTCCACGTTTCTGTGAATTTTCAGTTTATTGCTATTAAGGGGCATTAGGTTGCAATTTGACCTACAAATGCAATAAATGAAAAATCGTTCGATTTCAATCAAACTTTTATGACAAGTTCTATATGAAAAGTGTTTCATCTGGTCCAAGTTTCACCATAAATAGGAAGGGAGAAAAAAAATATTGAAGTAGTTGTGAAAATTATGCAAAAATGGTCAAAATCGATTATAAATCAAAAGTGTCAACTGAAATCATAACTATGACTCTTTGCTATCACAATAGCATATATTAAACAAATATTATAATTAGTTTAATTGGAAAAAAAATTTAAGAAAAAAAAAGGATTTTTTCTTTTTTTTTAATATTTTTTTTTTATTTTATTTGGGCGATTTGCATCAAACTTACACACCTGACTGTACGTAAGCATATCTGTAAGGATGCCAATTTTAAAGAAAATTCGTTGATATCAACCTCAGCTACAGATTTTAGAACCTTAGACTTTATTCATTTCTGTTTTTTTTTCAATTGAAACAAACGTTTACATAACTGATTCCTTTTTTATTCAATTTACATGAAACTTACACATTATATGTGGAGGGCATGTCTCTACGTTGGGGGGCTTTAATTTTTCTCTAAGTTCATTTATTGATTTTATAATATTAATAAACATGCCATATTTGCAAAAAAAATTTGGGGAAGTTTGAACATTTGTATTAGGAAAACTAAAGATGTTTTGGAAATTCTAAATCCCCAAATCCTTTATTATATGCTAATGTGTCAGAAAAGTGTCACAGAATAATTATATCTGAAACGTGTGTTCTGAAGTGTGGACTTGAAAATGTGTAAAAAACGTTGAAAAAAAACTACCTTTTTATTTACGCTGCAGTACTGAAACTTGGGATAATTTAAGCACTTTTCATATACAAATAGAAAATTAATATTGGTTGACATTGAACAACTTTCACTATAATAACCAGACGCCCCCTTAATTCATTAAATATACGATAAAAATGATGCAAACACATAATTGATTAGATAATAACCGTAAATACCTCATTTTCAATCAACTATTTGTTTCTCGTTAAAATACTGAGAAACATATAGAAAAGGGGAGAAGTTCGGTTTTTATTGCATATATCGACGTTTCAGCCGGAATTGAGCGGTTTTTCGTGTACATTTTCCATCGGTAATATTAATGGAAAATCAGAAATATTTTAGTTCATTTTAATGAAAGCACATTGATTTTTATCATTTGTATTGGAAACAACATTGTCATATGTCTTTTCTTGGATCTAAATAATACGAAACCTCGCTTTATGATTCGAAGTTAAAATCCTCAAATTTAGTTTAATAGTGACTTTTTTTCACGTTTATCATGTAGTTTGATATTACGTAAATATATTCATTTTCACCAATATTTCGATACTATTTCATGGAGTATCACGATATGTGATTTGGCCTTCAAATCTCAGAATTTCGCATAATATTGCATTTTAAGCATGTTTTGTTGCATATTGTTTCGTACTAAAAATCATCGAATTTAGTAATATTTTGACGTTTATCATTCCCCTTTTCCTTTATGACATATAAACAAAATATAATCGAATTAGGCAATTTTTTGCTATTTTTCCACGTTTTTGTGAATTTTCAGTTTATTGTTATAAATTCATTAATATACGATAAAAATGATGCAAACACATAATTGATTGAAATTAACCTTAAATACTGTATTTTCAATCAACTATTTGTTTCTCGTTAAAATACTTGATAAGATATTGAAAAGGGGAGAATTTCTGTTTTTATTGCATATATCGACGTTTCAGCCGGATTAGAGCGGTTTTACGTGTACATCTTCCGTCGGTAATATAAAAGGAAAATCAGGAACATTTTAGTTAATTCTAATGAAAACACATTGATTTTCATCATTTGTATTGGAAACAACATTATCATATGTCTTTTCTTGGATCTAAATAATACGAAACCTCGCTTTATGATTCGAAGTTAAAATCCTCATATATGGTATAATAGTGACTTTTTTAACGTTTTTCATGTAGTTTTATATTACGTAAATATATTCATTTTTACCAATATTTCGATACTTTTTCATGTAGTATTACGATATGTGATTTGGCCTTCAAATCTCAGAATTTCGCATAATATTGCATTTAAGCAAGTTTTCTTGCATTTTGTTTCGTACTAAAAATCATCGAATTTAGTAATATTTTGACGTTTATCGTCCCCCTTTCTTTTATGTGATATAAACAAAATATCATCGAATTAGGCAATATTTTGCCGCTTTTCCAAGTTTCAGTGAATTTTCAGTTTACTGGTATTAAGGGGGCATTAGGTTCCAATTGGCCCAAAAAATGCAATAAATGAAAACTTGTTCGATTTCAATCAAACTTTTATGACAAGTTCTATATGAAAAGTGTTTCATCTCGTCTACGTTTCAGCATCGTAGCTTAAATAAGAAGGGAGAAAAAAAATATTGAAGTAGTTGTGAAAATTTTGCAAAAATGGTCAAAATCGATTATCAATCAAAAGTGTCAACTGAAATCATAACTACGACTCTTTGCTATCACAATAGCATATATTAGACAAATATTATAATTAGTTTAATTGGAAAACAATTTTAAGAAAAAAAAAAAAAAAAAAAGATTTTTTTTCTTTTTTTTTAAATATTTTTTTTTTAATTTGTTTTGAGCGATTTGCATCAAACTTACACACCTGACTGTACATAAGCATATCTGTAAGGATACCAATTTTGGAGAAAATTGGTTGATGTCAACCTCAGCCACAGATTTTAGAACCTTAGACTTTATTCATTCCTTTTTTTTTAATTCACACAAACGTTTACAAAACTGATTCCTTTTTTATTCAATTTACATGAAACTTACACAGTATATGTGGAGGGCATGTCTCTACATTGGGGGGCTTTCATTTTTCTCTAAGTTCATTTATTGATTTTATAATATTAATAAACATGCCATATTTGCAAAATAATTTTGGGGAAGTTTGAACATTTGTATTAGGAAAACTAAAGATGTTTTGGAAATTCTAAATCCCCAAATCCTTTATTATATGCTAATGTGTCAGAAAAGTGTCATAGAATAATTATATCTGAAACGTGTGTTCTGAAGTGTGGACTTGAAAATGTGTAAAAAACGTTAAAAAAACAAAAAAAAGAACTACCTTTCTATTTACGCTGCAGTACTGAAACTTGGGATAATTTAAGCACTTTTCATATACAACTAGAAAATTAATATTGGTTGACATTGAACAACTTTCACTATAATAACCAGACGCCCCCTTAATTCATTATATATACGATAAAAATGATGCAAACACATAATTGATTAGATAATAACCGTAAATACCTCATTTTCAATCAACTATTTGCTTCTCGTTAAAATACTGAGAAACATATTAAAAAGGGGAGAAGTTCGGTTTTTTTTGCATATATCGACGTTTCAGCTGGAATTTAGCGGTTTTTCGTGTACATTTTCCATCGGTAAACTAACGGAAAATCAGAAACATTTTTCGTTCATTTTAATGAAAACACATTGATTTTTATCATTTGTATTGGAAACAACATTGTCATATGTCTTTTCTTGGATCTAAATAATGTGAAACCTCGCTTTATGAATCGAAGTTAAAATCCTCAAATTTAGTTTAATAGTGACTTTTTTCACGTTTTTCATGTAGTTTGATATTACGTAAATATATTCATTTTCACCAATATTTCGATACTATTTCATGTAGTATCACGATATGTGATTTGGCCTTCAAATCTCAGAATTTCGCATAATATTGCATTTTAAGCATGTTTTGTTGCATTTTGTTTCGTACTAAAAATCATCGAATTTAGTAATATTTTGACGTTTATCATCCCATTTTCCATTATGTGATTTAAACAAAATATCATCGCATTAGGCAATATTTTGCCGTTTTTCCACGTTTTTGTGAATTTTTACTTTATTGTTATAAAATTCATTAAATATACGATAAAAATGATACAAACACATAATTGATTAGATATTAACCTTAAATACTTCATTTTCAATCATCTATTTGTTTCTCATTGAAATACTGAGTAAGATATTGAAGATGGGAGAATTTCTGTTTTTATTGCATATATCTACTTTTCAGCCCGAATAGAGCGGTTTTACGTGTACCGCTTCCATCGGTAATATAAACGGAAAATCAGGAACATTTTAGTTAATTCTAATGAAAACACATTGATTTTTATCATTTGTATTGGAAACAACATTGTCATATGTCTTTTCTTGGATCTAAATAATACGAAACCTTGCTTTATGATTCAAAGCTAAAATCCTCAAATTGGTATAATAGTGACTTTTTCACGTTTTTCATGTAGTTTGATATTACGTAAATATATTCATTTTTACCAATTTTTCGATACTACTTCATGTTTTCTCACGATATGTGATTTGGCCTTCAAATCTCAGAATTTCCCAAATGTTGCTTTTTTAAGCAAGTTTTCTTGCATTTTGTTTCGTACTAAACATCATCGAATTTAGCATTATTTTGAAGATTATCATCCCCTTTTCCATTATGTGATTTAAACAAAATATCATCGCATTAGGCAATATTTTGCAGTTTTTGTGAATTTTCAGTTTATTGGTATTAATTCATTAAATATACGATAAAAATGATGCAAACACGTAATTGATTAGATAATAAACTTAAGTAGTTCATCTTCAATCATCTATTTGTTTCTCGTTGAAATACTGAGTAAGATATTGAAAAGGGGAGAAGTTCGGTTTTTATTGCATATAACGACGTTTCACCCGGAATTGTGCGGTTTTACGTGTACCTCTTCCATCGGTAATATAAACGGAAAATCAGGAACATTTTAGTTCATACTAATGAAAACACATTGATTTTTATCATTTGTAATGGAAACAACATTGTCAAATGTCTTTTCTTGGATCTAAATAATACGAAACTTCGCTTTATGATTCGAAGTTAAAATCCTTAAATTTGGTATAATAGTGACTTTTTTCACGTTTTTCATGAAGTTTGATATTACGTAAATATATTTATTTTTTACCAATATTTCGATACTTTTTCATGATGTGTCACGATATGTGATTTGGCCTTCAAATCTAAGAATTTCGCATAATATTGCATTTTAAGCAAGTTTTCTTGCATTTTGTTTCGTACTATAAATCATCGAATTTAGTAATATTTTTACTTTTATCATCCCCCTTTTCCTTTATGTGATATAAACAAAATATCATCGAATTAGGCCATATTTTGCGGTTTTTCCACGTTTTTGTGAATTTCCAGTTTATTGTTATTAATTCATTAAATATACGATAAAAATGATACAAACACATTGTTGATTAGATAATAACCTTAAATACTTCATTTTCAATCATCTATTTGTTTCTCGTTGAAATACTGAGTAAGATATTGAAAAGGGGAGAATTCCTGTTTTTATTGCATATATTGACGTTTCAGCCGGAATAGAGCGGTTTTACGTGTACATCTTCCATCAGTAATATAAACGGAAAATCAGGAACATTTTAGTTAATTCTAATGAAAACACATTGATTTTTATCATTTGTATTGGAAACAACATTGTCATATGTCTTTTCATGGATCTAAATTATACGAAACCTCGCTTTATGATTCGAAGTTAAAATCCTCAAATTTGGTATAATAGTGACTTTTTTCACGTTTTTCATGTAGTTTGATATTACGTAAATATA
This sequence comes from Procambarus clarkii, assembly GCF_040958095.1. Classification (NCBI taxonomy): domain Eukaryota; kingdom Metazoa; phylum Arthropoda; class Malacostraca; order Decapoda; family Cambaridae; genus Procambarus; species Procambarus clarkii. The sequence continues at coordinate 6,961,170 of NC_091169.1, forward strand.
TTAATTTTTACCAATATTTCGATACTATTTCATGTAGTATCACGATATGTGGTTTGGCCTTCATATCTCAGATTGTCGCATAATATTGCATTTTAAGCAAGTTTTCTTGCATTTTGTTTCGTACTAAACATCATCGAATTTATCAATATTTTTACGTTTATCATCCTCTTTTCCTTTATGTGATTTAAACAAAATATCATCGAATTAGGCAATATTTTGCCGTTTTTCAACGTTTCTGTGAATTTTGAGTTTATTGGTAATTATTCATTATATATACGATAAAAATGATACAAACAGATAATTGATTAGATAATAACCTTAAATACTTCATTTTCAATCATATTTTTTTTCTCGTTAAAATACTGAGAAACATATTGAAAAGGGGAGCCTGACTCCCAGTCACACCTGACTGTACGTAAGCATATCTGTAAGGATGCCTATTTTGGAGAAAATTGGTTGATGTCAACCTCAGCCACAGATTTTAGAACCATAGACATTATTCATTTCTGTTTTTTTTTCAATTGACACAAACGTTTACAAAACTGATTCCTTTTTTATTCAACTTACATGAAACTTACACAGTATATGTGGAGGGCATGTCTCTACATTGGGGGGCTTCATTTTTGTCTAAGTTCTTTTATTGATTTTATAATAGCAATAAACATGCCATATTTGCAAACAATTTTTTGGGAAGTTTGAACATTTGTATTAGGAAAACTAAAGATATTTTGGAAATTCTAAATCCCCAAATCCTTTATTATATGCTAATGTGTCAGAAAAGTGCCACAGAATAATTATATCTGAAACGTGTGTTCTGAAGTGTGGACTTGAAAATGTTTGAAAAACGTTGAAAAAAAAAACTACCTTTCTATTTACTCTGCAGTACTGAAACTTGGAATAATTTATGCACTTTTCATATACAACTAGAAAATTAATATTGGTTGACATTGAACAACTTTCACTATAATAACCAGACGTCCCCTTAATTCATTAAATATACGATAAAAATGATGCAAACACATAAATGATTAGATAATAACCGTAAATACCTCATTTTCAATCAACTATTTGTTTCTCGTTAAAATACTGAGAAACATATTAAAAAGGGGAGAAGTTCGGTTTTTATTGCATATATCGACGTTTCAGCTGGAATTGAGCGGTTTTTCGTGTACATTTTCCATCGGTAATATTAACGGAAAATCAGAAACATTTTAGTTCATTTTAATGAAAACACATTGATTTTTATCATTTGTATTGGAAACAACATTGTCATATGTCTTTTCTTGGATCTAAATAATGCGAAACCTCGCTTTATGATTCGAAGTTAAAATCCTCAAATTTAGTTTAATAGTGACTTTTTTCACGTTTTTCATGTAGTTTGATATTACGTAAATATATTAATTTTCACCAATATTTCGATACTTTTTCATGTAGTATCACGATATGTGATTTGGCCTTCAAATCTCAGAATTTCGCATAATATTGCATTTAAGCAAGTTTTCTTGCATTTTGTTTCGTACTAAAAATCATCGAAATTAGTAATATTTTGACGTTTATCATCCCCCCTTTCCTTTATGTGATATAAACAAAATATCATCGAATTAGGCAATATTTTGCCGCTTTTCCACGTTTCTGTGAATTTTCAGTTTATTGGTATTAAGGGGGCATTAGGTTCCAATTTGCCCCACAAATGCAATAAATGAAAACTCGTTCGATTTCAATCAAACTTTTTTGACAAGTTCTATATGAAAAGTGTTTCATCTGGTCCAAGTTTCACCATAAATTGGAAGGGAGAAAAAAAATATTGAAGTAGTTGTGAAAATTATGCAAAAATGGTCAAAATCGATTATCAATCATAAGTGTCAACTGAAATTATAACTACGGCTCTTTGTTATCACAATAGCATATAATAAACAAATATTATAATTAGTTTAATTGGAAAAGAAATTAAGAAAAAAAAAGGATTTTTTTCTTTTTTTTTTAAATATTTTTTTTTCATTTTATTTGGGCGATTTGCATCAAACTTACACACCTGACTGTACGTAAGCATATCTGTAAGGATGCCAATTTTGGAGAAAATTGGTTGATGTCAACCTCAGCCACAGATTTTAGAGCGTTAGACTTTATTCATTTGTTTTTTTTCAATTGACACAAACGTTTACAAAACTGATTCCTTTTTCATTCAATTTATATGAAACTTACACAGTATATGTGGAGGGCATGTCTCTACATTCGGGGGCTTTCATTTTTCTCTAAGTTCATTTATTGGTTTTATAATACCAATAAACAGGCCATATTTGCAAAAAAAATTTGGGGAAGTTTGAACATTTGTATTAGGAAAACTTAAGATGTTTTGGAAATTCTAAATCCCCAAATCCTTTATTATATGCTAATGTGTCAGAAAAGTGTCACAGAATAATTATATCTGAAACGTGTGTTCTGAAGTGTGGACTTGAAAATGTGTAAAAAACGTTGAAAAAAACTACCTTTCTATTTAATGCAGAGATGCAGAGGCTCAAGAGAAAGATGTAGAGGCTTAAGAGAGTGATGCAGAGGGACAAGAGAATGATGCAGAGGCTCAGGAGAGGGATGCAGAGGCTCTTGAGAGTGATGCAGAGGCTTAAGAGAGTGTTGCAAAGGCTCAAGAGAGGGATGCTGAGGCTCATGAGAGGGATGCAGGAGTTTAAGAGAGGGATGCAGAGCCTTAAGAGAAAGATGCAGAGGCTTAAGAGAGGGATGCAGAGGCTCAAGAGAGTGATGCAGAGGCTTCAGAGAGGAATGCAGAGGCTGAAGAGAATGATGCAGAGGCTTCAGAGAGGGATGCAGAGGCTGAAGAGAATGATGCATAGGCTTAAGAGAGGGATGCAGAGGCTGATGAGAGTGATGCAGAAGCTCAAGTGAGTGATGCAGAGGCTCAAGAGAGTGATGCAGAGGCTGAAGAGAATGATGCAGAGGCTTAAGAGAGTGGTGCAGAGGCTGAAGAGAATGATGCAGAGGGTTAAAAGAGTGATGCAGAGGCTCAGGAGAGTGATGCAGAGGCTCAAGAGAGTGATGCAGAGGCTGAAGAGAATGATGTAGAGGCTTAAGAGAGTGATGCAGAGGCTGAAGAGAGTGATGCAGAGGCTCAAGAGAGGGATGCAGAGGCTCATGAGAGGGATGCAGGAGTTTAAGAGAGGGATGCAGAGCCTTAAGAGAAAGATGCAGAGGCTTAAGAGAGGGATGCAGAGGCTCAAGAGAGTGATGCAGAGGCTTCAGAGAGGAATTCAGAGGCTGAAGAGAATGATGCAGAGGCTTCAGAGAGGGATGCAGAGGCTGAAGAGAATGATGCATAGGCTTAAGAGAGGGATGCAGAGGCTGATGAGAGTGATGCAGAGGCTCAAGAGAGTGGAATTCCTCAACAAACATAGGAATGTGCCTGAATGTCAACAGTGATTGCCCGGACAGGTACAAGAGGAGTGTTGTTAACGCTTATGTCGACCGTGCTCTCAGGCACAGCTCAGAATGGAAGCAAGTCGACGAAGAACTCTGTAGGGTAAGACAGGTCCAAGTCAACAACGGCTTCTCCAATGGTTTCGTGGAAGACATCATAAGAAGGAAAGTGAAACGCCATGCAACCTCTGAAGAGACAACTAACACAACACCTATACCCCCCCTATTAGACTATTTTACAGGAACTTCTTTTCCAGAGCCCATAAAACGGAGGAAAGGGTCCTGAAAGATATTGTCAGTAGAAACGTTATCCCTACAGACAAAAATCAGAAGATACAACTGACAATTTACTATAAAACCAAAAAAACGGCCAGCCTACTCATGAGAAACTCTCCAGACACAAAGCAGAATGTTTTAAAAGAGACCAACGTCGTCTATGCCTTCAAATGCTCTCTTGGGGATTGTAAGCCTCAAAAAACTCAGTATATAGGCAAGACAACAACATCTCTTTCCAGGCGTTTAACGATGCATAAGCAACAGGGCTCCATTAAGGAACATATAGCTTCTCCCACAACCGAACCATCACCAGAGAAATCTTAGCAAACAACACAGAAATCATCGATAGATACAGCGATAGCAGGCGGCTCGACGTCTGCGAGGCACTACACATCAAGAAGTCAACACCAGCAATCAACAGCCAATTAATGCACAACTATATTCTACCCACTTCAAGACTCCGCTCCAATATAGAAGCATCAAGAAATATGGGCCAATAAAAATAGGCCTTCTGCAGTTACCTACCTTTAATACCTGTTTGTATTTCATTGTTTCGTGTACTGTCTTGTGTTAAAAGTTTATTTTCACTTCATCCAAAACAATTGTAACATGTCACTTCACCCAAATGTAGGTATAAAAACTCGAAAGATGTTTAAGCTCTATTCAGTTAAAGATGTGTGTGTGTGTGTAAACTAAAGTCTTTGAAAATGTAATAAGTTTTACGAAACGCGCTCAAGTGTCACGTCATACTAGAAATAAAAATGAATTTTGGAGAATTGATCTTTGAATAACCATCAAAAGTGAAAAGAAACGTAAGAAAGATCGAGGAAATTCGTGTTAGAATTATTAATCTTACTTTTTCGGTCATATTTAATAATATATATATATATATATATATATATATATATATATATATATATATATATATATATATATATATATATATATATATATATATATATATATATATATATACATATATATATTATATGTATATATATATATATGTCGTACCTAGTAGCCAGAACGCACTTCTCAGCCTACTATGCAAAGCCCAATTTGCCTAATAAGCCAAGTTTTCTTGAATTAATTGTTTTTCGACTACCTAACCTACCTAACCTAACCTAACCTAACTTTTTCAGCTACCTAACCTAACCTAACCTATAAAGATAGGTTAGGTTAGGTTAGGTAGGGTTGGTTAGGTTCGGTCATATATCTACGTTAATTTTAACCCCAATAAAAAAAATTGACCTCATACATAATGAAATGGGTAGCTTTATCATTTCATAAGAAAAAAATTAGAGAAAATATATTAATTCAGGAAAACTTGGCTTATTAGGCAAATCGAGCCGTGCATAGTAGGCTGAGAAGTGCGTTCTGGCTACTAGGTACGACATATATATTTATATATATATATATATATATATATATATATATATATATATATATATATATATATATATATATATATATATATATATATAAATATATATATATATATAATATATATATATATATTATTAAATATGACCGAAAAACTAAGATTAATAATTCTAACACGAATTTCCTCGATCTTTCTTACGTTTCACGAATTCTTACACGAATTTCCTCGATCTATATATACATATATATATATATATATATATATATATATATATATATATATATATATATATATATATATATATATATATATATATATATATATATATATATATATATATATATATATATATGCGAACAAGCCTGAATGGTCCCCAGGACAATATGCAACTGAAAACTCACACCCCAGAAGTGACTCGAACCCATACTCCCAGGAGCAACACAACTGGTATGTACAAGATGCCTTAATCCACTTGACCATCACGACCAGACATAATGAGGTGATAGCCGAGGCTATTTGAACCACCCCACCGCCGGCACTCGGATAGTAATCTTGGGCATAGCATTTTACCAAATCACCTCATTCTTTGGGGCACACGTGAGGAACACAAATGCGAACAAGCCTGAATGGTCCCCAGGACAATATGCAACTGAAAACTCACACCCCAGAAGTGACTCGAACCCATACTCCCAGGAGCAACACAACTGGTATGTACAAGACGCCTTAATCCACTTGACCATCACGACCGGACATAATGAGGTGATAGCCGAGGCTATTTGAACCACCCCACCGCCGGCACTCGGATAGTAATCTTGGGCATAGCATTTTACCAAATCACCTCATTCTTTGGGGCACACGTGAGGAACACAAATGCGAACAAGCCTGAATGGTCCCCAGGACAATATGCAACTGAAAACTCACACCCCAGAAGTGACTCGAACCCATACTCCCAGGAGCAACACAACTGGTATGTACAAGACGCCTTAATCCACTTGACCATCACGACCGGACATAATGAGGTGATAGCCGAGGCTATTTGAACCACCCCACCGCCGGCACTCGGATAGTAATCTTGGGCATAGCATTTTACCAAATCACCTCATTCTTTGGGGCACACGTGAGGAACACAAATGCGAACAAGCCTGAATGGTCCCCAGGACAATATGCAACTGAAAACTCACACCCCAGAAGTGACTCGAACCCATACTCCCAGGAGCAACACAACTGGTATGTACAAGACGCCTTAATCCACTTGACCATCACGACCGGACATAATGAGGTGATAGCCGAGGCTATTTGAACCACCCCACCGCCGGCACTCGGATAGTAATCTTGGGCATAGCATTTTACCAAATCACCTCATTCTTTGGGGCACACGTGAGGAACACAAATGCGAACAAGCCTGAATGGTCCCCAGGACAATATGCAACTGAAAACTCACACCCCAGAAGTGACTCGAACCCATACTCCCAGGAGCAACACAACTGGTATGTACAAGACGCCTTAATCCACTTGACCATCACGACCGGACATAATGAGGTGATAGCCGAGGCTATTTGAACCACCCCACCGCCGGCACTCGGATAGTAATCTTGGGCATAGCATTTTACCAAATCACCTCATTCTTTGGGGCACACATGAGGAACACAAATGCGAACAAGCCTGAATGGTCCCCAGGACAATATGCAACTGAGGTGTGAGTTTTCAGTTGCATATTGTCCTGGGGACCATTCAGGCTTGTTCGCATTTGTGTTCCTCACGTGTGCCCCAAAGAATGAGGTGATTTGGTAAAATGCTATGCCCAAGATTACTATCCGAGTGCCGGCGGTGGGGTGGTTCAAATAGCCTCGGCTATCACCTCATTATGTCCGGTCGTGATGGTCAAGTGGATTAAGGCGTCTTGTACATACCAGTTGTGTTGCTCCTGGGAGTATGGGTTCGAGTCACTTCTGGGGTGTGAGTTTTCAGTTGCATATTGTCCTGGGGACCATTCAGGCTTGTTCGCATTTGTGTTCCTCACGTGTGCCCCAAAGAATGAGGTGATTTGGTAAAATGCTATGCCCAAGATTACTATCCGAGTGCCGGCGGTGGGGTGGTTCAAATAGCCTCGGCTATCACCTCATTATGTCCGGTCGTGATGGTCAAGTGGATTAAGGCGTCTTGTACATACCAGTTGTGTTGCTCCTGGGAGTATGGGTTCGAGTCACTTCTGGGGTGTGAGTTTTCAGTTATATATATATATATATATAATTCGTGTAAGAATTCGTGAAACGTAAGAAAGATCGAGGAAATTCGTGTTAGAATTATTAATCTTAGTTTTTCGGTCATATTTAATAATATATATATATATATATATTATATATATATATATATATATATATATATATATATATATATATATATATATATATATATATATATATATATATATTAATAATTCTAACACGAATTTTCTCAATCTTTCGTACATTACGCTTCACTGTTGGAGGTAAATCAAAAATCACTTCTCCAAAACTAAGTTCCAAAGGGTAACGAAGGACACTACAGCCGAATTAAAAGCAAAGGTCAACAAACTGATCGAAACTGTGAACGCCAAGAAATCCGGACTCCACCTGCCAAAGATCATTGGGGAATATAAACCTGGATATGCGTATGGAAATGTCAAGACGCACAAGCCTGGAAACCCACTTCGGCCAATCATTAGCCAGATACCCACACCCACGTACAGACTGGCGAAGCGACTCAACGGCCTGCTGACTCCTTATGTTCCTTGCGCCTTCAGCCTGAAGTCTCCAAAGGAATTTGTGGACTTACTGCGGGGCACACGGGCCACAGGGATAAGAGCCTCGTTGGACGTAGAATCGCTGTTTACCAACGTACCTGTGGACGAGACAATCGGAATGATAGCCGACAGAGTGTATCGTGATCCAGCCTGTACTCCTCTTGACATGCCAGAAAGTATTCTGAGGAAACTACTCCAAGCTTGTACTAAAGAGGCACCCTTCTTGAGCCCGGATGGGCACATGTATAAGCAAGTAGATGGGGTCGCCATGGGTTCTCCCCTAGGTGTCCTGTTTGCAAACTTCTACATGGGTACCATCGAGCAAAAAGTCTTAGTCGACATGAACTTGAAACCGGCCATATACTGCAGGTATGTTGACGACATTTTTACACAGGTACCTGATGTCAGACATCTGCAGGAGCTGAAGGAGGCGTTTGAGCAGAGTTCCGTGCTGCGTTTCACTTACGAGACGGAAAAGGATGGGATGCTGCCTTTTCTAGATGTAACAGTCATGGAAAAGGGCGGAGGTTTCCACACTGCAGTCTACACTAAGGAAACAAACATAGGAATGTGCCTAAATGCCAACAGCGACTGCCCTGACAGGTACAAGAGGAGTGTTGTTAATGTATACGTCGACCGTGCTCTCAGCCACAGCTCAGAATGGAAGCAAGTCGACGAAGAACTCTGTAGGGTAAGGCAGGTCCTAGTCAATAACGGCTTCTCCAATGGTTTCATCGAAGACATCATAAGAAGGAAAGTGAAAAGCCATGCAACCTCTGAAGAGACAACTAACACAACACCTATACCCCCTATTAGACTATTTTACAGGAACTTCTTTTCCACAGCTCATAAAACGGAGGAAAGGGTCCTGAAAGATATTGTTAATAGAAACGTTATCCCTACAGACAAAAATCAGAGGATACAACTGACGATTTACTATAAAACCAGAAAAACGGCCAGCCTACTCATGAGAAACTCTCCAGACACAAAACAGAACGCTTTAAAAGAGACTAACGTCGTCTATGCCTTCAAATGCCCACTTGGGGACTGTAAGCTCCAAAAAACCCAGTATATAGGCAAGACAACAACATCTCTTTCTAGGCGTTTAACGATGCATAAGCAACAGGGCTCCATTAAGGAACATATAATCTCTTCCCATAACCAAACCATCGCCAGAGAAATCCTAGTAAACAACACAGAAATCATCGATAGATACAGCGATAGCAGGCGGCTTGACGTTTGCGAGGCACTACACATCAAGAAGTCAACACCAGCAATCAACAGCCAATTATTGCACAACTATATTCTACCCACCTCAAAACTCCGCTCCAATATAGAAGCATCAAGAAATATGGACCAATAGGCTTTCTACAAACACTTCTATTCAATACCCATTGTTTCTGTTCTGTCTTGTGTTGATACTTTTAATACCCTATTAATATCCCCTCTTGTTCTGTCTTGTGCTAATGCCACATCACCCCTCCCACCTCACTCAAATGTAGATATAAAATCAGAGATACGTAAGTTCTAATCAGTTGTGTATTTGTGAAGTCTTTGAAAATGTAATAAGTTTTACGAAACGCGCCCGTGTCGCGTCAGACTAGAAATAAAAATGAATTTTGGAGAAGTGATTTTTGATTCACCTCCAACAGTGAAGCGTAATGTACGAAAGATTGAGAAAATTCGTGTTAGAATTATTAGTCTTACTTTTTCGGTCATATTTAATAATATATGTCTACAGGAAAGACTGCTACCAAAATATACTAATATATATATATATATATATATATATATATATATATATATATATATATATATATATATATATGTCGTACCTAGTAGCCAGAACGCACTTCTCAGCCTATTATGCAAGGCCCGATTTGCCTAATAAGCCAAGTTTTCATGAATTATTTGTTTTTCGTCTACCTAACCAACCTAACCTTATTTAACCTAACTTTTTCGGCTACCTAACCTAACCTAACCTATAAAGATAGGATAGGTTAGGTTAGGTAGGGTAGGTTAGGTCATATATCTACGTTAATTTTAACTCCAATAAAAAAAAATTGACGTCATACATAATGAAATGGGTAGCTTTATCATTTCATAAGAAAAAAATTAGAGAAAATATATTAATTCAGGAAAACTTGGCTTATTAGGCAAATCGGGCCTTGCATAGTAGGCTGAGAAGTGCGTTCTGGCTACTAGGTACGACATATATATATATATATATATATATATATATATATATATATATATATATATATATATATATATATTGCCATGCCACGGTAGCATGGCAATCGCCATGCCACCGTGTGCTGGTCGGCCTGTACACGTATCAACAAACTTGTGTTCCGAGGTAATCCTCGCCTTCCGAGACACATTTTCCGAGGAAATCCTGCGCATATTCCGAAAAACTCGCATACAGGGACACTCGTGTTCCGAGGTACCACTGTATATATATATATATATATATATATATATATATATATATATATATATATATATATATATATATATATATATATATATATATGAAAATGAAAACTCACACCCCAAAAGTGACTCGAACCCATACTCCCAGAAGCAACGCAACTGGTAACTACAGGGCGCCTTAATCCGCTTGACCATCACGGCCGTCAAAAGGAAGTGATAGCCGAGGCTATTTGAGCCACTTCCCCGACGGCAACTCGGATGGTAATCTTGGGCATAGCATTTCACCAAATCACCTCATTCTTTGGGGCACACGTGAGGAACACAAATGCGAACAAGCCTGAATGGTCCCCAGGACTATATGCGAATGAAAACTCACACCCCAGAAGTGACTCGAACCCATACTCCCAGAAGCAACGCAACTGGTAACTACAGGGCGCCTTAATCCGCTTGACCATCACGGCCGTCAAAAGGAAGTGATAGCCGAGGCTATTTGAGCCACTTCCCCGACGGCAACTCGGATGGTAATCTTGGGCATAGCATTTCACCAAATCACCTCATTCTTTGGGGCACACATGAGGAACACAAATGCGAACAAGCCTGAATGGTCCCCAGGACTATATGCGAATGAAAACTCACACCCCAGAAGTGACTCGAACCCATACTCCCAGAAGCAACGCAACTGGTAACTACAGGGCGCCTTAATCCGCTTGACCATCACGGCCGTCAAAAGGAAGTGATAGCCGAGGCTATTTGAGCCACTTCCCCGACGGCAACTCGGATGGTAATCTTGGGCATAGCATTTCACCAAATCACCTCATTCTTTGGGGCACACGTGAGGAACACAAATGCAAACAAGCCTGAATGGTCCCCAGGACTATATGCGAATGAAAACTCACACCCCAGAAGTGCCCAAGATTACCATCCGAGTTGCCGTCGGGGAAGTGGCTCAAATAGCCTCGGCTATCACTTCCTTTTGACGGCCGTGATGGTCAAGCGGATTAAGGCGCCCTGTAGTTACCAGTTGCGTTGCTTCTGGGAGTATGGGTTCGAGTCACTTCTGGGGTGTGAGTTTTCATTCGCATATAGTCCTGGGGACCATTCAGGCTTGTTCGCATTTGTGTTCCTCACGTGTGCCCCAAAGAATGAGGTGATTTGGTGAAATGCTATGCCCAAGATTACCATCTGAGTTGCCGTCGGGGAAGTGGCTCAAATAGCCTCGGCTATCACTTCCTTTTGACGGCCGTGATGGTCAAGCGGATTAAGGCGCCCTGTAGTTACCAGTTGCGTTGCTTCTGGGAGTATGGGTTCGAGTCACTTCTGGGGTGTGAGTTTTCATTCGCATATAGTCCTGGGGACCATTTAGGCTTGTTCGCATATATATATATATATATATATATATATATATATATATATATATATATATATATATATATATATATATATATATATATATATATATATTTATATATATATATATATATATATATATAACTTTTTAGACACTCAACCCACCAGGGGACTGTGCATTAAGCATTTGGCACTGAGTTTTCCCATATAACAGGAACCGATGAAAGAGCATCCGAGGTCCCACACTATCTCATCGCCTGGGAGAGGATTTGAGTTCTAGTTGGTTAAATACCCCAGAATTCCTACCTCTCTTATGGCTTTGAAGTATAGCGTAGTGGATACAGCATGCAACTGCCACCTTGTTGGCCAGTGTTCGAGTCCCCTGGTGGGTTGAGTGTCTAAAAAGTTATAAACTTCAGCTACTGGAATAGGGTAGTCTGTGCATTAAGCATTTGGCACTGAGTTTTCCTATATATATATATATATATATATATATATATATATATATATATATATATATATATATATATATATATATATACATATATGTATATATGTATATATATATATATATGTCGTACCTAGTAGCCAGAACTCACTTTTCAGCCTACAATGCAAGGCCCGATTTGCCTAATAAGCCAAGTTTTCATGAATTAATATATTTTCTCTAATTTTTTTCTTATGAAATGATAAAGCAACCCATATCATTATGTAAGAGGTCAATTTTTTTTTATTGGAGTTAAAATTAACGTAGATATATGACCGAACCTAACCAACCCTACCTAACCTAACCTAACCTATCTTTATAGGTTAGGTTTGGTTAGGTAGCCGAAAAAGTTAGGTTAGGTTAGGTTAGGTAGGTTAGGTAGTCGAAAAGCAATTAATTCATGAAAACTTGGCTTATTAGGCAAATCGGGCCCTGCATAGTAGGCTCAGAAGTGAGTTCTGGCTACTAGGTACGACATATATATATATATATATATGCCTATACTTGCATAAACCACAAGTGAAGATAAACAATCTTTGGACAACACCCACCAGTGGGACTCGAACCCAGAAAGCACAACTACCTTCCAGTAGCTGGCATAACTAGTATGCTTTAACCCACTACGCCATCAGACCTTACAAAAGAAGTAGATAGTTCGAGATATATATATCTCAAACATCTCTACCTCCCGAAGGCACCAGATGAGTGAGGGGTCAGTCTGCAATTTTCGTCAAGCCACTGTCAATGTGAGAGAACTCGTGTCCAGCTTATAAGCCTATACTTGCATAAACCACAAGTGAAGATAAACAATCTTTGGACAACACCCACCAGTGGGACTCGAACCCAGAAAGCACAACTACCTTCCAGTAGCTGGCATAACTAGTATGCTTTAACCCACTACGCCATCAGACCTTACATTAGAAGTAGATAGTTCGAGATATATATATCTCAAACATCTCTACCTCCCGAAGGCACCAGATGAGTGAGGGGTCAGTCTGCAATTTTCGTCAAGCCACTGTCAATGTGAGAGAACTCGTGTCCAGCTTATAAGCCTATACTTGCATAAACCACAAGTGAAGATAAACAATCTTTGGACAACACCCACCAGTGGGACTCGAACCCAGAAAGCACAACTACCTTCCAGTAGCTGGCATAACTAGTATGCTTTAACCCACTACGCCATCAGACCTTACAAAAGAAGTAGATAGTTCGAGATATATATATCTCAAACATCTCTACCTCCCGAAGGCACCAGATGAGTGAGGGGTCAGTCTGCAATTTTCGTCAAGCCACTGTCAATGTGAGAGAACTCGTGTCCAGCTTATAAGCCTATACTTGCATAAACCACAAGTGAAGATAAACAATCTTTGGACAACACCCACCAGTGGGACTCGAACCCAGAAAGCACAACTACCTTCCAGTAGCTGGCATAACTAGTATGCTTTAACCCACTACGCCATCAGACCTTACAAAAGAAGTAGATAGTTCGAGATATATATATCTCAAACATCTCTACCTCCCGAAGGCACCAGATGAGTGAGGGGTCAGTCTGCAATTTTCGTCAAGCCACTGTCAATGTGAGAGAACTCGTGTCCAGCTTATAAGCCTATACTTGCATAAACCACAAGTGAAGATAAACAATCTTTGGACAACACCCACCAGTGGGACTCGAACCCAGAAAGCACAACTACCTTCCAGTAGCTGGCATAACTAGTATGCTTTAACCCACTACGCCATCAGACCTTACAAAAGAAGTAGATAGTTCGAGATATATATATCTCAAACATCTCTACCTCCCGAAGGCACCAGATGAGTGAGGGGTCAGTCTGCAATTTTCGTCAAGCCACTGTCAATGTGAGAGAACTCGTGTCCAGCTTATAAGCCTATACTTGCATAAACCACAAGTGAAGATAAACAATCTTTGGACAACACCCACCAGTGGGACTCGAACCCAGAAAGCACAACTACCTTCCAGTAGCTGGCATAACTAGTATGCTTTAACCCACTACGCCATCAGACCTTACAAAAGAAGTAGATAGTTCGAGATATATATATCTCAAACATCTCTACCTCCCGAAGGCACCAGATGAGTGAGGGGTCAGTCTGCAATTTTCGTCAAGCCACTGTCAATGTGAGAGAACTCGTGTCCAGCTTATAAGCCTATACTTGCATAAACCACAAGTGAAGATAAACAATCTTTGGACAACACCCACCAGTGGGACTCGAACCCAGAAAGCACAACTACCTTCCAGTAGCTGGCATAACTAGTATGCTTTAACCCACTACGCCATCAGACCTTATAAAAGAAGTAGATAGTTCGAGATATATATATCTCAAACATCTCTACCTCCCGAAGGCACCAGATGAGTGAGGGGTCAGTCTGCAATTTTCGAGTCCCACTGGTGGGTGTTGTCCAAAGATTGTTTATCTTCACTTGTGGTTTATGCAAGTATAGGCTTATAAGCTGGACACGAGTTCTCTCACATTGACAGTGGCTTGACGAAAATTGCAGACTGACCCCTCACTCATCTGGTGCCTTCGGGAGGTAGAGATGTTTGAGATATATATATCTCGAACTATCTACTTCTTTTGTAAGGTCTGATGGCGTAGTGGGTTAAAGCATACTAGTTATGCCAGCTACTGGAAGGTAGTTGTGCTTTCTGGGTTCGAGTCCCAATGGTGGGTGTTGTCCAAAGATTGTTTATCTTCACTTGTGGTTTATGCAAGTATAGGCTTATAAGCTGGACACGAGTTCTCTCACATTGACAGTGGCTTGACGAAAATTGCAGACTGACCCCTCACTCATCTGGTGCCTTCGGGAGGTAGAGATGTTTGAGATATATATATCTCGAACTATCTACTTCTTTTGTAAGGTCTGATGGCGAAGTGGGTTAAAGCATACTAGTTATGCCAGCTACTGGAAGGTAGTTGTGCTTTCTGGGTTCGAGTCCCACTGGTGGGTGTTGTCCAAAGATTGTTTATCTTCACTTGTGGTTTATGCAAGTATAGGCTTATAAGCTGGACACGAGTTCTCTCACATTGACAGTGGCTTGACGAAAATTGCAGACTGACCCCTCACTCATCTGGTGCCTTCGGGAGGTAGAGATGTTTGAGATATATATATCTCGAACTATCTACTTCTTTTGTAAGGTCTGATGGCGTAGTGGGTTAAAGCATACTAGTTATGCCAGCTACTGGAAGGTAGTTGTGCTTTCTGGGTTCGAGTCCCACTGGTGGGTGTTGTCCAAAGATTGTTTATCTTCACTTGTGGTTTATGCAAGTATAGGCTTATAAGCTGGACACGAGTTCTCTCACATTGACAGTGGCTTGACGAAAATTGCAGACTGACCCCTCACTCATCTGGTGCCTTCGGGAGGTAGAGATGTTTGAGATATATATATCTCGAACTATCTACTTCTTTTGTAAGGTCTGATGGCGTAGTGGGTTAAAGCATACTAGTTATGCCAGCTACTGGAAGGTAGTTGTGCTTTCTGGGTTCGAGTCCCACTGGTGGGTGTTGTCTAAAGATTGTTTATCTTCACTTGTGGTTTATGCAAGTATAGGCTTATAAGCTGGACACGAGTTCTCTCACATTGACAGTGGCTTGACGAAAATTGCAGACTGACCCCTCACTCATCTGGTGCCTTCGGGAGGTAGAGATGTTTGAGATATATATATCTCGAACTATCTACTTCTTTTGTAAGGTCTGATGGCGTAGTGGGTTAAAGCATACTAGTTATGCCAGCTACTGGAAGGTAGTTGTGCTTTCTGGGTTCGAGTCCCACTGGTGGGTGTTGTCCAAAGATTGTTTATCTTCACTTGTGGTTTATGCAAGTATAGGCTTATAAGCTGGACACGAGTTCTCTCACATTGACAGTGGCTTGACGAAAATTGCAGACTGACCCCTCACTCATCTGGTGCCTTCGGGAGGTAGAGATGTTTGAGATATATATATCTCGAACTATCTACTTCTTTTGTAAGGTCTGATGGCGTAGTGGGTTAAAGCATACTAGTTATGCCAGCTACTGGAAGGTAGTTGTGCTTTCTGGGTTCGAGTCCCACTGGTGGGTGTTGTCCAAAGATTGTTTATCTTCACTTGTGGTTTATGCAAGTATAGGCTTATAAGCTGGACACGAGTTCTCTCACATTGACAGTGGCTTGACGAAAATTGCAGACTGACCCCTCACTCATCTGGTGCCTTCGGGAGGTAGAGATGTTTGAGATATATATATCTCGAACTATCTACTTCTTTAGTAATGTCTGATGGCGTAGTGGGTTAAAGCATACTAGTTATGCCAGCTACTGGAAGGTAGTTGTGCTTTCTGGGTTCGAGTCCCACTGGTGGGTGTTGTCCAAAGATTGTTTATCTTCACTTGTGGTTTATGCAAGTATAGGCTTATAAGCTGGACACGAGTTCTCTCACATTGACAGTGGCTTGACGAAAATTGCAGACTGACCCCTCACTCATCTGGTGCCTTCGGGAGGTAGAGATGTTTGAGATATATATATCTCGAACTATCTACTTCTTTTGTAAGGTCTGATGGCGTAGTGGGTTAAAGCATACTAGTTATGCCAGCTACTGGAAGGTAGTTGTGCTTTCTGGGTTCGAGTCCCACTGGTGGGTGTTGTCCAAAGATTGTTTATCTTCACTTGTTGTTTATGCAAGTATAGGCTTATAAGCTGGACACGAGTTCTCTCACATTGACAGTGGCTTGACGAAAATTGCAGACTGACCCCTCACTCATCTGGTGCCTTCGGGAGGTAGAGATGTTTGAGATATATATATCTCGAACTATCTACTTCTTTTGTAAGGTCTGATGGCGTAGTGGGTTAAAGCATACTAGTTATGCCAGCTACTGGAAGGTAGTTGTGCTTTCTGGGTTCGAGTCCCACTGGTGGGTGTTGTCCAAAGATTGTTTATCTTCACTTGTGGTTTATGCAAGTATAGGCTTATAAGCTGGACACGAGTTCTCTCACATTGACAGTGGCTTGACGAAAATTGCAGACTGACCCCTCACTCATCTGGTGCCTTCGGGAGGTAGAGATGTTTGAGATATATATATCTCGAACTATCTACTTCTTTTGTAAGGTCTGATGGCGTAGTGGGTTAAAGCATACTAGTTATGCCAGCTACTGGAAGGTAGTTGTGCTTTCTGGGTTCGAGTCCCACTGGTGGGTGTTGTCCAAAGATTGTTTATCTTCACTTGTGGTTTATGCAAGTATAGGCTTATAAGCTGGACACGAGTTCTCTCACATTGACAGTGGCTTGACGAAAATTGCAGACTGACCCCTCACTCATCTGGTGCCTTCGGGAGGTAGAGATGTTTGAGATATATATATCTCGAACTATCTACTTCTTTTGTAAGGTCTGATGGCGTAGTGGGTTAAAGCATACTAGTTATGCCAGCTACTGGAAGGTAGTTGTGCTTTCTGGGTTCGAGTCCCACTGGTGGGTGTTGTCCAAAGATTGTTTATCTTCACTTGTGGTTTATGCAAGTATAGGCTTATAAGCTGGACACGAGTTCTCTCACATTGACAGTGGCTTGACGAAAATTGCAGACTGACCCCTCACTCATCTGGTGCCTTCGGGAGGTAGAGATGTTTGAGATATATATATCTCGAACTATCTACTTCTTTTGTAAGGTCTGATGGCGTAGTGGGTTAAAGCATACTAGTTATGCCAGCTACTGGAAGGTAGTTGTGCTTTCTGGGTTCGAGTCCCACTGGTGGGTGTTGTCCAAAGATTGTTTATCTTCACTTGTGGTTTATGCAAGTATAGGCTTATAAGCTGGACACGAGTTCTCTCACATTGACAGTGGCTTGACGAAAATTGCAGACTGACCCCTCACTCATCTGGTGCCTTTGGGAGGTAGAGATGTTTGAGATATATATATCTCGAACTATTTACTTCTTTTGTAAGGTCTGATGGCGTAGTGGGTTAAAGCATACTAGTTATGCCAGCTACTGGAAGGTAGTTGTGCTTTCTGGGTTCGAGTCCCACTGGTGGGTGTTGTCCAAAGATTGTATATATATATATATATATATATATATATATATATATATATATATATATATATATATATATATATATATATATATATATATATATATATATACAGTGGTACCTCGGAACACGAGTGTCCCTGTATGCGAGTTTTTCGGAATATGCGCAGGATTTCCTCGGAAAATGTGTCTCAGAAGGCGAGGATTACCTCGGAACACAAGTTTGTTGATACGTGTACAGGCCGACCAGCACACGGTGGCATGGCGATTGCGCCTCAGTTTACCAGTGTCTCGCGCAAAGTGACTATCCCACCTGAATTCTTCACAAGGATTTACAGTTATTTGTCGTTTTTTGGGTCATTTGAGCATAAAAGTTGTCATTATATATCTCACCATTGGTCTCAAGAAAGCCATTGGTAAGGTTCAACCTAAGAAAATAGCTGTGAGTAGAGGATGTCCCTTCTTGATTAAGAAAATGTGTGAAGTATGGGAAGAACTGCAAAGTTTTGTTGAAAAAACTCACCAGATAAAGCTGTAGCAGGCCGTTGCATTGACCTTTTAAATGACAATGTGATGTCTTAATACAGACAAGTGTTAAAATGTAGGGAAAAACAAATGTCTTTAGACAGATTCTTAGTAAAACAAGCAAGTAGTAGTGGTATGCAGGCAAAATGTGTCAGAGTGAGCATACCAGTGAAGTGCCTGATGTTATAATGGAAGGAGACTCCCCTTCCAAACAGAAACACCCCTCCTCCTACCTCCTCCTCACATCTTCCATACACCAAGAGCAGTCCTCAGCAAGGGTAAATAATAACTTGAACATAGTTTTGTTGTTCAAGTTATTATGAAAAGGGAAGATATTATGTTCAAGGGATGATAAACGTCAAAATATTGCTAAATTCGATGATGTTTAGCACGAAACAAAATGCAAGAAAACTTGCTTAAAATGCAATATTATGAGAAAATCTGAGATATGAAGGCCAAATCACATATCGTGATACTACATGAAATAGTATCGAAATATTGGTAAAAATGAATATATTTACGTAATATCAAACTACATGAAAAACGTGAAAAAAGTCACTATTAAACCAAATTTAAGGATTTTAACTTCGAATCATAAAGCGAGGTTTCGTTATATTTAGATCCAAGAAAAGACATATAACAATGTTGTTTCCAATACAAATGCTAAAAATCAATGTGTTTTCATTAGAATTAACTAAAATGTTCCTGATTTTCCGTTAATATTACCGATTGAAAATGTACACGTAAAACCGCTCTATTCCGGCTGAAACGTCGATATATGCAATAAAAACCGAACTTCTCCCCTTTTCAATATCTTACTCAGTATTTTAACGAGAAACAAATAGATGATTGAAAATGAAGTATTTAAGGTTATTATCTAATCAATTATGTGTTTATATCATTTTTATCGTATATATAATGAATAAATACCAATAAACTGGAAATTCACAAAAACGTGGAAAAACAGCAAAATATTGCCTAATTCGATGATATTTTGTTTATATCACATAAATGAAAAGGGGGATGATAAATGTCAAAATATTACTATATTCGATGATTTTTAGTACGAAACAAAATGCAAAAAAACTTGCTTAAAATGCAATACTATGCGAAATTCTGAGATATGAAGGCCAAATCACATATCGTGATTCTACATTAGTATCGAAATGTTTGTGAACATGAATATATATACGTAATATCAAACTACATGAAAAACGTGAAAAAAGTCACTACTATACCAAATTTGAGGATTTTAACTTCGAATCATAAAGCGAGGTTTCGTATTATTTAGATCGAAGAAAAGACATATGACAATGTTGTTTCCAGTACAAATGATAAAAATCAATGTGTTTTCATTAGAATTACCTAAAATGTTCCTGATTTTTCGTTTATATTACCGATGGAAGATGCACACGTAAAACCGCTCTATTCCGGCTGAAACGTCGATATATGCAATAAAAACCGAACATCTCCCCTTTTCAATATCTTACTCAGTATTTCAACGAGAAACAAATATATGATTGAAAATGAAGTTTTTAAGGTTATTATCTAATCAATTATGTGTTTGTATCATTTTTATCGTATATTTAATGAATTAATAACAATATACTGGAAATTCACAAAAACGTGGAAAAACAGCAAAATATTGGTTAATTCAGATATATTTTGTTTATATCACATAAAGGAAAAGGGGGATGATAAACGTCAAAATATTACTAAATTCGATGATGTATTGTACGAAACAAAATGCAAGAAAACTTGCTTAAAATGCAATATTATGCGAAATTATGAGATTTGAAGGCCAAATCACATATCGTGATACTACATGAAAAAGTATCGAAATATTGGTAAAAATTAATATATTTACGTAATATCAAACTAAATGAAAAACGTGAAAAAAGTCACTATTAAACCAAATTTTAGGATTTTAACTTCGAATCATAAAGCGAGGTTTCGTATTATTTAGATCCAAGAAAAGACATATGACAATGTTGTTTCCAATACAAATGATAAAAATCAATGTGTTTTCATTAGAATGAACTAAAATGTTCCTGATTTTCCGTTTATATTACCGATGGAAGATGTACACGTAAAACCGCACAATTCCGGCTGAAACGTCGATATATGCAATAAAAACCGAACTTCTCCCCTTTTCAATATCTTACTCAGTATTTCAACGAGAAACAAACAAATGATTGAAGATGAAGTATTTAAGTTTATTATCTAATCAATTACGTGTTTGCATCATTTGTATCGTATATTTAATGAATTAATACCAATAATCTGAAAATTCACACAAACGTGGAAAAACGGCAAAATATTGCCTAATTCGATGATATTTTGTTTAAATCACATAAAGGAAAAGGGGATGATAAACGTCAAAATATTGCTAAATTCGATGATGTTTAGTACGAAACAAAATGCAAGAAAACTTGCTTAAAATGCTATATTATGCGAAAATATGAGATATGAAGGCCAAATCACATATCGTGATACTACATGAAATTGTATCGAAATATTGGTAAAAATGAATATATTTACGTAATATCTCACCACATGAAAAACGTGAAAAAAGTAACTATTTTACCATATTTGAGGATTTTAACTTCAAATCATAGAGCGAGGTTTCGTATTATTTAGATCCAAGAAAAGACATATAAGAGAACCAGCGTTTGGGTCCAAAATATGGCTCAAGCGTCGAATTTTGGATGTTTGGGATATTTTGAAATCTGCAGGGGGGTTTGGGCAAAATGTGACCCATCGCCGCTCTCAGTAATTGCCATATTTTCGGTATAAAAAGTCGTAATTTCAAACTGCGAATACGTGCAGAGAGCCAGAATTTGGCTCCAAAATGTTGCTCAAGCGTCGAATTTGGGATGTTTCGGATATTTTCAAAACTACAGGGTGAGTTTGGGCAAAATGTGACCCATCGCTGATCTCAGTAATTGGCATATTTTCGGTATAAAGTTCGTAATTTCAAACTGCGAATACGTGGACAGAGCCAGAATTTGGCTCCAAAATATTGCTCAAGCGTCGCATTTGGGTTGTTTGGGATATTTTCAAATCTGCAGGGGGGTTTGGTCAAAATGTGACCCAGTGCCGCTCTCAGTAATTGGCATATTTTCGGAATAAAATTCGTAATTTCAAACTGCGAATACGTGCAGAGAGCCAGAATTTGGCTCCAAATTTTGGCTCAAGCGTCGAATTTAGGACGTTTGTGATATTTTGAAAACTGCAGGGAGGGTTTGGGCAAAATGTGATCCATCGCTGTTTTCAGTAACTGGCATGTTTTCGGTATAAAAAGTCGTATCTTCAAATTGCGAATACGTGCAGAGAGCCGGAATTTGGCTCCAAAATATGGCTCAAGTTTCGAATGTGGGATGTTTAGGATATTTTGAAAACTGAAAGGGGGGTTTGGGCAAAATGTGACCCATCGCTGATCTCAGTAATTGTCATATTTTCGGTATAAAGTTCGTAATTTCAAACTGCGAATACGTGGACAGAGCCAGAATTTGGCTCCAAAATATGGCTCAAGCGTCGAATTTGGAATGTTTGGGATATTTTGAAAACTGCAGGGGGGTTTGGACAAAATGTGACCCCATCGCCGCTCACAGTAATTGGCAATTTCGGTATAAAAAGTCGTAATTTCAAACTGCGAGTACGTACAGAGAGCCAGCGTTTGGGTCCAAAATATGGCTCAAGCGTCGAATTTTGGAAGTTTGGGATATTTTAAAAACTGCAGGGTGGGTTTGGGCAAAATGTGACCCATCGCTGCTCTCAGTAATTGGCATATTTTCGGTATAAATTCTTAATTTCAAACTGCGAATACGTGCTGGGAGCCAGAATTTGGCTCCAAAATATGGCTCACGCGTCGAATTTGGGATGTTTGGGATACTATGAAAACTGCAAGGGATGGGGAGGGGGCAAAATGTGACCCATCGCAGCTCTCAGAAATTTGCATATTTGCGGTATAAAAAGGCGCAATTTCAAACGGCGAATACGTGCAGAGAGCCAGAATTTGGCTCCAAGATATGGCTCAAGTGTCGAATTTGGGATGTTTCGGATATTTTCAAAACTGCGAGGTGGGTTTGGGCAAAATGTGACTCATCGCCGCTTTCAGTAATTGGCATATTTTCTGTACAAAAAGTCGTAATTCCAAACTGCGATTACGTGCAGAGAGCCAGAATTTGGCTCCAAAATATGGTTAAAGCGTCGAATTTGGGATGTTTCTAATATTTTGAAAACTGCAGGGGGGTTTTGGCAAAATGTGACTCATCGCCGCTCCCAGTAATTGGCATGTATTCTGTATAAAACGTCGTAACTTCAAACTACGAATAAGTGCAGAGAGCGAGAATTTCGGTCCAAAATATTGCTCAAGCGTCAAATTTGGGATGTTTGGGATATTTTGAAATCTGCAGGGGTGTTTGGGCAAAATGTGACCCATCGCTGCTCTCAGTAATTGCCATATTTTCGGTATAAAAAGTCGTAATTTCAAACTGCAAATACGTGCATAGAGCGAGAATTTGGCTCCAAAACATGGCTCAAGGGTCGAATTTGGGATGTTTGGGATATTTTGAAATCTGCAGGGGTGTTTGGGCAAAATGTGACCCATCGCCGCTCTTAGTAATTGCCATATTTTCGGTATAAAAAGTCGTAATTTCAAACTGCAAATACGTGCAGAGAGCCAGAAATTTGGCTGCAAAATGTGGCTGAAGCGTCGAAATTGGGATGTTCAGGATATTTTCTAAACTGCAGAGTGGGTTTGGGCCAACTGTGACCCATCGTCGCTCTCAGTAATTGGCATATTTTCGGAATAAAATTCGTAATTTCAATCTGCGAATACGTGCAGGGAGCCAGAATTTTACTCCAAACTTTGGCTCAAGCGTCGAATTTGGGACGTTTGGGATTTTTTGAAAACTGCAGGGATGGTTTGGGCAAAATTGTGATCCATCGCCGCTTTCAGTAATTAACATATTTTCGTTATAAAAATTGGTAATTTCAAAATGCGAATATGCGCAGTGAACCAGAATTTGGCTCCAAAATATGGCTCAAGGATCGAATTTGGGATCTTTGGGATATTCTGAAAACTGCAGGTGGGGGGGGGGCAAAATGTGACTAATCGCCGCTTTCAGTATTTGGCATATTTTCGGTATAAGAAGTCGTAATTTCAAACTGCGAATACTTGCAGAGAGCCAGAATTTGGCTCCAAAATATGGCTCAAGGGTCGAAATTGGGATGTTTTGGACATTTTGAAAACTGCAAGGGGGATTGGGCAAAATGTGACCCATCGCCGCTCACAGTAATTGGCATATTTTCGGTATAAAAAGTCGTAATTTCAAACTGCGAATACGTACAGAGAGCCAGAATTTGGGTCCAAAATATGGCTCAAGCGTCGAATTTGGGATTTTTTGGATATTTTAAAAACTGCAGGGTGGGTTTGGGCAAAATGTGGCCCATCGCAGCTCTTAGTAATTGGCATATTTTCGGTATAAAATTCCTAATTTCAAACTGCGAATACGTGCAGAGAGCGAGAATTTGGCTCCAAAATATTGCTCAAGCGTCGAATTTGCGATGTTTGGTATACCATGAAAACTGCAGGGGGAGGGGGGCAAAATGTGACCCATCGCTGCACTTAAAATTTTCAAATTTTCGGTATAAAAAGTCGTAATTTCGAAAGGCGAATACGTATAGAGAGCCAGAATTTGGCTCCAAAATATGGCTCAAGCGTCTAATTTGGGATGTTTGGGATGCTACGAAAACTGCAGGGAGGGTTTGGGCAAAATGTGATCCATTGCTGCTTTCAGTATTTCGCATATTTTCGGTATAAAGTTCGTAATTTCAAACTGCGAATACGTGCAGAGAGCCAGAATTTGGCTCCAAAATATGGCTCAAGTGTCGAATTTGGGATGTTTGGGATATTTTGAAAAATGAAGGGGGGGGGGCAAAATGTGACCCATCGCCGCTTTCAGTATTTGGCATATGTTCGGTAAAAAAAGTCGTAATTTCAAACTGCGAATACGTGCAGAGAGCCTGAATTTGGCTCCAAAATATGGCTCAAGGGTCGAATTTGGGATGTTTGTTAAATTTTGAAAACTGCAGGGGGGTTTCGGCAAAATGTGACCCATCGCTGCTCTCAGTAATTGGCATATTTTCAGTGTAGAAAGTCGTAATTTCAAACGGCGAATACGTGCAGAGAGCCTGAATTTACCTCCTACATATGGGTTCAAGCGTCGAATATTGGATGTTTGGGCTAATTTGAAAACTGCAGGAAGGGTTTGGACAAAATGTGATCCATCGCCGCTTTCTGTAATTCCATTTTTTCCGTATAAAAAGACGTAATTTTAAAGGGCGAATACATGCAGAGAGCCAGAATTTGGCTACAAAATATGGCTCAAGGTTCGAATTTGGGATGTTTGGGATATTTTGAAAACTACATTGAGAGGTTGGGCTAAATGTGATCCATCGCCCCTCTCAGTAATTGGCATATTTTCGGTATAAAAAGACGTAATTTCAAAATGCGAATACGTGCAGAGAGCTAGAATTTGGCTCCAAAAAATGGCTCAAGCGTCAAATTTGGAATGTTTGGGATACTTTGAAAACTGCAAGGAGAGTTTGGGCAAAATGTGAGCCTTCGCCGCTTTCAGTAACTGGCATATTTTCGTTAAAAAAAGTCGTAATTTCAAACTGCGAATACGTGCAGATAGCCCGACTTTGGCTCCAAAATATGGCTCAAGGGTCGAATTTGGGATGTTTGGGATATTTTGAAAACTGTAGAGGGGGTTTGGGCAAAATGTGACCCATCGCCCTTCTTAGTAATTGGCATATTTTCGGTAAAAAATGTCTTAATTTCAAACTGCAAATACGTGCAAAGAGAGACAATTTGGCTCTAAAAAATGGCTCGAGCGACCAATTTGGGATGTTTGTTATATTTTGAAAACTGCAAAGGGTGTTTGGGCAAAATGTGACCCATCGCTGCTCTCAGAAATTTGCATTTTTTTTTATAAAAAGTCGTAATTTCAAATAGCGATATCTTGCAGAGAGCCGGAATTTGCCTCCAAAATATGGCTCATGCGTCGAATTTGGGATGTATGGGATATTTTGAAAACTGCAGTTAGGGTTGGGCAAAATGTGATCCATCGCCGCATTCAATAAGTGGCATATTTTCGGTATAAAAAGTCGTAATTTCAAACTGCGAATACGTGCAGAGAGCCAAAATTTGGCTCAAAAATATGGCACAAGCTTCGAATTTGGGATGCTTGGAATATTTTGAAAACTGCAGGGAGTGTTTGGGCAAAATATGACCCATCGCTGCTCTCAGTAATTGGCATATACTCGGTATAAAAATTCGTAATTTTAAACTGCGAATACGTACAGAGAGCCAGAATTTGGCTCCAAAATATGGCTCAACCTTTGGATTTTTGGACGTTTAGGTTTGTTTTCAAAACTACAGGGAGGGTTTGGGCAAAATGTGATCCTTCGCTGCTTTCAGTAATGGACATTTTTACCTAAAAAAAGTCGTAATTTTATACGGCGAATGCATGCAGAGAGCCAGAATTTGGCACCAAAATATGGCTCAAGGTCGAATTTGGGATTTTTTTGGATATTTTGTAAACTGCAGGGGGGGGTAGGCAAAATGTGACCCATAGATGCTCTCAGTAATTGGCATATTTCGGTATAAAAAGTCTAATTATAAACTGCGAATACGTGCAAAGAGCCAGAATTTGGCTCCAAAATATGGCTCAAACGTCGAATTTTGGGATGTTTTGGATATTTTTAAAACTGCATGGAGGGGTTGGGTCAAAATGTGATCCATCGCCGCTTTCAGTAATTTGCATATTTTCGGTATAAAAAGCCGTAATTTTAAACTGCGAATACGAGCATAAACTCAGAATTTGGCTCCAAAATATGGCTCAAGGGTCGAATTTGGGATATTTGTTAAATTTTGAAAACTGCAGAGAGGATTATGCAAAATGTGACCCATCGCTGCTCTCAGTAATTGGCATATTTTCGGTGTAGAAAGTCGTAATTTCAAACTGCAAATACGTGCAGAGAGCCAGAATTTGGCTCCAAAATATGGCTCAAGGGTCGAATTTGGGATGCTTTTGATATTTTGAAAACTGCAAGGAGGGTTTTGGAAAAATGTGATCCATCGCTGTTTTCAGTATTTGGCATATTCTCGGTATACAATGTCGTAATTTCAAACTGCGAATACGTGCAGCGAGCCAGAATTTGATTTCAAATTTTGGCTCAGGCGTCGAATTTGGAACGTTTGGGATTTTTTGAAAACTGCAGGGATGGTTTGGGCAGAATTGTGATCCATCGCCGCTTTCAGTAATGGACATATTTTCGTTATAAAAATTCGTAATTTTAAAATGCGAATACGCGCAGTGAGCCAGAATTTGGCTACAAAATATGTCTCAAGGGTCGAATTTGAGATGCTTGGGATATTCTGAAACTGCAGGTGGCGGGGGGGGGGGGGGGGGGAGTTTGGGCAAAATGTGACTAATCGCTGCTTTCAGTATTTGGCATATTTTCGGTATAAGAACTCGTAATTTCAAACTGCGAATACTTGCAGAGAGCCAGAATTTGGCTCCAAAATATGGCTCAAGGGGCGAAATTGGGATGTTTATGACATTTTGAAAACTGCAGGGGGGTTTGGGCAAAATGTAACCCATCGCCGCTCACATTAATTGGCATATTTTCGGTATAAAAAGTCGTAGTTTCAAACTGCGAATACGTACAGAGAGCCAGAATTTTTGTCCAAAATATGGCTCAAGCGTCGATTTTGAGATTTTTTGGATATTTTAAAAACTGCAGGATGGGTTTGGGCAAAATGTGACCCATCGCTGCTCTCAGTAATTGGCATATTTTCGGTATAAATTTTTTTATTTCAAACTGCGAATACGTGCAGAGAGCGAGAATTTGGCTCCAAAATATGGCTGAAGTGTCGAATTTGGGATGTTTGGTATACCATGAAAACTGCATGGGGGGGGGGCAAAATGTGACCCATCGCCGCTTTCAGTATTTGGCATATGTTCGGTATAAAAATTCGTAATTTCAAACTGCGAATATGTGCTGAGAGCCAGAATTTGGCTCCAAAATATAGCTCAAGCGTCGAATTTGGAATGTTTCGGATATTTTCAAAACTGCACGGTGGGTTTGGGGAAATGTGACCCATCGCCGCTCACAGTAATTGGAATATTTTCTTTATAAAGTTCGTAATTTCAAACTGCGAATACATGCACAGAGCCAGAATTTGGCTCCAAAATATGGCTCACGCGTCGAATTTGGGATGTTTGACATACTATAAAAACTGCAGGGGGGGGGGGGGGGGGCGAAATGTGACCCATCGCTGCTCTCAGTAATTGGCATATTTTCGGTAAAAAGTTCGTAATTTCAAACTGCGAATACGTGCACAGAGTCAGAAATTGGCTCCAAAATACGGCTCAAGCGTTGAATTTGGGATGTTTGGGATATTTTGAAAACTGAAGGGAGGGTTTGAGCAAAATGTGAGCTATCGCCGCTTTCAGTAATTGGCATATTTTCGGTATAAAAAGACGTAATTTCAAACAGCGAATACGTGCAGAGAGCCAGAATTTGGCTCCAAACTATGGCTCAAGCGTTAAATTTGGGATGTTTGGGATATTTTCAAAACTGCAGGTTGGGTGTGGGCAAAATGTGACCCATCGTAGCTCTCAGTAATTGGCATATTTTCGATATAAAAAGCCGTAATTTAATACTGCGAATACGTGCAGAGAGCGAGAATTTTACTCCAAAATATAGCTCAAGCGTCTAATTTGGGATGTTTGCGATACTTCGAAAACTGCAGGGAGGGTTTGGGCATAATTTGACCCATCGCCGCTCTCAGTAATTTTCATATTTTCGGTATAAAAAGTCGTAATTTCAAACTGCGAATACGTGCAGAGAGCCAGAATTTTGCCCCAAAATATGGCTCAAGCGTCTAATTTGGGATGTTTGGTATATAAGAACATAAGAACATAAGAACAAAGGTAACTGCAGAAGGCCTATTGGCCCATACGAGGCAGCTCCTATTCTATAACCCCCCAATCCCACTCATATACTTGTCCAACCCGCGCTTGAAACAATCGAGGGACACCACCTCCACCACGTTACGCGGCAATTGGTTCTACAAATCAACAACCCTGTTACTGAACCAGTATTTACCCAAGTCTTTCCTAAATCTAAACTTATCCAATTTATACCCATTGTTTCGTGTTCTGTCTTGTGTTGATACTTTTAATACCCTATTAATATCCCCTTTGTTATGTCCATTCACCCACTTGTAAACCTCTATCATGTCACCCCTAACTCTTCGCCTTTCCAGTGAATGCAACTTAAGCTTTGTTAATCTTTCTTCATATGAAAGATTTCTAATTTGGGGAATTAACTTAGTCATCCTACGCTGGACACGTTCAAGTGAATTTATATCCATTCTATAATATGGCGACCAAAACTGAACTGCATAATCTAAATGGGGCCTAACTAGAGCATGATATAGATTGAGAACCACACCAGGTGTCTTGTTACTAACGCTGCGATTAATAAATCCTAGTGTCCGATTTGCCTTATTACGAACATTTATGCATTGATCCTTTTGTTTTAAATTCTTACTAATCATAACTCCCAGATCCCTTTCGCAATTCAGTCAGGTGAAGTCACAGTGAGAGGTTGTGTTAACCGGAGCTCCTGAGTGTTGTTATATTATCATAGCAATATGGAAGTTGTAGTTAAGGACCTGGTGACTCTAGTGGGAGCCCTGAGGACAGAGTTGGAATCTCTGCGGGAGGAGGTGCGTCGGCTGAAAGAACAACGAGAAGTAACGAAGGAGGAGACCAGTAGTAAAGGGACCTCGTCTTGGAGAGTTGTGAAAGACAGGGGCCTTAAGAAGACTTTGATAAAGCCGCCTTCAAACGCCATAGCAACTTCTAATTCATTTGACGTTTTGGAGGACGAGTGCTGTGGTGAGACTGCGGATCGCGCAAAAGGGAAAGCAACGAAGAGAAAGGAAGCGCAGGCCCCTCAGAAAGTAAAGGAAGTACCTAAGCAAACATTAGTTGTGGGAGATTCCCAGATAAGGTATTTGGATAGAGCGTTTTGTGCTAGAGATAGGGGGAACAGGTTAAGGGTTTGCTATCCCGGAGCTGGCATTGGTGATATTATAAACAACATGAATGATATTATGGCTGGTAATGGGAACAATCCCATTATTTGCATTAGCGTGGGAGGAAATGATGTTGGTCGAGTTAGGAGTGAGGAACTGATGCAGAGGTATAAAACAGCCATAGAATTAGTTAGGAGCAAGGGAGGAATCCCGATCATATGTGGCATTCTTCCAAGAAAGGGAGTGGGAAATGAATGGATATCGAGGGCACTTGGTGTCAATTGCCGGCTGGAAAGATATTGCAAATCAAATGCAATATCTTTCATAGACAACTGGGAACACTTCTACGGAAAAAATTAAATGTATGCTCGTGATGGGGTGCATCTATCGAGAGCTGGGGTTGTTGCTGTTGCGAACTCGTTGGAAGAAGTGGTTAGAGGTGTTTGTTTGGGTTTAAACTGTTAGTAGATAGAGGTATGGGAATTGATTTGGAGGAAGGAGGTAATAAAAGTATGTGTTTGTGGAGAAAGGAATTGGCAAAACGATCAGGGAAAGAGAAGGTCCGCAAAATAACAATTCACTTAGGGTATATTACACTAACAGTAGAAGTCTAAGAAATAAAATTAACGAATTAAATGCTCTTGTCTGCACAGAAAAAATAGATATTATTGCACTTACCGAAACGTGGATGAATGTAGAAAATAGAGAACTATTAGCTGAATATCAAATATATGGATTTAAACTATTTCACTCAGATAGATATATTAGACGAGGAGGTGGAGTAGCCATATATGTTAGGGACAATTTGAAATGTAGTCTCAAAGAGGGAATCAAAACAGAGCCACACACAGAAACTATTTGGATAGAATTAAACGAAAAAGCAAATAATATTATAATAGGAGTAATATATAGGCCACCAAATTTAGACAGAATGGAAGCTAAGCACCTATGGGATGAAATATCTAGAGCATCTAGATCTAACAGTATTTATGTCATGGGTGACTTTAATTTTAACGGAATAAACTGGTTGAACAAAACAGGGAATAGTGAAGCAGAAGATTTTCTAGAATTAATTGACGATTGCTTTCTTACGCAACACATTAAGGAACCAACACGGGAAAATAATATTTTAGATTTAGTGTTAACTAACAGGGAAACGCAAATTAATGACATCGAAATAGGGAGTGAGCTAGGGAGCAGTGATCACAAAGAAATCAGATTTAGCATAGAATGGAATAGACCAGTAGGAGAAAATTCTGTTAAAGTGCCAGATTTTCGAAAAGCTGATTTTAATAGCCTAAGAAATTTTGTGGGTCAAATTGATTGGAAAGTCTTGGGTATGGGGTGTGGGCCGGTCTTGGAGCGAGACATGAACCCAGCGATAGGTGACTTAAATGGGGATTTCGATGTGGATTCAATATATAACTTATTTAAGAATATTCTAAACAAAGCACAGGAACGTAGTATACCATACAAATTGAATAGATCGAATACTAATGACCCAAAGTGGATAACAAAGAATTTGAAGAACCTTATAGGTAAAAAGAGAGCTTGGTACAAAAGGATTAAAAATGGGGAGGTCACTTTAGAACAGGAATTCGTACAACTGGTTAGAAATGTTAAAAAAGAGATAAGGAAAGCAAAAAGAAACTATGAAGTTCGCATAGCAGGGCAAGCAAAGACAAATCCTAAAGGGTTTTTTCAGTTATATCGTACTAAGACTAGGGAAAGGATAGGTCCATTAAAAACTGAGACAGGTCAAATAACAGATAGTGATGAAGAGATGAGTAGTATTTTTAATAAATATTTTGTATCTGTATTTACTAAAGAGGAACTTAACAATATGCCTTCAGCCGAACAAGTCTATGTGGGTGGGGACGAGGACAGGTTGACGAGTTTAGCAGTTACCAGGGAGGATGTTCTTAAACAAATAGTAAAACTCAAACCAAACAAATCCCCATGGCCGGATGAAGTGTTTGCCAGGGTGCTTAAAGAATGCAAAGAGGAGCTTTGTGACCCACTGTCAACCATATTTAATAAATCAATAGAGTCAATATGTCAATATGTAGTATATGTTGTTGTCGATCAAATGTATATGTCAATATGTCAATATGTAGAGTCAATATGTCAATAATAAATCAATATGCCATGGGTGACTTTAATTTTAGCGGAATAAACTGGTTGAACAAAACAGGGAATAGTGAAGCAGAAGATTTTCTAGAATTAATTGACGATTGCTTTCTTACGCAACACATTAAGGAACCAACACGGGAAAATAATATTTTAGATTTAGTGTTAACTAACAGGGAAACGCAAATTAATGACATCGAAATAGGGAGTGAGCTAGGGAGCAGTGATCACAAAGAAATCAGATTTAGCATAGAATGGAATAGACCAGTAGGAGAAAATTCTGTTAAAGTGCCAGATTTTCGAAAAGCTGATTTTAATAGCCTAAGAAATTTTTTGGGTCAAATTGATTGGAAAGTCTTGGGTATGGGGTGTGGGCCGGTCTTGGAGCGAGACATGAACCCAGCGATAGGTGACTTAAATGGGGATTTCGATGTGGATTCAATATATAACTTATTTAAGAATATTCTAAACAAAGCACAGGAACGTAGTATACCATACAAATTGAATAGATCGAATACTAATGACCCAAAGTGGATAACAAAGAATTTGAAGAACCTTATAGGTAAAAAGAGAGCTTGGTACAAAAGGATTAAAAATGGGGAGGTCACTTTAGAACAGGAATTCGTACAACTGGTTAGAAATGTTAAAAAAGAGATAAGGAAAGCAAAAAGAAACTATGAAGTTCGCATAGCAGGGCAAGCAAAGACAAATCCTAAAGGGTTTTTTCAGTTATATCGTACTAAGACTAGGGAAAGGATAGGTCCATTAAAAACTGAGACAGGTCAAATAACAGATAGTGATGAAGAGATGAGTAGTATTTTTAATAAATATTTTGTATCTGTATTTACTAAAGAGGAACTTAACAATATGCCTTCAGCCGAACAAGTCTATGTGGGTGGGGACGAGGACAGGTTGACGAGTTTAGCAGTTACCAGGGAGGATGTTCTTAAACAAATAGTAAAACTCAAACCAAACAAATCCCCATGGCCGGATGAAGTGTTTGCCAGGGTGCTTAAAGAATGCAAAGAGGAGCTTTGTGACCCACTGTCAACCATATTTAATAAATCAATAGAGTCAATATGTCAATATGTAGTATATGTTGTTGTCGATCAAATGTGTATGTCAAATGTATATGTCAATATGTCAATATGTAGAGTCAATATGTCAATAATAAATCAATATGCCATGGGTGACTTTAATTTTAGCGGAATAAACTGGTTGAACAAAACAGGGAATAGTGAAGCAGAAGATTTTCTAGAATTAATTGACGATTGCTTTCTTACGCAACACATTAAGGAACCAACACGGGAAAATAATATTTTAGATTTAGTGTTAACTAACAGGGAAACGCAAATTAATGACATCGAAATAGGGAGTGAGCTAGGGAGCAGTGATCACAAAGAAATCAGATTTAGCATAGAATGGAATAGACCAGTAGGAGAAAATTCTGTTAAAGTGCCAGATTTTCGAAAAGCTGATTTTAATAGCCTAAGAAATTTTTTGGGTCAAATTGATTGGAAAGTCTTGGGTATGGGGTGTGGGCCGGTCTTGGAGCGAGACATGAACCCAGCGATAGGTGACTTAAATGGGGATTTCGATGTGGATTCAATATATAACTTATTTAAGAATATTCTAAACAAAGCACAGGAACGTAGTATACCATACAAATTGAATAGATCGAATACTAATGACCCAAAGTGGATAACAAAGAATTTGAAGAACCTTATAGGTAAAAAGAGAGCTTGGTACAAAAGGATTAAAAATGGGGAGGTCACTTTAGAACAGGAATTCGTACAACTGGTTAGAAATGTTAAAAAAGAGATAAGGAAAGCAAAAAGAAACTATGAAGTTCGCATAGCAGGGCAAACAAAGACAAATCCTAAAGGGTTTTTTCAGTTATATCGTACTAAGACTAGGGAAAGGATAGGTCCATTAAAAACTGAGACAGGTCAAATAACAGATAGTGATGAAGAGATGAGTAGTATTTTTAATAAATATTTTGTATCTGTATTTACTAAAGAGGAACTTAACAATATGCCTTCAGCCGAACAAGTCTATGTGGGTGGGGACGAGGACAGGTTGACGAGTTTAGCAGTTACCAGGGAGGATGTTCTTAAACAAATAGTAAAACTCAAACCAAACAAATCCCCAGGGCCGGATGAAGTGTTTGCCAGGGTGCTTAAAGAATGCAAAGAGGAGCTTTGTGACCCACTGTCAACCATATTTAATAAATCAATAGAGTCAGGCAGAGTGCCAGAGTTTTGGAAAGTTGCTAATGTGATACCAGTTTTTAAGAAAGGAGATAGATCACTTGCGTCTAACTATCGACCAATTAGCCTAACGTCTATTGTGGGAAAGTTACTCGAATCTATAATAGCAAATAAAATTCGTCTTCATCTTGAAAAACATAAATTAATAATTGAGTCGCAACATGGTTTTATAAATGGCCGTTCATGTTTAACAAATTTGTTATCTTTTTATTCTAGCATTGTTGAGGCAGTTGATAGTGGTAAGGATTGCGATGTTGTATACCTTGACTTTAGCAAAGCTTTTGATACAGTGCCACATGAAAGACTGATTAAAAAGATAGAGTCTCATGGTATTGGGGGTGCTATATTAAGCTGGATTAGGGCATGGCTATACCAAAGGAAACAGAGAGTTAGTATAAATGGAATCAAGTCAGAGTGGGAAAATGTTGTAAGTGGAGTGCCTCAAGGCTCTGTCCTGGGACCTCTGTTGTTTATAATATATATAAATGATTTAGATTCAGGTTTGAGTAGCAACATTTGCAAATTTGCCGATGATACGAAAATCGGTAGGGAAATTAATTCGGAGGAGGACTCACTATCACTTCAAGTTGATCTAGATAGGGTTTTGAAATGGTCAAAGGATTGGCAGATGCAGTTTAATGCTGATAAATGTAAAGTTCTGAGGTTAGGTAATGATGATAGAGTTACAAGATACGAGCTAGATGGTGTTGTGATTGCGAAGTCGGATTGCGAAAGGGATCTGGGAGTTATGATTAGTAAGAATTTAAAACAAAAGGATCAATGCATAAATGTTCGTAATAAGGCAAATCGGACACTTGGATTTATTAATCGCAGCGTTAGTAACAAGACACCTGGTGTGGTTCTCAAGCTATATCTTGCTCTAGTTAGGCCCCATTTAGATTATGCAGTTCAGTTTTGGTCGCCATATTATAGAATGGATATAAATTCACTTGAACGTGTCCAGCGTAGGATGACTAAGTTAATTCCCCAAATTAGAAATCTTTCATATGAAGAAAGATTAACAAAGCTTAAGTTGCATTCACTGGAAAGGCGAAGAGTTAGAGGTGACATGATAGAGGTTTACAAGTGGATGAATGGACATAACCGGGGGATATTAATAGGGTATTAAAAGTATCAACACAGGACAGAACACGAAACAATGGGTATAAATTGGATAAGTTTAGATTTAGGAAAGACTTGGGAAAATACTGGTTCAGTAACAGGGTTGTTGATTTGTGGAACCAATTGCCGCGTAACATTGTGGAGGTGGGGTCCCTCGATTGTTTCAAGCACGGGTTGGACAAGTATATGAGTGGGATTGGGTGGTTATAGAATAGGAGCTGCCTCGTATGGGCCAATAGGCCTTCTGCAGTTACCTTTGTTCTTATGTTCTTATGTAGTCAGACAGAGTGCCAGAGTTTTGGAAAGTTGCTAATGTGATACCAGTTTTTAAGAAAGGAGATAGATCACTTGCGTCTAACTATCGACCAATTAGCCTAACGTCTATTGTGGGAAAGTTACTCGAATCCATAATAGCAAATAAAATTCGTCTTCATCTTGAAAAACATAAATTAATAATTGAGTCGCAACATGGTTTTATAAATGGCCGTTCATGTTTAACAAATTTGTTATCTTTTTATTCTAGCATTGTTGAGGCAGTTGATAGTGGTAAGGATTGCGATGTTGTGTACCTTGACTTTAGCAAAGCTTTTGATACAGTGCCACATGAAAGACTGATTAAAAAGATAGAGTCTCATGGTATTGGGGGTGCTATATTAAGCTGGATTAGGGCATGGCTATACCAAAGGAAACAGAGAGTTAGTATAAATGGAATCAAGTCAGAGTGGGAAAATGTTGTAAGTGGAGTGCCTCAAGGCTCTGTCCTGGGACCTCTGTTGTTTATAATATATATAAATGATTTAGATTCAGGTTTGAGTAGCAACATTTGCAAATTTGCCGATGATACGAAAATCGGTAGGGAAATAAATTCGGAGGAGGAGATTTTGGGAGTTATGATTAGTAAGAATTTAAAACAAAAGGATCAATGCATAAATGTTCGTAATAAGGCAAATCGGACACTTGGATTTATTAATCGCAGCGTTAGTAACAAGACACCTGGTGTGGTTCTCAAGCTATGTCTTGCTCTAGTTAGGCCCCATTTAGATTATGCAGTTCAGTTTTGGTCGCCATATTATAGAATGGATATAAATTCACTTGAACGTGTCCAGCGTAGGATGACTAAGTTAATTCCCCAAATTAGAAATCTTTCATATGAAGAAAGATTAACAAAGCTTAAGTTGCATTCACTGGAAAGGCGAAGAGTTAGGGGTGACATGATAGAGGTTTACAAGTGGATGAATGGACATAACCGGGGGGATATTAATAGGGTATTAAAAGTATCAACACAGGACAGAACACGAAACAATGGGTATAAATTGGATAAGTTTAGATTTAGGAAAGACTTGGGTAAATACTGGTTCAGTAACAGGGTTGTTGATTTGTGGAACCAATTGCCGCGTAACATTGTGGAGGTGGGGTCCCTCGATTGTTTCAAGCACGGGTTGGACAAGTATATGAGTGGGATTGGGTGGTTATAGAATAGGAGCTGCCTCGTATGGGCCAACAGGCCTTCTGCAGTTGCCTTTGTTCTTATGTTCTTATGAGGAGGACTCACTATCACTTCAAGTTGATCTAGATAGGGTTTTGAAATGGTCAAAGGATTGGCAGATGCAGTTTAATGCTGATAAATGTAAAGTTCTGAGGTTAGGTAATGATGATAGAGTTACAAGATACGAGCTAGATGGTGTTGTGATTGCGAAGTCGGATTGCGAAAGGGATCTGGGAGTTATGATTAGTAAGAATTTAAAACAAAAGGATCAATGCATAAATGTTCGTAATAAGGCAAATCGGACACTTGGATTTATTAATCGCAGCGTTAGTAACAAGACACCTGGTGTGGTTCTCAAGCTATATCTTGCTCTAGTTAGGCCCCATTTAGATTATGCAGTTCAGTTTTGGTCGCCATATTATAGAATGGATATAAATTCACTTGAACGTGTCCAGCGTAGGATGACTAAGTTAATTCCCCAAATTAGAAATCTTTCATATGAAGAAAGATTAACAAAGCTTAAGTTGCATTCACTGGAAAGGCGAAGAGTTAGGGGCGACATGATAGAGGTTTACAAGTGGGTGAATGGACATAACAAGGGGGATATTAATAGGGTGTTGAAAGTATCAACACAGGACAGAACACGAAACAATGGGTATAAATTGGATAAGTTTAGATTTAGGAAAGACTTGGGTAAATACTGGTTCAGTAACAGGGTTGTAGATTTGTGGAACCAATTGCCGCGTAACGTGGTGGAGGTGGTGTCCCTCGATTGTTTCAAGCGCGGGTTGGACAAGTATATGAGTGGGATTGGGTGGTTATAGAATAGGAGCTGCCTCGTATGGGCCAATAGGCCTTCTGCAGTTACCGTTGTTCTTATGTTCTTATGTTCTTATTCGACTTCGCAATCTCAACACCATCTAGCTCGTATTTTGTAACCCTATCATCATTACCTAACCTCAGAACTTTACATTTATCAGCATTAAACTGCATCTGTCAATCCTTCGACCATTTCAAAACCCTATCTAGATAAACTTAAAGTGATAGTGAGTCCTCCTCCGAATTAAATTCCCTACCGATTTTCGTATCATCGGCAAATTTGCAAATGTTGCTACTCAAACCTGAATCTAAATCATTTATATATATTATAAACAACAGAGGGCCGAGGACAGAGCCCTGAGGCACCCCACTTACAACATTTTCCCACTCTGACTTGACTCCATTTATACTAACTCTCTGTTTCCTTTGGCATAGCCATGCCCTAATCCAGTTTAATATAGCACCCCCACTACCATGAGACTCTATCTTTTTAATCAGTCTTTCATGTGGCACTGTATCAAAAGCTTTGCTAAAGTCAAGGTACACAACATCGCAATCCTTACCACTATCAACTGCCTTAACAATGCTAGAATAAAAAGATAACAAATTTGTTAAACATGAACGGCCATTTATAAAACCATGTTGCGACTCAATTATTAATTTATGTTTTTCAAGATGAAGACGAATTTTATTTGCTATTATAGATTCGAGTAACTTTCCCCCAATAGACGTTAGGCTAATTGGTCGATAGTTAGACGCAAGTGATCTATCCCCTTTCTTAAAAACTGGTATCACATATGGAAGTTGTAGTGAAGGACCTGGTGACTCTAGTGGGAGCCCTGAGGACAGAGTTGGACTCTCTGCGGGAGGAGGTGCGTCAGCTTAAAAAACAACGAGAAGTAACGAAGGAGGAGACCAGCAGTAAAGGGACCTCGTCTTGGAGAGTTGCGAAAGACAGGGGCCTTAAGAAGACTTTGATAAAGCCGCCTTCAAACGCCATAGCAACTTCAAATTCATTTGACGTTTTGGAGGACGAGTGCTGTGGAGAGACTGTGGATCGCGCAAAAGGGAAAGCAACGAAGAGAAAGGAAGCGCAGGCCCCTCAGAAAGTAAAGGAAGTACCTAAGCAAACATTAGTTGTGGGAGATTCCCAGATAAGGTATTTGGATAGAACGTTTTGTGCTAGAGATAGGGGGAACAGGTTAAGGGTTTGCTATCCCGGAGCTGGCATTGGTGATATTATAAACAACATGAATGATATTATGGCTGGTAATGGGAACAATCCCATTATTTGCATTAGCGTGGGAGGAAATGATGTTGGTCGAGTCAGGAGTGAGGAACTGATTCAGAGGTATAAAACAGCCATAGAGTTAGTTAGGAGCAAGGGAGGAATCCCGATCATATGTGGCATTCTTCCAAGAAAGGGAGTGGGAAATGAATGGATATCGAGGGCACTTGGTGTCAATTGCCGGCTGGAAAGATATTGCAAATCAAATGCAATATCTTTCATAGACAACTGGGAACACTTCTATGGAAGAAATGAAATGTATGCTCGTGATGGGGTGCATCTATCGAGAGCTGGGGTTGTTGCTGTTGCGAACTCGCTAGAAGAAGTGGTTAGAGGTGTTTGTTTGGGTTTAAACTGTTAGTAGATAGAGGTATGGGAATTGATTTGGAGGAAGGAGGTAATAAAAGTATGTGTTTGTGGGAGAAAGGAATTGGCAAAACGATCAGGGAAAGAGAAGGTCCGCAAAATAACAATTCACTTAGGGTATATTACACTAACAGTAGAAGTCTAAGAAATAAAATTAACGAATTAAATGCTCTTGTCTGCACAGAAAAAATAGATATTATTGCACTTACCGAAACGTGGATGAATGTAGAAAATAGAGAACTATTAGCTGAATATCAAATATATAGATTTAAACTATTTCACACAGATAGATATATTAGACGAGGAGGTGGAGTAGCCATATATGTTAGGGACAATTTGAAATGTAGTCTCAAAGAGGGAATCAAAACAGAGCCACACACAGAAACTATTTGGATTGAATTAAACGAAAAAGCTAATAATATTATAATAGGAGTAATATATAGGCCACCAAATTTAGACAGAATGGAAGCAAAGCATCTATGGGATGAAATATCTAGAGCATCTAGATCTAACAGTATTTATGTCATGGGTGACTTTAATTTTAGCGGAATAAACTGGTTGAACAAAACAGGGAATAGTGAAGCAGAAGATTTTCTAGAATTAATTGACGATTGCTTTCTTACGCAACACATTAAGGAACCAACACGGGAAAATAATATTTTAGATTTAGTGTTAACTAACAGGGAAACGCAAATTAATGACATCGAAATAGGGAGTGAGCTAGGGAGCAGTGATCACAAAGAAATCAGATTTAGCATAGAATGGAATAGACCAGTAGGAGATAATTCTGTTAAAGTGCCAGATTTTCGAAAAGCTGATTTTAATAGCCTAAGAAATTTTTTGGGTCAAATTGATTGGAAAGGCTTGGGTATCGGGTGTGGGCCGGTCTTGGAGCGAGACATGAACCCAGCGATAGGTGACTTAAATGGGGATTTCGATGTGGATTCAATATATAACTTATTTAAGAATATTCTAAACAAAGCACAGGAACGTAGTATACCATACAAATTGAATAGATCGTATACTAATGACCCAAAGTGGATAACAAAGAATTTGAAGAACCTTATAGGTAAAAAGAGAGCTTGGTACAAAAGGATTAAAAATGGGGAGGTCACTTTAGAACAGGAATTCGTACAACTGGTTAGAAATGTTAAAAAAGAGATAAGGAAAGCAAAAAGAAACTATGAAGTTCGCATAGCAGGGCAAGCAAAGACAAATCCTAAAGGGTTTTTTTCAGTTATATCGTACTAAGACTAGGGAAAGGATAGGTCCATTAAAAACTGAGACAGGTCAAATAACAGATAGTGATGAAGAGATGAGTAGTATTTTTAATAAATATTTTGTATCTGTATTTACTAAAGAGGAACTTAACAATATGCCTTCAGCCGAACAAGTCTATGTGGGTGGGGACGAGGACAGGTTGACGAGTTTAGCAGTTACCAGGGAGGATGTTCTTAAACAAATAGTAAAACTCAAACCAAACAAATCCCCAGGGCCGGATGAAGTGTTTGCTAGGGTGCTTAAAGAATGCAAAGAGGAGCTTTGTGACCCACTGTCAACCATATTTAATAAATCAATAGAGTCAGGCAGAGTGCCAGAGTTTTGGAAAGTTGCTAATGTGATACCAGTTTTTAAGAAAGGAGATAGATCAC
This sequence comes from Procambarus clarkii, assembly GCF_040958095.1. Lineage (NCBI taxonomy): Eukaryota > Metazoa > Arthropoda > Malacostraca > Decapoda > Cambaridae > Procambarus > Procambarus clarkii. The sequence goes on from NC_091169.1 coordinate 7,002,094, forward strand.
TTGCGTCTAACTATCGACCAATTAGCCTAACGTCTATTGTGGGAAAGTTACTCGAATCTATAATAGCAAATAAAATTCGTCTTCATCTTGAAAAACATAAATTAATAATTGAGTCGCAACATGGTTTTATAAATGGCCGTTCATGTTTAACAAATTTGTTATCTTTTTATTCTAGCATTGTTGAGGCAGTTGATAGTGGTAAGGATTGCGATGTTGTATACCTTGACTTTAGCAAAGCTTTTGATACAGTGCCACATGAAAGACTGATTAAAAAAATAGAGTCTCATGGTATTGGGGGTGCTATATTAAGCTGGATTAGGGCATGGCTATACCAAAGGAAACAGAGAGTTAGTATAAATGGAATCAAGTCAGAGTGGGAAAATGTTGTAAGTGGAGTGCCTCAAGGCTCTGTCCTGGGACCTCTGTTGTTTATAATATATATAAATGATTTAGATTCAGGTTTGAGTAGCAACATTTGCAAATTTGCCGATGATACGAAAATCGGTAGGGAAATTAATTCGGAGGAGGACTCACTATCACTTCAAGTTGATCTAGATAGGGTTTTGAAATGGTCAAAGGATTGGCAGATGCAGTTTAATGCTGATAAATGTAAAGTTCTGAGGTTAGGTAATGATGATAGAGTTACAAGATACGAGCTAGATGGTGTTGTGATTGCGAAGTCGGATTGCGAAAGGGATCTGGGAGTTATGATTAGTAAGAATTTAAAACAAAAGGATCAATGCATAAATGTTCGTAATAAGGCAAATCGGACACTTGGATTTATTAATCGCAGCGTTAGTAACAAGACACCTGGTGTGGTTCTCAAGCTATATCTTGCTCTAGTTAGGCCCCATTTAGATTATGCAGTTCAGTTTTGGTCGCCATATTATAGAATGGATATAAATTCACTTGAACGTGTCCAGCGTAGGATGACTAAGTTAATTCCCCAAATTAGAAATCTTTCATATGAAGAAAGATTAACAAAGCTTAAGTTGCATTCACTGGAAAGGCGAAGAGTTAGGGGTGACATGATAGAGGTTTACAAGTGGATGAATGGACATAACCGGGGGGATATTAATAGGGTATTAAAAGTATCAACACAGGACAGAACACGAAACAATGGATATAAATTGGATAAGTTTAGATTTAGGAAAGACTTGGGTAAATACTGGTTCAGTAACAGGGTTGTTGATTTGTGGAACCAATTGCCGCGTAACATTGTGGAGGTGGGGTCCCTCGATTGTTTCAAGCACGGGTTGGACAAGTATATGAGTGGGATTGGGTGGTTATAGAATAGGAGCTGCCTCGTATGGGCCAATAGGCCTTCTGCAGTTACCTTTGTTCTTATGTTCTTATGTTCTTATTAGCAACTTTCCAAAACTCTGGCACTCTGCCTGACTCTATTGATTTATTAAATATGGTTGACAGTGGGTCACAAAGCTCCTCTTTGCATTCTTTAAGCACCCTGGCAAACACTTCATCCGGCCCTGGGGATTTGTTTGGTTTGAGTTTTACTATTTGTTTAAGAACATCCTCCCTAGTAACTGTTAAACTCATCAACCTGTCCTCGTCCCCACCCACATAGGCTTGTTCGGCTGAAGGCATATTGCATATTGTTAAGTTCCTCCAAGTCAAGTTAAGTTGTTAAATCCCAGTGTCCTATTCGCCTTATTAGGAACATTCATGCATTGATCCTTTTGTTTTAAATTCTTACTAATCATAACTCCCAGATCCCTTTCGCAATCCGACTTCGCAATCTCAACACCATCCAGCTCGTATCTTGTAACTCTATCATCATTACCTAGCCTCAGAACTTTACATTTATCAGCATTAAACTGCATTTGCCAATCATTTGACCATTTCAAAACCCTATCTAGATCAACTTGAAGTGATAGTGAGTCCTCCTCCGTATTAATTTCCCTACCGATTTTCGTATCATCGGCAAATTTGCAAATGTTGCTACTCAAACCTGAATCTAAATCATTTATATATATTATAAACAACAGAGGTCCCAGGACAGAGCCCTGAGGTACTCCACTAACAACATTATCCCACTCTGACTTAACCCCATTTATACTAACTCTGTTTCCTTTGGAATAGCCCTAATCCAAGTTAATATAGCTCCCCCAATACCATGAGCTTCTATTTTTTTAATTAGTCTTTCATGTGGCACTGTATCAAAAGCTTTGCTAAAGTCAAGGTACACAACATCACAATATGTTGGTACACAACAAGGTACACAACATCACAATATGTTGGTACACAACAAGGTACACAACATCAAAAGGTACACAAATCATATTGGGAAAACTGCAGTGGATTTTGGGCAAAATGTGACTCATCGCCGTTTTCAGTAATTGGCATATTTTCGGTATAAAAAGACGTAATTTCAAACTGCGAATACGTGCAGAGAGCCTGAATTTGGCTCCAAAATATGGCTCAAGGGTCGAATTTGGGATGTTTGGGATATTTTGAAAACTGCTGGGAGGGTTTGGGCAAAATGTGCCCCATTGCCGCTCTCAGTAATTTGCATATTTTCGGTATAAAAAGTCGTAATTTATAACTAGGGGGGGGTGGGGGGGGTTTGGGCAAAATGTGACCCATCGCCGCTCTCAGTAATTAACATATTTTCGGTATAAAATATCGTAATTTCAAACTGTGAACACGTGCAGAGAGCCAAAATTTGGCTCCAAAATATGGCTAAAGCGTCGAATTTGGGATGTTTAGGATATTTTAAAAACAACAGGGAGGGTTTAGGCAAAATGTGATCCGTCGCCGCTTTAAGTAATTGGCATTTTTTCGGAATAAAAAGACGTAATTTCAAACTGCGAATACGTGCAGAGAGCCAGAATTTGGCTTCAAAATATTGCTCATGTGTCGAACTTGGAATGTTGGGGATATTTTGAAAACTGAAGGGGGTGATTGGGCAAAAAGGAACCCATCGCAGCTCTCAGTAATTAGCATATTTTCTGTATAAAAAGTCGCATTTTCAAATTGCGAACACGTGCCGAGAGCTAGAATTTGGCTCCAAAATATGGCTCAAGCGTCAAATTTGGGATGTTTGGGAGGTTTTGGGCAAAATGTGACCCATCTCTTCTCTCATTATTTGGCATATTTTCGGCATAAAAAATCGAAATTTCAAACTGCAAATACGTGCAGAGAGCCAGAATTTGGCTCCAAAATATAGTTCAAGGGTCGAATTTGGGATGTTTGGAATATTTTGAGAACTACAGGAGGGTTTGGGCAAAATGTGACCCATCGCTACCTTCAGTAATTTGCATATTTTCGGTTATAAAGACATAAATTCAAACTGCAAATACGTGAAAAGAGCCAAAATTTGGCTCCAAAATATGGCTCACTTGTCGAACTTGGAATGTTTGGGATTTTTTGAAAACTGCAGGGGGCGGTGGCAAAAAGAAACCAATCGCAGCTCTCAGTAATTAGCATATTTTCGGTATAAAAAGTCGTAATATCAAATAGCGAATACCTGCAGAGAGCCAGAATTTGGTTTCAAAATATGGCTCAAGCGTCGAATTTGGGATGTTTGAGATATTTTGAAAACTGCATGGGGTTTGGGCAAAATGTAACCCATCGTCGCTCTTAGTAATTGGCATATTTTCTGTATAAAAAGTCGTAATTTCAAACTGCGAACACGTGCCGAAAGTCAGAATTTGGCTCCAAAACATGGCTCAAGCTTCGAATTTGGGATAGTTGGAATATTTTGAAAACTGCAGGGGGGGTTTGGGCAAAAGGTGACCCATCTCAGCTCTCATTAATTAATATATTTTCGGTATAAAAAGTCGTAATTTCAAACTGCGAATACATGCAGAAAGCCAGAATTTGGCTCCAACATATGGCTCAAGCTTCGAATTTGGGATGTTTGGGATATTTTGGGAACTGCAAAGGGGGGGGGGGGGGGGTTGGGCAAAATGTGAACCATCGTCGCTCTCATTAATTGGCATATTTTCGGTATAAAAATTCGTAATTTCAAACTGCGAATACACAGAGAGCCAGAATTTGGCTCCAAAATATGGACCAACCGTCGAATTTGGGATGTTTGGGATATTTTCAAAACTGCAGGGAGGGTTTGGGCAAAATGAGATCCATCGCCGCTCTCAGTAATTGGCATATTTTCGGTATAAAAAGTCGTAGTTTTAAACTGCGAATACATGCAGAGAGCCAGAATTTGGCTCCAAAATATGGCTCAAGGGTCGAATTTGGCATGTTTGAGATATTTTGAAAATTGCGGGGGGGGGTGGGCGTGGGAAAATTTGATATATCGCTGCTCTCAGTAATTGACATATTTTTGGTATAAAAATTCGTAATTTTAAATTGCAAATACGTGCAAAGAGCCAGAATTTGGCTCCAAAATATGATTCGTGGGTCGAATTATGGATGTTTAAAATATTTTGAAAACTGCAGGGGGGTTTGGGCAAAATGTGATCCATCGCCGCCTTTAGTAATTGGCATATTTTAGGTATAAAAAGTCGTAAATTCAAACTAGGGGGGGGAGGGGGGGTTAGGGAAAAAGTAACCCATCGCAGCTCTCAGTAATTAGCATATTTTCTGTATTAAAATTCGTAATTTCAAACTGCGAACACGTGTAAAGAGCCAGAATTGGGTTCCAAAATATGGCTTATGCTTCGAATTTGGGATGTTTGGGATATTTTGAAAACTGCAGGGGGGTTTGGTGAAAATGTGACCCATCGCCGCTCACAGTAATTGGAATATTTTCGGAATAAAAAGTCGCAATTTCAAACTGCGAATATGTGCAGAGAGCCAGAATTTGGGTCCAAAATATGGCTCAAGCGTCGAATTTGGGATGTTTGGGATACTTTGGAAACTGCAGGGGGGTCTGGGCAAAATGTGACACATCGCCGCTCTCAGTAATTAACATATTTTCGGTATAAAAATTCGTAATTTCACACTGTGAATACGTGCAGAGAGTCAGAATTTGGCTCAAAAATGTGGCTCAAGCGTCGAATTTGGGATGTTTGGGATATTTTAAAAACTGCAGGGAGTTTTTGGGCAAAATGTGATCCATCGCAGCTTTCAGTAATTGGCATATTTTCGGTATAAAAAGACGTAATTTCAAACTGCGAATACGTGCAGAGAGCGAGAATTTGACTCCAAAATATGGCTCAAGGGTCGAATTTTGGATGCTTGGGATATTTTGAGAATTGCAGGAGGATTGGGCAAATTGTGACCCATCGTCGCTCTCAGTAATTGTCATATTTTCGGTTCAAAAAGTCGTAATTTCAATCTGCGAATACGTGCAGAGAGCCAGAATTTGGCTCCAAAATATGGCTCAAGGGTCGAATTTTGGATGCTTGGGATATTTTGAGAATTGCAGGAGGATTGGGCAAAATGTGACACTTCGCCGCTCTCAGTAATTGGCATATTTTCTGTTTAAAATATAGTAATTTCAAACTGCGAATACGTGCAGAGAGCCAGAATTTGGCTCCAAAATATGGCTCAAGCGTCGAATTTGGGATGTTTGGGATATTTTGAAAACTGCAGGGCGATTTGGGCAAAATGTGACCCTTCGCTGCTCCTAGTAATTATCGAATTTGGGATGGTATAAATTCGAATCCGAATTTGGATTCGGTATAATAAGAAGTAACTTCAAACTGCAAATACGTGCAGAGAGCGAGAATATGACTCCAAAATATGGTGCAAGCTTCGAATTTGGGATGTTTGGGATACTTTTAAATCTGCAGGGAGGGTTCGGGCAAAATGTAATCCATCGCCGCTCTCAGTAATTGGCATATTTTGTAATTTCAAACTGCGATTACACGCAGAAAGCCAGAATTTGGCTCTAAAATATGGCTCAAGGGTCGATTTTGGGATGTTTTGGATACTTTGAGAATTGCAGGGGAGTTTGGGCAAAATGTGACCTATCGCCGCTCTCAGTAATTGCCATATTTCGGTATAAAAAGTCGTAATTTCAATCTGCGAATACGTGCAGAGAGCCAGAATTTAACTCCAAAATATGGCTCAAGGGTCGAATTTGGGATGTTTGGGATATTTTGAAAACTGCAGGGAAGGGTTTGGGCAAAATGTGACCCTTTGCAGCTCTCAGTAATTGGCATATTTTTCGTATAAAAAGTCGTAATTTCAAACTGCGAACACGTACCAAGAGCCAGAATTTGCTCGAAAATAAGGCTAAAGGGTAGAATTTAGGATGTTTGGGATATTTTGAAAACTACACGGGGGTTTGGGCAAAATGTGACCCATCGCTGCTCTCAGTAATTGGCATACTTTCGGTATAAAAAGTAACTTCAAACTTCTAATACGTGTAGAGAGCCAGAATTTTCTTCCAATATTTGGCTCAAGGGTCAAATTTGGGATGTTTGGGATATTTTGAAAACTGCAGGGGGGGTTTAGTGAAAATGTGACCCATCGCCGCTCTCAGTAATTTGCATATTTTCGCTAAAAAAAGTCGCAATTTCAAACTGCGAATACGTGCAGAGAGCCAGAATTTGGCTCCAAAATATGGCTCAAGCGTCGAATTTGGGATATTTGGGATACTTTGGAAACTGCATGGGATATTTGTTCAAAATGTGACCCATCGCCGCTCTCAGTAATTAACATATTTTTGGTATAAAAAGTCGTAATTTCAAACTGCGAATACGTGCAGAGAGTCAGAATTTTTCTCTTAAATATGGCTCAAGCGTCGAATTTGGGATGTTTGGAATATTTTGAAAACTGCAGGGAGGGTTTGGGCAAAATGTGATCCATCGCTGATTTCAGCAATTGGCATATTGTCGTTATAAAAAGACGTATTTTCAAACTACGAGTACATGCAGAGAGCCAGAATTTGACTCCAAAATATAGTTCAAGGGTCGAATTTGGGATGTTTGTTACATTTTGAAATCTGCAGGTGGGGGTTTGGGCAAAATGTGACCCATCGCCGCTCTCAGTAATTGGCATATTTTCGGTATAAAAAGTCGTAATTTCAAACTGCGAATACGTGCAGAGAGCCAGAATTTGGTTCCAAAAAAATGGCTCAAAAGTCGAATTTAGGATGTTTGGGATATTTTGAAAACTGCAGGAAGAGTTTGGGCAAAATGTGACCCTTCGTCGCTCTTAGTAATTGGCATATTTTCGCTATAAAAATACGTAACTTCAAATTACGAATACGTGCAGAGAGCTAGAATTTGACTCCAAAATATGGCTCAAGCTTCCAATTTGGGATGTTTGGGATACTTTTAATTCTGCAGGGGAGGTTCGGGCAAAATGTGATCCACCGCCGCTCTCAGTAATTGGCATATTTTGTAATTTCAAACTGTGAATACACGCAGAGAGCCAGAATTTGGCTCTAAAATATGGCTCAAGGGTCGATTTGGGGATGTTTTGGATACTTTGAGAATTGCAGGGGAGTTTGGGCAAAATGTGACCAATCGCTGCTCTCAGTAATTGGCATATTTTCGGTATAAAAAGTCGTAATTTCAATTTCCGAATACGTGCAGAGAGCCAGAATTTAACTCCAAAATATGGCTCAAGGGTCGAATTTGGGATGTTTGGGATATTTTTAAAACTGCAGGGAAGGGTTTGGGCAAAATGTGACCCTTTGCCGCTCTCAGTAATTGGCATATCTTCGGTATAAAAAGTCGTTATTTCAAACTGCGAACACGTATCGAGAGCCAGAATTTGCTCGAAAATAAAGCTCAAGGGTCGAATTTGGGATGTTTGGGATATTTTGAAAACTGCAGGGGGGTTTAGGCAAAATGTGACCCATCGCTGCTCTCAGTAATTGGCATATTTTCGGTATAAAATATCGTAATTTCAAACTGCGAATACGTGCAGAGAGCAAGAATTTGGCCCCAAAATATGGCTCAAGCTTCGAATTTTGGATGTTATGGATATATTGAAAACTGCATGTGAATTTTGGGCAAAATGTGACCCATCGCCGGTTTCAGTAATTGGCATATTTTCGGTATAAAAAGTAACTTCAAACTTCAAATACGCGTAGTGAACCAGAACTTTTCAACCAAAATATGGCTCAAGCGTCGAATTTGGGATGTTTGGGATATTTTCAGAACTGCAGGGAGGGTTTGGGCAAAATGTGATCCATCGCCGCTTTCAGTAATTGGCATATTGTCGTATAAAAATTCGTAATTTTAAACTGCGAATACGTGCAGAGAGCCAGAATTTGGCTCCAAAAATATGGCTCAAAGGTAGAATTTGGGATGTTTTTGATATTTTGACAACTGCAGAGGGGTTTAGGCAAAATAAGACCCATCGCTGCACACAGTAATTGGCATATTTTCTGTATAAAAAGTAGTCATTTCAAACTGCGAATACGTGCACAGATCCAGAATTTGGTTCCAAAATATGGCTCAAGGGTCAAATTTGGGATGTTTGGGATATTTTGAAAACTGCAGGGGGGGTTTGGTGAAAATTTTACCAATCGACGCAATCAGTAATGGGCATATTTTCGGTATAAAAAGTCGCAATTTCAAACTGCGAATATGTGCAGAGAGCCAGAATTTTGCTCCAAATTATTGCTCAAGCGTCGAATTTGGGATGTTTGGGATTCTTTGGAAACTGCAGGGGGGGTTTGGGCCAAATGTGACCCATCGCTGCTCTCAGTAATTAATATATTTTCAGTATAAAAATCGCAATTTCAAACTGTGATTACGTACAGAGAGCCAGAATTTGGCTCCAAAATGTGGCTCAAGCGTCATATTTAGGATGTTTGTGATATTTTAAAAACTGCAGGGAGTGTTTGGGCAAAATGTGATCCATCGCAGCTTTCAATAATTGGCATATTTTCGTTATAAAAAGACGTAATTTCAAACTGGGAATACGTGCAGAGAGAAAGATTTTGACTCCAAAATATGGCTCAAGCGTCGAATTTGGGATATTTGGGATACTTTTAAACCGCAGAGAGGGTTCGGGCAAAATGTGATCCATCGCCGCTTTCAGTAATTGGCATATTTTCGATATAAAAGGTCGTAATTTCAAATTGCGAATACATGCAGAGAGCCAGAATTTGGCACCAAAATATGGCTCAAGAGTCGAGTTTTGGATGTTTGGGATATTTTGAGAATTGCAGGGGGGTTGGGCAAATTGTGACCCATCGTCGCTCTCAATAATTGGCATATTTTCGGTACAAAAATTCGTAATTTCAATCAGCGAATACGTGCAGAGAGCCAGAATTTGGCTCCAAAATATGGCTCAAGGGTCGAATTTGAGATGTTTATGATATTTTAAACACTGCGAGGGGGGGGGGCAAAATGTGACCCTTCGCCGCTATCAGTAATTGGCCTATTTTCGGTATAAAATATCGTAATTTCAAACTGCAAATACGTGCAGAGAGCCAGAATTTGGCTCCAAAATATGGCTCAAGCGTCGAATTTGGGATGTTTGGGATATTTTGAAAACTGCAGGCAAGTGTTTGGGCAAAATGTGACCCTTCGCCGCTCTTAGTAATTGGCATATTTTCGGTATAAATATACGTAACTTCAAATTGAGAATACGTGGAGAGAGCTAGAATTTGACTCCAAAATATGGCTCAAGCTTCCATTTTGGGATGTTTGGGATATTTTTAAAACTGCAGGGAAGGGTTTGGGCAAAATGTGACCCTTTGCCGCTCTCAGTAATTGGCATATCTTCGGTATAAAAAGTCGTTATTTCAAACTGCGAACACGTACCGAGAGCCAGAATTTGCTCGAAAATAAAGCTCAAGGGTCGAATTTGGGATGTTTGGGATATTTTGAAAACTGCAGGAAGGGTTTGGGCAAAATGTGACCCTTCGTCGCTCTTAGTAATTGGCATATTTTCGGTATAAAAATACGTAGCTTCAAATTGCGAATACGTGCAGAGAGCTAGAATTTGACTCCAAAATATGGCTCAAGCTTCCAATTTGGGATGTTTGGGATACTTTTAATTCTGCAGGGGAGGTTCGGGCAAAATGTGATCCACCGCCGCTCTCAGTAATTGGCATATTTTGTAATTTCAAACTGTGAATACACGCAGAGAGCCAGAATTTGGCTCTAAAATATGGCTCAAGGGTCGATTTGGGGATGTTTTGGATACTTTGAGAATTGCAGGGGAGTTTGGGCAAAATGTGACCAATCGCTGCTCTCAGTAATTGGCATATTTTCGGTATAAAAAGTCGTAATTTCAATTTCCGAATACGTGCAGAGAGCCAGAATTTAACTATAAAATATGGCTCAAGGGTCGAATTTGGGATGTTTGGGATATTTTTAAAACTGCAGGGAAGGGTTTGGGCAAAATGTGACCCTTTGCCGCTCTCAGTAATTGGCATATCTTCGGTATAAAAAGTCGTTATTTCAAACTACGAACACGTATCGAGAGCCAGAATTTGCTCGAAAATAAAGCTCAAGGGTCGAATTTGGGATGTTTGGGATATTTTGAAAACTGCAGGGGGGGTTTGGGCAAAATGTGACCCATCGCTGCTCTCAGTAATTGGCATATTTTCGGTATAAAATATCGTAAATTCAAACTTCGAATACGTGCAGAGAGCCAGAATTTGGCCCCAAAATATGGCTCAAGCTTCGAATTTTGGATGTTATGGATATTTTGAAAACTGCATGTGGATTTTGGGCAAAATGTGACCCATCGCAGCTCTCAGTAATTGGCATATTTTCGGTATAAAAATTAACTTCAAACTTCAAATACGTGTAGAGAACCAGAACTTTTTAACCAAAATATGGCTCAAGCGTCGAATTTGGGACGTTTGGGATATTTTGAGAACTGCAGGGAGGGTTTGGGCAAAATGTGATCCATCGCCGCTTTCAGTAATTGGCATATTGTCGTATAAAAATTCGTAATTTTAAACTGCGAATACGTGCACAGATCCAGAATTTGGTTCCAAAATATGGCTCAAGGGTCAAATTTGGGATGTTTGGGATATTTTGAAAACTGCAGGGGGGGTTTGGTGAAAATTTTACCAATCGACGCTATCAGTAATGGGCATATTTTCGGTATAAAAAGTCGCAATTTCAAACTGCGAATATGTGCAGAGAGCCAGAATTTTGCTCCAAATTATTGCTCAAGCGTCGAATTTGGGATGTTTGGGATTCTTTGGAAACTGCAGGGGGGGTTTGGGCCAAATGTGACCCATCGCTGCTCTCAGTAATTAATATATTTTCAGTATAAAAATCGCAATTTCAAACTGTGATTACGTACAGAGAGCCAGAATTTGGCTCCAAAATGTGGCTCAAGCGTCATATTTAGGATGTTTGTGATATTTTAAAAACTGCAGGGAGTGTTTGGGCAAAATGTGATCCATCGCAGCTTTCAATAATTGGCATATTTTCGTTATAAAAAGACGTAATTTCAAACTGGGAATACGTGCAGAGAGAAAGATTTTGACTCCAAAATATGGCTCAAGCGTCGAATTTGGGATATTTGGGATACTTTTAAACCGCAGAGAGGGTTCGGGCAAAATGTGATCCATCGCCGCTTTCAGTAATTGGCATATTTTCGATATAAAAGGTCGTAATTTCAAATTGCGAATACATGCAGAGAGCCAGAATTTGGCACCAAAATATGGCTCAAGAGTCGAGTTTTGGATGTTTGGGATATTTTGAGAATTGCAGGGGGGTTGGGCAAATTGTGACCCATCGTCGCTCTCAATAATTGGCATATTTTCGGTACAAAAATTCGTAATTTCAATCAGCGAATACGTGCAGAGAGCCAGAATTTGGCTCCAAAATATGGCTCAAGGGTCGAATTTGAGATGTTTATGATATTTTAAACACTGCGAGGGGGGGGGCAAAATGTGACCCTTCGCCGCTATCAGTAATTGGCCTATTTTCGGTATAAAATATCGTAATTTCAAACTGCAAATACGTGCAGAGAGCCAGAATTTGGCTCCAAAATATGGCTCAAGCGTCGAATTTGGGATGTTTGGGATATTTTGAAAACTGCAGGCAAGTGTTTGGGCAAAATGTGACCCTTCGCCGCTCTTAGTAATTGGCATATTTTCGGTATAAATATACGTAACTTCAAATTGAGAATACGTGGAGAGAGCTAGAATTTGACTCCAAAATATGGCTCAAGCTTCCATTTTGGGATGTTTGGGATATTTTTAAAACTGCAGGGAAGGGTTTGGGCAAAATGTGACCCTTTGCCGCTCTCAGTAATTGGCATATCTTCGGTATAAAAAGTCGTTATTTCAAACTGCGAACACGTACCGAGAGCCAGAATTTGCTCGAAAATAAAGCTCAAGGGTCGAATTTGGGATGTTTGGGATATTTTGAAAACTGCAGGAAGGGTTTGGGCAAAATGTGACCCTTCGTCGCTCTTAGTAATTGGCATATTTTCGGTATAAAAATACGTAGCTTCAAATTGCGAATACGTGCAGAGAGCTAGAATTTGACTCCAAAATATGGCTCAAGCTTCCAATTTGGGATGTTTGGGATACTTTTAATTCTGCAGGGGAGGTTCGGGCAAAATGTGATCCACCGCCGCTCTCAGTAATTGGCATATTTTGTTATTTCAAACTGTGAATACACGCAGAGAGCCAGAATTTGGCTCTAAAATATGGCTCAAGGGTCGATTTGGGGATGTTTTGGATACTTTGAGAATTGCAGGGGAGTTTGGGCAAAATGTGACCAATCGCTGCTCTCAGTAATTGGCATATTTTCGGTATAAAAAGTCGTAATTTCAATTTCCGAATACGTGCAGAGAGCCAGAATTTAACTCCAAAATATGGCTCAAGGGTCGAATTTGGGATGTTTGGGATATTTTTAAAACTGCAGGGAAGGGTTTGGGCAAAATGTGACCCTTTGCCGCTCTCAGTAATTGGCATATCTTCGGTATAAAAAGTCGTTATTTCAAACTGCGAACACGTATCGAGAGCCAGAATTTGCTCGAAAATAAAGCTCAAGGGTCGAATTTGGGATGTTTGGGATATTTTGAAAACTGCAGGGGGGTTTAGGCAAAATGTGACCCATCGCTGCTCTCAGTAATTGGCATATTTTCGGTATAAAATATCGTAATTTCAAACTGCGAATACGTGCAGAGAGCAAGAATTTGGCCCCAAAATATGGCTCAAGCTTCGAATTTTGGATGTTATGGATATATTGAAAACTGCATGTGAATTTTGGGCAAAATGTGACCCATCGCCGGTTTCAGTAATTGGCATATTTTCGGTATAAAAAGTAACTTCAAACTTCAAATACGCGTAGTGAACCAGAACTTTTCAACCAAAATATGGCTCAAGCGTCGAATTTGGGATGTTTGGGATATTTTCAGAACTGCAGGGAGGGTTTGGGCAAAATGTGATCCATCGCCGCTTTCAGTAATTGGCATATTGTCGTATAAAAATTCGTAATTTTAAACTGCGAATACGTGCAGAGAGCCAGAATTTGGCTCCAAAAATATGGCTCAAAGGTAGAATTTGGGATGTTTTTGATATTTTGACAACTGCAGAGGGGTTTAGGCAAAATAAGACCCATCGCTGCACACAGTAATTGGCATATTTTCTGTATAAAAAGTAGTCATTTCAAACTGCGAATACGTGCACAGATCCAGAATTTGGTTCCAAAATATGGCTCAAGGGTCAAATTTGGGATGTTTGGGATATTTTGAAAACTGCAGGGGGGGTTTGGTGAAAATTTTACCAATCGACGCAATCAGTAATGGGCATATTTTCGGTATAAAAAGTCGCAATTTCAAACTGCGAATATGTGCAGAGAGCCAGAATTTTGCTCCAAATTATTGCTCAAGCGTCGAATTTGGGATGTTTGGGATTCTTTGGAAACTGCAGGGGGGGTTTGGGCCAAATGTGACCCATCGCTGCTCTCAGTAATTAATATATTTTCAGTATAAAAATCGCAATTTCAAACTGTGATTACGTACAGAGAGCCAGAATTTGGCTCCAAAATGTGGCTCAAGCGTCATATTTAGGATGTTTGTGATATTTTAAAAACTGCAGGGAGTGTTTGGGCAAAATGTGATCCATCGCAGCTTTCAATAATTGGCATATTTTCGTTATAAAAAGACGTAATTTCAAACTGGGAATACGTGCAGAGAGAAAGATTTTGACTCCAAAATATGGCTCAAGCGTCGAATTTGGGATATTTGGGATACTTTTAAACCGCAGAGAGGGTTCGGGCAAAATGTGATCCATCGCCGCTTTCAGTAATTGGCATATTTTCGATATAAAAGGTCGTAATTTCAAATTGCGAATACATGCAGAGAGCCAGAATTTGGCACCAAAATATGGCTCAAGAGTCGAGTTTTGGATGTTTGGGATATTTTGAGAATTGCAGGGGGGTTGGGCAAATTGTGACCCATCGTCGCTCTCAATAATTGGCATATTTTCGGTACAAAAATTCGTAATTTCAATCAGCGAATACGTGCAGAGAGCCAGAATTTGGCTCCAAAATATGGCTCAAGGGTCGAATTTGAGATGTTTATGATATTTTAAACACTGCGAGGGGGGGGGGCAAAATGTGACCCTTCGCCGCTATCAGTAATTGGCCTATTTTCGGTATAAAATATCGTAATTTCAAACTGCAAATACGTGCAGAGAGCCAGAATTTGGCTCCAAAATATGGCTCAAGCGTCGAATTTGGGATGTTTGGGATATTTTGAAAACTGCAGGCAAGTGTTTGGGCAAAATGTGACCCTTCGCCGCTCTTAGTAATTGGCATATTTTCGGTATAAATATACGTAACTTCAAATTGAGAATACGTGGAGAGAGCTAGAATTTGACTCCAAAATATGGCTCAAGCTTCCATTTTGGGATGTTTGGGATATTTTTAAAACTGCAGGGAAGGGTTTGGGCAAAATGTGACCCTTTGCCGCTCTCAGTAATTGGCATATCTTCGGTATAAAAAGTCGTTATTTCAAACTGCGAACACGTACCGAGAGCCAGAATTTGCTCGAAAATAAAGCTCAAGGGTCGAATTTGGGATGTTTGGGATATTTTGAAAACTGCAGGAATGGTTTGGGCAAAATGTGACCCTTCGTCGCTCTTAGTAATTGGCATATTTTCGGTATAAAAATACGTAGCTTCAAATTGCGAATACGTGCAGAGAGCTAGAATTTGACTCCAAAATATGGCTCAAGCTTCCAATTTGGGATGTTTGGGATACTTTTAATTCTGCAGGGGAGGTTCGGGCAAAATGTGATCCACCGCCGCTCTCAGTAATTGGCATATTTTGTAATTTCAAACTGTGAATACACGCAGAGAGCCAGAATTTGGCTCTAAAATATGGCTCAAGGGTCGATTTGGGGATGTTTTGGATACTTTGAGAATTGCAGGGGAGTTTGGGCAAAATGTGACCAATCGCTGCTCTCAGTAATTGGCATATTTTCGGTATAAAAAGTCGTAATTTCAATTTCCGAATACGTGCAGAGAGCCAGAATTTAACTATAAAATATGGCTCAAGGGTCGAATTTGGGATGTTTGGGATATTTTTAAAACTGCAGGGAAGGGTTTGGGCAAAATGTGACCCTTTGCCGCTCTCAGTAATTGGCATATCTTCGGTATAAAAAGTCGTTATTTCAAACTACGAACACGTATCGAGAGCCAGAATTTGCTCGAAAATAAAGCTCAAGGGTCGAATTTGGGATGTTTGGGATATTTTGAAAACTGCAGGGGGGGTTTGGGCAAAATGTGACCCATCGCTGCTCTCAGTAATTGGCATATTTTCGGTATAAAATATCGTAAATTCAAACTTCGAATACGTGCAGAGAGCCAGAATTTGGCCCCAAAATATGGCTCAAGCTTCGAATTTTGGATGTTATGGATATTTTGAAAACTGCATGTGGATTTTGGGCAAAATGTGACCCATCGCAGCTCTCAGTAATTGGCATATTTTCGGTATAAAAATTAACTTCAAACTTCAAATACGTGTAGAGAACCAGAACTTTTTAACCAAAATATGGCTCAAGCGTCGAATTTGGGACGTTTGGGATATTTTGAGAACTGCAGGGAGGGTTTGGGCAAAATGTGATCCATCGCCGCTTTCAGTAATTGGCATATTGTCGTATAAAAATTCGTAATTTTAAACTGCGAATACGTGCACAGATCCAGAATTTGGTTCCAAAATATGGCTCAAGGGTCAAATTTGGGATGTTTGGGATATTTTGAAAACTGCAGGGGGGGTTTGGTGAAAATTTTACCAATCGACGCTATCAGTAATGGGCATATTTTCGGTATAAAAAGTCGCAATTTCAAACTGCGAATATGTGCAGAGAGCCAGAATTTTGCTCCAAATTATTGCTCAAGCGTCGAATTTGGGATGTTTGGGATTCTTTGGAAACTGCAGGGGGGGTTTGGGCCAAATGTGACCCATCGCTGCTCTCAGTAATTAATATATTTTCAGTATAAAAATCGCAATTTCAAACTGTGATTACGTACAGAGAGCCAGAATTTGGCTCCAAAATGTGGCTCAAGCGTCATATTTAGGATGTTTGTGATATTTTAAAAACTGCAGGGAGTGTTTGGGCAA
The DNA here is from genome assembly GCF_040958095.1 of Procambarus clarkii. Lineage (NCBI taxonomy): Eukaryota > Metazoa > Arthropoda > Malacostraca > Decapoda > Cambaridae > Procambarus > Procambarus clarkii. Next base: position 7,018,536 of record NC_091169.1, read on the forward strand.
AATGTGATCCATCGCAGCTTTCAATAATTGGCATATTTTCGTTATAAAAAGACGTAATTTCAAACTGGGAATACGTGCAGAGAGAAAGATTTTGACTCCAAAATATGGCTCAAGCGTCGAATTTGGGATATTTGGGATACTTTTAAACCGCAGAGAGGGTTCGGGCAAAATGTGATCCATCGCCGCTTTCAGTAATTGGCATATTTTCGATATAAAAGGTCGTAATTTCAAATTGCGAATACATGCAGAGAGCCAGAATTTGGCACCAAAATATGGCTCAAGAGTCGAGTTTTGGATGTTTGGGATATTTTGAGAATTGCAGGGGGGTTGGGCAAATTGTGACCCATCGTCGCTCTCAATAATTGGCATATTTTCGGTACAAAAATTCGTAATTTCAATCAGCGAATACGTGCAGAGAGCCAGAATTTGGCTCCAAAATATGGCTCAAGGGTCGAATTTGAGATGTTTATGATATTTTAAACACTGCGAGGGGGGGGGCAAAATGTGACCCTTCGCCGCTATCAGTAATTGGCCTATTTTCGGTATAAAATATCGTAATTTCAAACTGCAAATACGTGCAGAGAGCCAGAATTTGGCTCCAAAATATGGCTCAAGCGTCGAATTTGGGATGTTTGGGATATTTTGAAAACTGCAGGCAAGTGTTTGGGCAAAATGTGACCCTTCGCCGCTCTTAGTAATTGGCATATTTTCGGTATAAATATACGTAACTTCAAATTGAGAATACGTGGAGAGAGCTAGAATTTGACTCCAAAATATGGCTCAAGCTTCCATTTTGGGATGTTTGGGATATTTTTAAAACTGCAGGGAAGGGTTTGGGCAAAATGTGACCCTTTGCCGCTCTCAGTAATTGGCATATCTTCGGTATAAAAAGTCGTTATTTCAAACTGCGAACACGTACCGAGAGCCAGAATTTGCTCGAAAATAAAGCTCAAGGGTCGAATTTGGGATGTTTGGGATATTTTGAAAACTGCAGGAAGGGTTTGGGCAAAATGTGACCCTTCGTCGCTCTTAGTAATTGGCATATTTTCGGTATAAAAATACGTAGCTTCAAATTGCGAATACGTGCAGAGAGCTAGAATTTGACTCCAAAATATGGCTCAAGCTTCCAATTTGGGATGTTTGGGATACTTTTAATTCTGCAGGGGAGGTTCGGGCAAAATGTGATCCACCGCCGCTCTCAGTAATTGGCATATTTTGTAATTTCAAACTGTGAATACACGCAGAGAGCCAGAATTTGGCTCTAAAATATGGCTCAAGGGTCGATTTGGGGATGTTTTGGATACTTTGAGAATTGCAGGGGAGTTTGGGCAAAATGTGACCAATCGCTGCTCTCAGTAATTGGCATATTTTCGGTATAAAAAGTCGTAATTTCAATTTCCGAATACGTGCAGAGAGCCAGAATTTAACTATAAAATATGGCTCAAGGGTCGAATTTGGGATGTTTGGGATATTTTTAAAACTGCAGGGAAGGGTTTGGGCAAAATGTGACCCTTTGCCGCTCTCAGTAATTGGCATATCTTCGGTATAAAAAGTCGTTATTTCAAACTACGAACACGTATCGAGAGCCAGAATTTGCTCGAAAATAAAGCTCAAGGGTCGAATTTGGGATGTTTGGGATATTTTGAAAACTGCAGGGGGGGTTTGGGCAAAATGTGACCCATCGCTGCTCTCAGTAATTGGCATATTTTCGGTATAAAATATCGTAAATTCAAACTTCGAATACGTGCAGAGAGCCAGAATTTGGCCCCAAAATATGGCTCAAGCTTCGAATTTTGGATGTTATGGATATTTTGAAAACTGCATGTGGATTTTGGGCAAAATGTGACCCATCGCAGCTCTCAGTAATTGGCATATTTTCGGTATAAAAATTAACTTCAAACTTCAAATACGTGTAGAGAACCAGAACTTTTTAACCAAAATATGGCTCAAGCGTCGAATTTGGGACGTTTGGGATATTTTGAAAACTGCAGGGAGGGTTTGGGCAAAATGTGATCCATCGCCGCTTTCAGTAATTGGCATATTGTCGTATAAAAATTCGTAATTTTAAACTGCGAATACGTGCACAGATCCAGAATTTGGTTCCAAAATATGGCTCAAGGGTCAAATTTGGGATGTTTGGGATATTTTGAAAACTGCAGGGGGGGTTTGGTGAAAATTTTACCAATCGACGCTATCAGTAATGGGCATATTTTCGGTATAAAAAGTCGCAATTTCAAACTGCGAATATGTGCAGAGAGCCAGAATTTTGCTCCAAATTATTGCTCAAGCGTCGAATTTGGGATGTTTGGGATTCTTTGGAAACTGCAGGGGGCGTTTGGGCCAAATGTGACCCATCGCTGCTCTCAGTAATTAATATATTTTCAGTATAAAAATCGTAATTTCAAACTGTGATTACGTACAGAGAGCCAGAATTTGGCTCCAAAATGTGGCTCAAGCGTCATATTTAGGATGTTTGTGATATTTTAAAAACTGCAGGGAGTGTTTGGGCAAAATGTGATCCATCGCAGCTTTCAGTAATTGGCATATTTTCGTTATAAAAAGACGTAATTTCAAACTGGGAATACGTGCAGAGAGAAAGATTTTGACTCCAAAATATGGCTCAAGCGTCGAATTTGGGATATTTGGGATACTTTTAAACCGCAGAGAGGGTTCGGGCAAAATGTGATCCATCGCCGCTTTCAGTAATTGGCATATTTTCGATATAAAAGGTCGTAATTTCAAATTGCGAAAACATGCAGAGAGCCAGAATTTGGCTCCAAAATATGGCTCAAGAGTCGAGTTTTGGATGTTTGGGATATTTTGAGAATTGCAGGGGGTTTGGGCAAATTGTGACCCATCGTCGCTCTCAATAATTGGCATATTTTCGGTACAAAAATTCGTAATTTCAATCAGCGAATACGTGCAGAGAGCCAGAATTTGGCTCCAAAATATGGCTCAAGGGTCGAATTTGAGATGTTTATGATATTTTAAACACTGCGGGGGGGGGGGAGCAAAATGTGACCCTTCGCCGCTATCAGTAATTGGCCTATTTTCGGTATAAAATATCGTAATTTCAAACTTCAAATACGTGCAGAGAGCCAGAATTTGGCTCCAAAATATGGCTCAAGCGCCGAATTTGGGATGTTTGGGATATTTTGAAAACTGCAGGCAAGTGTTTGGGCAAAATGTGACCCTTCGCCGCTCTTAGTAATTGGCATATTTTCGGTATAAAAATACGTAACTTCAAATTGAGAATACGTGGAGAGAGCTAGAATTTGACTCCAAAATATAGCTCAAGCTTCCATTTTGGGATGTTTGGGATATTTTTAAAACTGCAGGGAAGGGTTTGGGCAAAATGTGACCCTTTGCCGCTCTCAGTAATTGGCATATCTTCGGTATAAAAAGTCGTTATTTCAAACTGCGAACACGTACCGAGAGCCAGAATTTGCTCGAAAATAAAGCTCAAGGGTCGAATTTGGGATGTTTGGGATATTTTGAAAACTGCAGGGGGGGTTTGGGCAAAATGTGACCCATCGCTGCTCTCAGTAATTGGCATATTTTCGGTATAAAATATCGTAATTTCAAACTGCGAATACGTGCAGAGAGCCAGAATTTGGCCCCAAAATATGGCTCAAGCTTCGAATTTTGGATGTTTTGGATATTTTGAAAACTGCATGTGGATTTTGGGCAAAATGTGACCCATCGCAGCTCTCAGTAATTGTCATATTTTCGGTATAAAAAGTAACTTCAAACTTCAAATACGTGTAGAGAACCTGAACTTTTCTCCAAAATATGGCTCAAGCGTAGAATTTGGGATGTTTGGGATATTTTGAGAACTGCAGGGAGGGTTTGGGCAAAATGTGATCCATCGCCGCTTTCAGTAATTGGCATATTGTCGTATAAAATTTCGTAATTTTAAACTGCGAATACGTGCAGAGAGCCAGAATTTGGCTCCAAAAATATGGCTCAAAGGTAGAATTTAGAATGTTTTTGATATTTTGACAACTGCAGAGGGGTTTAGGCAAAATAAGACCCATCGCTGCACACAGTAATTGGCATATTTTCTGTATAAAAAGTAGTCATTTCAAACTGCGAATACGTGCACAGATCCAGAATTTGGTTCCAAAATATGGCTCAAGGGTCAAATTTGGGATGTTTGGGATATTTTGAAAACTGCAGGGAGGGTTTGGTGAAAATTTGACCAATCGACGCTATCAGTAATGGGCATATTTTCGGTATAAAAAGTCGCAATTTCAAACTGCGAATATGTGCAGAGAGCCAGAATTTTGCTCCAAATTATTGCTCAAGCGTCGAATTTGGGATGTTTGGGATTCTTTGGAAACTGCAGGGGGCGTTTGGGCCAAATGTGACCCATCGCTGCTCTCAGTAATTAATATATTTTCAGTATAAAAATCGTAATTTCAAACTGTGATTACGTACAGAGAGCCAGAATTTGGCTCCAAAATGTGGCTCAAGCGTCATATTTAGGATGTTTGTGATATTTTAAAAACTGCAGGAAGTGTTTGGGCAAAATGTGATCCATCGCAGCTTTCAGTAATTGGCATATTTTCGTTATAAAAAGACGTAATTTCAAACTGGGAATACGTGCAGAGAGAAAGATTTTGACTCCAAAATATGGCTCAAGCGTCGAATTTGGGATATTTGGGATTCTTTTAAACCGCAGAGAGGGTTCGGGCAAAATGTGATCCATCGCCGCTTTCAGTAATTGGCATATTTTCGATATAAAAGGTCGTAATTTCATATTGCGAATACATGCAGAGAGCCAGAATTTGGCACCAAAATATGGCTCAAGAGTCGAGTTTTGGATGTTTGGGATATTTTGAGAATTGCAGGGGGTTTGGGCAAATTGTGACCCATCGTCGCTCTCAATAATTGGCATATTTTCGGTACAAAAATTCGTAATTTCAATCAGCGAATACGTGCAGAGAGCCAGAATTTGGCTCCAAAATATGGCTCAAGGGTCGAATTTGAGATGTTTATGATATTTTAAACACTGCGGGGGGGGGGGGGGGCAAAATGTGACCCTTCGCCGCTATCAGTAATTGGCCTTTTTTCGGTATAAAATATCGTAATTTCAAACTGCAAATACGTGCAGAGAGCCAGAATTTGGCTCCAAAATATGGCTCAAGCGTCGAATTTGGGATGTTTGGGATATTTTGAAAACTTCAGGCAAGTGTATGGTCAAAATGTGACCCTTCGCCGCTCTTAGTAATTGGCATATTTTCGGTATAAAAATACGTAACTTCAAATTGAGAATACGTGCAGAGAGCTAGAATTTGACTCCAAAATATGGCTCAAGCTTCCATTTTGGGATGTTTGGGATATTTTTAAAACTGCAGGGAAGGGTTTGGGCAAAATGTGACCCTTTGCCGCTCTCAGTAATTGGCATATCTTCGGTATAAAAAGTCGTTATTTCAAACTGCGAACACGTACCGAGAGCCAGAATTTGCTCGAAAATAAAGCTTAAGGGTCGAATTTGGGATGTTTGGGATATTTTGAAAACTGCAGGGGGGTTTGGGCAAAATGTGACCCATCACTGCTCTCAGTAAATGGCATATTTTCGGTATAAAATATAGTAATTTCAAACTGCGAATACGTGCAGAGAGCCAGAATTTGGCCCCAAAATATGGCTCAAGCTTCGAATTTTGGATGTTTTGGATATTTTGAAAACTGCATGTGGATTTTGGGCAAAATGTGACCCATCGCAGCTCTCAGTAATTGGCATATTTTCGGTATAAAAAGTAACTTCAAACTTCAAATACGTGTAGAGAACCAGAACTTTTCTCCAAAATATGGCTGAAGCGTAGAATTTGGGATGTTTGGGATATTTTGAGAACTGCAGGGAGGGTTTGGGCAAAATGTGATCCATCGCCGCTTTCAGTAATTGGCATATTGTCGTATAAAAATTCGTAATTTTAAACTGCGAATACGTGCAGAGAGCCAGAATTTGGCTCTAAAAATATGGCTCAAAGGTAGAATTTGGGATGTTTTTGATATTTTGACAACTGCAGAGGGGTTTAGGCAAAATAAGACCCATCGCTGCACACAGTAATTGGCATATTTTCTGTATAAAAAGTAGTCATTTCAAACTGCAAATACGTGCACAGATCCAGAATTTGGTTCCAAAATATGGCTCAAGGGTCAAATTTGGGATGTTTGGGATATTTTGAAAACTGCAGGGGGGGTTTGGTGAAAATTTGACCAATCGACGCTATCAGTAATGGGCATATTTTCGGTATAAAAAGTCGCAATTTCAAACTGCGAATATGTGCAGAGAGCCAGAATTTTGCTCCAAATTATTGCTCAAGCGTCGAATTTGGGATGTTTGGGATTCTTTGGAAACTGCAGGGAGGGTTTGGGCCAAATGTGACCCATCGCTGCTCTCAGTAATTAATATATTTTCAGTATAAAAATCGCAATTTCAAACTGTGATTACGTACAGAGAGCCAGAATTTGGCTCCAAAATGTGGCTCAAGCGTCATATTTAGGATGTTTGTGATATTTTAAAAACTGCAGGGAGTGTTTGGGCAAAATGTGATCCATCGCAGCTTTCAGTAATTGGCATATTTTCGTTATAAAAAGACGTAATTTCAAACTGGGAATACGTGCAGAGAGAAAGATTTTGACTCCAAAATATGGCTCAAGCGTCGAATTTGGGATATTTGGGATACTTTTAAACCGCAGAGAGGGTTCGGGCAAAATGTGATCCATCGCCGCTTTCAGTAATTGGCATATTTTCGATATAAAAGGTCTTAATTTCAAATTGCGAATACATGCAGAGAGCCAGAATTTGGCACCAAAATATGGCTCAAGAGTCGAGTTTTGGATGTTTGGGATATTTTGAGAATTGCAGGGGGTTTGGGCAAATTGTGACCCATCGTCGCTCTCAATAATTGGCATATTTTCGGTACAAAAATTCGTAATTTCAATCAGCGAATACGTGCAGAGAGCCAGAATTTGGCTCCAAAATATGGTTCAAGGGTCGAATTTGAGATGTTTACGATATTTTAAACACTGCGGGGGGGGGGGGCAAAATGAGACCCTTCGCCGCTATCAGTAATTGGCCTATTTTCGGTATAAAATATCGTAATTTCAAACTGCAAATATGTGCAGAGAGCCAGAATTTTGCTCCAAAATATGGCTCAAGCGTCGAATTTGGGATGTTTGGGATATTTTGAAAACTGCAGGCAAGTGTTTGGGCAAAATGTGACCCTTCGCCGCTCTTAGTAATTGGCATATTTTCGGTATACAAATACGTAACTTCAAATTGAGAATACGTGCAGAGAGCTAGAATTAAACTCCAAAATATGGCTCAAGCTTCCATTTTGGAATGTTTGGGATATTTTTAAAACTGCAGGGAAGGGTTTGGGCAAAATGTGACCCTTTGCCGCTCTCAGTAATTGGCATATCTTCGGTATAAAAAGTCGTTATTTCAAACTGCGAACACGTATCGAGAGCCAGAATTTGCTCGAAAATAAAGCTCAAGGGTCGAATTTGGGATGTTTGGGATATTTTGAAAACTGCAGAGGGGTTTGGGCAAAATGTGACCCATCGCTGCTCTCAGTAATTGGCATATTTTCGGTATAAAATATCGTAATTTCAAACTGCGAATACGGGCAGAGAGCCAGAATTGGGCCCCAAAATATGGCTCAAGCTTCGAATTTTGGATGTTATGGATATTTTGAAAACTGCATGTGGATTTTGGGCAAAATGTGACCCATCGCAGCTCTCAGTAATTGGCATATTTTCGGTATAAAAAGTAACTTCAAACTTCAAATACGTGTAGAGAACCAGAACTTTTCTCCAAAATATGGCTTAAGCGTCGAATTTGGGATGTTTGGGATATTTTGAGAACTGCAGGGAGGGTTTGGGCAAAATGTGATCCATCGCCGCTTTCAATAATTGGCATAATGTCGTATAAAAATTCGTAATTTTAAACTGCGAATACGTGCATAGAGCCAGAATTTGGCTCCAAAAATATGGCTCAAAGGTAGAATTTTGGATGTTTTTGATATTTTGACAACTGCAGAGGGGTTTAGGCAAAATAAGACCCATCGCTGCACACAGTAATTGGCATATTTTCTGTATAAAAAGTAGTCATTTCAAACTGCGAATACGTGCAAAGATCCAGAATTTGGTTCCAAAATATGGCTCAAGGGTCAAATTTGGGATGTTTGGGATATTTTGAAAACTGCAGGGGGGGTTTGGTGAAAATTTGACCAATCGACGCTATCAGTAATGGGCATATTTTCGGTATAAAAAGTCGCAATTTCAAACTGCGAATATGTGCGGAGAGCCAGAATTTTGCTCCAAATTATTGCTCAAGTGTCGAATTTGAGATGTTTGGGATTCTTTGGAAACTGCAGGGGGGGTTTGGGCCAAATGTGACCCATCGCTGCTCTCAGTAATTAATATATTTTCAACATAAAAATCGTAATTTCAAACTGTGATTACGTACAGAGAGCCAGAATTTGGCTCCAAAATGTGGCTCAAGCGTCATATTTAGGATGTTTGTGATATTTTAAAAACTGCAGGGAGTGTTTGGGCAAAATGTGATCCATCGCAGCTTTCAGTAATTGGCATATTTTCGTTATAAAAAGACGTAATTTCAAACTGGGAATACGTGCAGAGAGAAAGATTTTGACTCCAAAATAAGGCTCAAGCGTCGAATTTGGGATATTTGGGATACTTTTAAACCGCAGAGAGGGTTTGGGCAAAATGTGATCCATCGCCGCTTTCAGTAATTGGCATATTTTCGATATAAAAGGTCGTAATTTCAAATTGCGAATACATGCAGAGAGCCAGAATTTGGCACCAAAATATGGCTCAAGAGTCAAGTTTTGGATGTTTGGGATATTTTGAGAATTGCAGGGGGTTTGGGCAAATTGTGACCCATCGTCGCTCTCAATAATTGGCATATTTTCGGTACAAAAATTCGTAATTTCAATCAGCGAATACGTGCAGAGAGCCAGAATTTGACTCCAAAATATGGCTCAAGGGTCGAATTTGAGATGTTTATGATATTTTAAACACTGCGGGGGGGGGGGGGGGGCAAAAAGTGACACTTCGCCGCTATCAGTAATTGGCCTATTTTCGGTATAAAATATCGTAATTTCAAACTGCAAATACGTGCAGAGAGCCAGAATTTGGCTCCAAAATATGGATCAAGCGTCGAATTTGGGATGTTTGGGATATTTTGAAAACTTCAGGCAAGTGTTTGGGCAAAATGTGACCCTTCGCCGCTCTTAGTAATTGGCATATTTTCGGTATAAAAATACGTAACTTCAAATTGAGAATACGTGCAGAGAGCTAGAATTAAACTCCAAAATATGGCTCAAGCTTCCATTTTGGAATGTTTGGGATATTTTTAAAACTGCAGGGAAGGGTTTGGGCAAAATGTGACCCTTTGCCGCTCTCAGTAATTGGCATATCTTCGGTATAAAAAGTCGTTATTTCAAACTGCGAACACGTATCGATAGCCAGAATTTGCTCGAAAATAAAGCTCAAGGGTCGAATTTGGGATGTTTGGGATTTTTGAAAACTGCAGGGGGGTTTGGGCAAAATGTGACCCATCGCTGCTCTCAGTAATTGGCATATTTTCGGTATAAAATATCGTAATTTCAAACTGCGAATACGTGCAGAGAGCCAGAATTTGGCCCCAAAATATGGCTCAAGCTTCGAATTTTGGATGTTATGGATATTTTGAAAACTGCATGTGGATTTTGGGCAAAATGTGACCCATCGCAGCTCTCAGTAATTGGCATATTTTCGGTATAAAAAGTAACTTCAAACTTCAAATACGTGTAGAGAACCAGAACTTTTCTCCAAAATATGGCTCAAGCGTCGAATTTGGGATGTTTGGGATATTTTGAGAACTGCAGGGAGGGTTTGGGCAAAATGTGATCCATCGCCGCTTTCAGTAATTGGCATATTGTCGTATAAAAATTCGTAATTTTAAACTGCGAATACGTGCAGAGAGCCAGAATTTGGCTCCAAAAATATGGCTCAAAGGTAGAATTTGGGATGTTTTTGATATTTTGACAACTGCAGAGGGGTTTAGGCAAAATAAGACCCATTGCTGCACACAGTAATTGGCATATTTTCTGTATAAAAAGTAGTCATTTCAAACTGCGAATACGTGCACAGATCCAGAATTTGGTTCCAAAATATGGCTCAAGGGTCAAATTTGGGATGTTTGGGATATTTTGAAAACTGCAGGGGGGGTTTGGTGAAAATTTGACCAATCGACGCTATCAGTAATGGGCATATTTTCGGTATAAAAAGTCGCAATTTCAAACTGCGAATATGTGCAGAGAGCCAGAATTTTGCTCTAAATTATTGCTCAAGTGTCAAATTTGGGATGTTTGGGATTCTTTGGAAACTGCAGGGGGGGTTTGGGCCAAATGTGACCCATCGCTGCTCTCAGTAACTAATATATTTTCAGTATAAAAATCGTAATTTCAAACTGTGATTACGTACAGAGAGCCAGAATTTGGCTCCAAAATGTGGCTCAAGCGTCATATTTAGGATGTTTGTGATATTTTAAAAACTGCAGGGAGTGTTTGGGCAAAATGTGATCCATCGCAGCTTTCAGTAATTGGCATATTTTCGTTATAAAAAGACGTAATTTCAAACTGCGAATACGTGCAGAGAGAGAAATTTTGACTCCAAAATATGGCTCAAGCGTCGAATTTGGGGATTGTTTGGGATACTTTTAAACCGCAGAGAGTGTTCGGGCAAAATGTGATACATCGCCGCTTTCAGTAATTGGCATATTTTCGATATAAAAAGTCGTAATTTCAAATTGCGAATACATGCAGAGAGCCAGAATTTGGCACCAAAATATGGCTCAAGAGTCGAGTTTTGGTGTTTGGGATATTTTGAGAATTGCAGGGGGTTTGGGCAACTTGTGACCCATCGTCGCTCTCTGTAATTGGCATATTTTCGGTACAAAAATTCGTAATTTCAATCAGCAAATACGTGCAGAGAGCCAGAATTTGGCTCCAAAATATGGCTCAAGGGTCGAATTTGAGATGTTTATGATATTTTAAACACTGCAGTTGGGGGGCAAAATGTGACCCTTCGCCGCTATCAGTAATTGGCCTATTTTTGGTATAAAATATCGTAATTTCAAACTGCAAATACGTGCAGAGAGCCAGAATTTGGCTCCAAAATATGGCTCAAGCGTCGAATTTGGGATGTTTGGGATATTTTGAAAACTGCAGGCAAGGGTTTGGCAAAATGTGACCCTTCGCCGCTCTTAGTAATTGGCATATTTTCGGTGTAAAAATACGTAACTTCAAATTGAGAATACGTGCAGAGAGCTAGAATTTGACTCCAAAATATGGCTCAAGCTTCCATTTTGGGATGTTTGGGATACTTTTAAATCTGCAGTGAGGGTTCGGGCAAAATGTGATCCATCGCCGCTCTCAGTAATTGGCATATTTTGTTATTTCAAACAGCGAATACACGCAGAGAGCCAGAATTTGGCTCTAAAATATGGCTGAAGGGTCGATTTTGGGATGTTTTGGATACTTTGAGAAATGCAGGGCAGTTTGGGCAAAATGTGACCCATCGCCGCTCTCAGTAATTGGCATATTTTCGGTATAAAAAGTCGTAATTTCAATCTGCGAATACGTGCAGAGAGCCAGAATTTAACTCCAAAATATGGCTCAGGGGTCGAATTTGGGATGTTTGGGATATTTTGAGAACTGCAGGGAAGGGTTTTGGGCAAAATGTGACCCTTTGCCGCTCTCAGTAATTGGCATATTTTCGGTATAAACAGTCGTAATTTCAAACTGCGAACACGTACCGAGAGCCAGAATTTGCTCGAAAATAAGGCTCAAGGGTCAAATTTGGAATGTTTCGGATATTTTGAAAACTGCAGGAAAGTTTGGGCAAAATGTGACCCATCGCCGCTCTCAGTAATTGGCATATTTTTGGTTATAAAAATTCGTTATTTCAAACTGCGGATACGTGCAGAGAGCCAGAATTTGGCTCCAAAAATATGGCTCAAAGGTCGAATTTGGGATGTTTTGGATATTTTGACAACTGCAGAGGGGTTTAGGCAAAATAAGACCCATCTCTGCACTCAGTAATTGGCATATTTTCTGTATAAAAAATCGTCATTTCAAACTGCGAATACGTGCACAGATCCACAATTTAGTTACAAAATAAGGCTCAAGGGTCAAATTTGGGATGTTTGGGATTTTTTGAAAACTCCAGGGGGGGGGGGGTTTGGTGAAAATGTGACCCATCGCCGATATCAGTAATGGGCATAGTTTCGGTATAAAAAGTCGCAATTTCAAACTGCGAATATGTGCAGAGAGTCAGAATTTGGCTCCAAATTATTGCTCAAGGGTCGAATTTAGGATGTTTGGGATACTTTGGAGACTGCAGGGGGGTATGGGCAAAATGTGACCCATCGCTGCTCTCAGTAATTAAGATATTTTCAGTATAAAAATCGTAATTTCAAACTGTGAATACGTGCAGAGATCCAGAATTTGGCTCCAAAATGTGGCTCAAGCGTCGAATTTGGGATGTTTGTGATATTTCAAAAACGGCAGGGAGTGTTTGGGCAAAATGTGATCCATCGCAGCTTTCAGTAATTGGCATATTTTCGGTATAAAAATTCGTAATTTCAATCAGCGAATACGTGCAGAGAGGCAGAATTTGGCTCCAAAATATTGCTCAAGGGTCAAATTTGAGATGTTTATGATATTTTGAATACTGCAGGGGGGTGGGGGGGGGCAAAATGTGACCCTTCGCCGCTCTCAGTAATTGGCATATTTTCGGTTTAAAATATCGTAATTTCAAACTGCGAATACGTGCAGAGAGCCAGAATTTGGCTCCAAAATATGGCTCAAGCGTCGAATTTGGGATGTTTGGGATATTTTGAAAACTGCAGGGAAGGGTTTGGGCAAAATGTGACCCTTCGCCGCTCTCAGTAATTGGCATATTTTCGGTATAAAAATACGTAACTTCAAATTGCGAATACGTGCAGAAAGCTAGAATTTTACTCCCAAATATTGCTCAAGCTTCCAATTTGAGATGTTTGGGATACTTTTAAATCTGCAGGGAGGGTTCGGGCAAAATGTGATCCATCGCCGCTTTCAGTAATTGGCATATTTTGTAATTTCAAACTGCGAATACACGCAGAGAGCCAGAATTTGGCTCTGAAATATGGCTTAAAGGTCGAAATGGGATGTTTTGGATACTTTGAGAATTGCAGGGAAGTTTGGGGAAAATGTGACATATCGCCGCTCTCAGTAATTGGCATATTTTCGGTATAAAAAGTCGTAATTTCAATCTGCGAATACGTGCAGAGAGCCAGAATTTAACTCCAAAATATGGCTCAAGGGTCAAATTTGGGATGTTTGGGATATTTTGAAAACTGCAGGGAAGGGTTTGGGCAAAATGTGACTATTTCACGCTCTCAGTAATTGGCATATTTTCGGTATAAAAAGTCATAATTTCAACCTGCGAATACTTACCGAGAGCCAGAATTTGCTCGAAAATAAGGCTCAAGGGTCGAATTTGGGATGTTTGGGATATTTTGAAAACTATTGGGATATTTTGAAAACACCACGCCTAGTTCAGTGAACACCACGCCAAGGATAGTAAACACCACTCCAAGGATAGTGAACACCACGCCAAGTTCAGTGATCACCACGCCAAGGTCAGTGAACACCACGCCAAGACTAGTAAACACCACGCCAAGGATAGTGAACACCACGCCAAGGGTAGTGAACATGACGCCAATGGTAGTGAACACCACGCCAAGGGTAGTAAACACCACGCCATGGGTAGTGAACACCATGCCATGGGTAGTGAACACCACGCCAAGGGTACTGAACACCACGCCATGGATAGTGAACACCACGCTAAGGGTAGTGAACACCACGCCAAGGGTAGTGAACACCACGCCAAGGGTAGTGAACACCACGCCAAGGATAGTGAACACCACGCTAAGGGTACTGAACACCACGCTAAGGGTAGTGAACACCATGCCAAGGGTAGTGAACACCATGCCAATGGTAGTGAACACTAACCGAAGCGTAGTGAACACCAAGCCAAGGGTAGTGAACACCACGCAAAGGGTAGTGAACATGACGCCTAGGGTAGTGAACACCACGCCAAGGGTAGTAAACACCACGCCATGGGTAGTGAACACCATGCCATGGGTAGTGAACACCACGTAAAGGGCAGTGAACACCACGTCAAGGGTGGTGAACACCACGCCAAGGTTAGTAAACCCCACGCCAAGGGTAGTGAACATGACGTCATGGGTAGTGAACACCACGTTAAGGGTAGTGAACACCACGCCAAGGGTAGTAAACATGACGGCAAGGGTAGTGAACACCACGTCAAGGGTAGTGAAGAACATGGCAAGGGTAGTGATCACCACGCCAAGGGTAGTGAACACCACGCCATGGGTAGTGAACACCATGCCATGGGTAGTGAACACCACGGCAAGTTCAGTGAACATCACGCTAAGGGTTGTGAACACAACGCTAAGGGTAGTGAATACCACTGCAAGGGTTGTGAACACCACGCTAAGGATAGTGAATACGACGCTAAGGATAGTGAACACCACGCCAAGGATAGTGAACACCACGCCTTGGATAGTAAACACAACTCCAAGGATAGTGAACACCACGCTAAGGATAGTGAACAACACGCCTAGTTCAGTGAACACCACGCCAAGGATAGTAAACACCACTCCAAGGATAGTGAACACCACGCCAAGTTCAGTGAACACCACGCCAAGGTTAGTGAACACCACGCCAAGGATAGTGAACACCACGCCAAGGATAGTGAACATCACGCCAAGGATAGTGAACACCACAGAAGGATAGTGAACACTATGGAGAGGATAGTGAACACCACACCAGGGGTAGTGAACACCACGCCAAGGATAGTGAACACCACGCCAAGGATAGTAAACACTACGCTAAGGATAGTGAACACCACACCAAGGGTAGTGAACACCACGCTAAGGATAGTGAACACCACGCTAAGGATAGTGAACACCACGCTAAGGAAAGTGAACACCACGCTAAGGATAGTGAACACCACGCAAAGGATAGTGAACACCAAACCAAGGGTAGGGAACACCACGCCAAGGGTAGTGATCACCACTCCAAGGGTAGTGAACACCACGCCAAGGGTAGTGAACACTATGCCAAGGGTAGTGAACACCATGCCAAGGGTAGTGAACACCACGCCAAGGGTAGTGAACACCACGTGAAGGGTAGTGAACACCACTCCAAGGGTAGTGAACACCACGCAAAGGGTAGTGAACACCACGCCAAGGGTATTGAACACCACGATAAGGGTAGTGAACACCACGCCAAGGATAGTGAACACCACGCCAAGGGTATTGAACACCACGCAAAGGGTAGTGAACATCACGCCAAGGATAGTGAACACCACGCCAAGGGTAGTGAACACCACGCTATGGGTAGTGAACACCATGCCAAGGGTAGTGAACACCATGCCAATGGTAGTGAACACTAAGTGAAGGGTAGTGAACACCAAGCCAAGGGTAGTGAACACCACGCAAAGGGTAGTGAACATGATGCCAAGGGTAGTGAACACCATGCTAAGGGTAGGGAACACCACGCCAAGGGTAGTGAACACCACGCATAGGGTAGTGAACACCACGCCAAGGATAGTGAACACTATGCCAAGGGTAGTGAACACCATGACAAGGGTAGTGAACACCACGTCCAGGGTAGTGAACACCACGTGAAGGGTAGTGAACACCACTCCAAGGGTAGTGAACATCACGCATAGCGTAGTGAACACCACGCCAAGGGTAGTGAACACCACGCAAAGGGTAGTGAACACCACGCCAAGGATAGTGAACACCACGTTAAGGATATTGAACACCACGCTAAGGGTAGTGAACACCATGCCAAGGGTAGTGAACACCATGCAAAAGGTAGTGAACACTAAGTGAAGGGTAGTGAACACCAAGCCAAGGGTAGTGAACACCACGCAAAGGGTAGTGAACATGACGCCTAGGGTAGTGAACACCACGCCAAGGGTAGTAAACACCACGCCATGGGTAGTGAACACCATGCCATGGGTGGTGAACACTACGCCAAGGGCAGTGAACACCACGCCAAGGGTGGTGAACACCACGCCAAGGTTAGTGAACCCCACGCCAAGGGTAGTGAACATGACGTCATGGGTAGTGAACACCACGTTAAGGGTAGTGAACACCACGCCAAGAGTAGTGAACACCACGTTAAGGGTAGTGAACACGACGCCAAGGGTAGTAAACATGACGGCAAGGGTCGTGAACACCACGTCAAGGGTAGTGAAGAACATGCCAAGGGTAGTGATCACCACGCCAATGGTAGTGAACACCACGCCATGGGTAGTGAACACCATGCCATGGGTAGTGAACACCACGGCAAGTTCAGTGAACATCACGCTAAGGGTAGTGAACACCACGCCAAGGGTAGTGAATACCACGGCAAGGGTTGTGAACACCACGTTAAGGATAG
This sequence comes from Procambarus clarkii, assembly GCF_040958095.1. Lineage (NCBI taxonomy): Eukaryota > Metazoa > Arthropoda > Malacostraca > Decapoda > Cambaridae > Procambarus > Procambarus clarkii. The sequence goes on from NC_091169.1 coordinate 7,035,074, forward strand.
TGAACACCACGCTAAGGATAGTGAACACCACGCCAAGGATAGTGAATACCACGCCTTGGATAGTAAACACAACTCCAAGGATAGTGAACACCACGCTAAGGATAGTGAACACCACGCCAAGGGTAGTAAACACTACGCCATGGGTAGTGAACACCATGCCATGGGTAGTGAACACCACGCCAAGGGCAGTGAACACCACGCCAAGAATGGTGAACACCACGCCAAGGTTAGTGAACCCCACGCCAAGGGTAGTGAACATGACGTCATGGGTAGTGAACACCACGTTAAGGGTAGTGAACACCACGCCAAGAGTAGTGAACACCACGTTAAGGGTAGTGAACACCACGCCAAGGGTAGTAAACATGACGGCAAGAGTAGTGAACACCACGCCAAGGATAGTGAACACCACGCCAAGGGTATTGAACACCACGCCAAGGGTAGTGAACATCACGCCAAGGATAGTGAACACCACGCCAAGGGTAGTGAACACCACGCTATGGGTAGTGAACACCATGCCAAGGGTAGTGAACACCATGCCAATGGTAGTGAACACTAAGTGAAGGGTAGTGAACACCAAGCCAAGGGTAGTGAACACCACGCAAAGGGTAGTGAACATGATGCCAAGGGTAGTGAACACCATGCTAAGGGTAGGGAACACCACGCCAAGGGTAGTGAACACCACGCATAGGGTAGTGAACACCACGCCAAGGATAGTGAACACTATGCCAAGGGTAGTGAACACCATGCCAAGGGTAGTGAACACCATCCCAATGGTAGTGAACACTAAGCGAAGGGTAGTGAACACCAAGCCAAGGGTAGTGAACACCACGCAAAGGGTAGTTAACATGACGCCAAGGGTAGTGAACACCACGCCAAGGGTAGTAAACACCACGCCATGGGTAGTGAACACCATGCCATAGGTAGTGAACACCACGCCAAGGGCAGTGAAGACCACGCAAAGGGTAATGAACACCACGCTAAGGGTAGTGAACACCACGCTTAGGGTAGGAAACACCACGCCAAGGGTAGTGAACACCACGCCAAGGGTAGTGAACACCACGCCAAGGGTTGTGAACACTATGCCAAGGGTAGTGAACACCATGCCAAGGGTAGTGAACACCACGTCCAGGGTAGTGAACACCACGTCCAGGGTAGTGAACAACACTCCAAGGGTAGTGAACACCACGCAAAGGGTAGTGAACACCACGCCAAGGATAGTGAACACCACGCCAAGGGTATTGAACACCACGCTAAGGGTAGTAAACACCATGTCAAGGGTAGTGAACACCATGCCAATGGTAGTGAACACTAAGCGAAGGGTAGTGAACACCAAGCCAAGGGTAGTGAACACCACGCAAAGGGTAATGAACATGACGCCTAGGGTAGTGAACACCACGCCATGGGAAGTGAACATCATGCCATGGGTAGTGAACACCACGCCAAGGGCAGTGAACATGACGTCATGGGTAGTGAACACCACGTTAAGGGTAGTGAACACCACGCCAAGAGTAGTGAACACCACGTTAAGGGTAGTAAACACCACGCCAAGGGTAGTAAACATGAAGGCAAGGGTAGTGAACACCACGTCAAGGGTAGTGAAGAACATGCCAAGGGTAGTGATCACCACGCCAAGGGTAGTGAACACCACGCCATGGGTAGTGAACACCATGCCATAGGTAGTGAACACCACGGCAAGTTCAATGAACATCACGCTAAGGGTAGTGAACACCACGCCAAGGGGAGTGAATACCACGGCAAGGGTTGTGAACACCACGCTATGGATAGTGAACACCACGCCAAGGAGAGTGAACACCACGCAAAGGATAGTGAACACCACGCCAAGGATAGTGAATACCACGCCTTGGATAGTTAACACAACTCCAAGGATAGTGAACACCACGCTAAGGATAGTGAACACCACGCCAAGGGTAGTGAATACCACGGCAAGGGTTGTGAACACCACGCTATGGATAGTGAACACCACGCCAAGGATAGTGAACACCATGCCTTGGATAGTAAACACAACTCCAGGGATAGTGAACACCACGCTAAGGATAGTGAACACCACGCCTAGTTCAGTGAACACAACGCCAAAGATAGAAAACACCACTCCAAGGATAGTGAACACCACGCCAAGTTCAGTGAACACCACGCCAAGGTTAGTGAACACCACGCCAAGGATAGTGAACACCACGCCAAGAATAGTGAACACCACGCCAGGGGTAATGAACATGACGCCATGGGTAGTGAACACCACGCCAAGGGTAGTAAACACCACGCCATGGGTAGTGAACACCATGCCAAGGGTAGTGAACACCACGTCCAGGGTAGTGAACACCACTTGAAGGGTAGTGAACACCACTCCAAGGGTAGTGAACACCTCGCAAAGGGTAGTGAACACCACGCCAAGGGTAGTGAACACTATGCTAAGGGTAGTGAACACCATGCCAAGGGTAGTGAACACCACGTCCAGGGTAGTGAACACCACGTGAAGGGTAGTCAACACCACTCCAAGGGTAGTGAACACCACGCCAAGGGTAGTGAACACCACGCTAAGGATAGTGAACACCACGCCAAGGGTACTGAACACCACGCTAAGGGTAGTGAACACCATGCCAAGGGTAGTGAACACCACGCAAAGGGTGGTGAACATGACGCCTAGGGTAGTGAACACCACGCCAAGGGTAGTAAACACCACGCCATGGGTAGTAAACACCATGCCATGGGTAGTGAACACCACGCCAAGGGCAGTGAACACCACGCCAAGGGTGGTGAACACCACGCTAAGGTTAGTGAACCCCACGCCAAGGGTAGTGAACACCACGCCAAGGATAGTGAACACCACGCCAAGGGTAGTGAACACCATGCCAAGGGTAGTGAACACCACGCCAAGGGTAGTAAACATGATGGCAAGGGTAGTGAACACCGCGTCAAAGGTAGTGAAGAACATTCCAAGGGTAGTGATCACCACGCCAAGGGTAGTGAACACCATGCCATGGGTAGTGAACACCACGGCAAGTTCAGTGAACATCACGCTAAGGGTTGTGAACACCACGCTAAGGATAGTGAACACCACGCTAAGGATAGTGAACACCACGCCATGGATAGTGAACACCACGCCTTGGATAGCAAACACAACTCCAAAAATAGTGAACACCACGCCAAGGTTAGTGAACGTCACGCCAAGGATTGTGAACACCACACAAGGATGGTGAACACTACGGCAAGGATAGTGAGCACCACACCAGGGGTAGTGAACACCACGCCAAGGATAGTGAACACCACGCAAAGGATAGTAAACACTACGCTAAGGATAGTGAACACCACACCAAGGGTAGTGAACACCACGCTAAGGGTAGTGAACACCACGCCAAGGATAGTGAACACCACGCCAAGGATAGTGAACACCACGCCAAGGATAGTGAACACCACGCCAAGGATAGTGAACACCACGCCAAAGATAGTGAACACCACGCCAAGGATAGTGAACACCACACCAGGGGTAGTGAACACCACGCCAAGGATAGTGAACACCACGCCAAGGATAGTGAACACTACGCTAGGGATAGTGAACAACACGCCAGAGGGTAGAGAACACCACGTCAAGGTTAGTGAACACCACGCCAAGGATAGTGAACAACACGCCAGAGAGTAGTGAACACCACGTCAAGGATAGTGAACACCACGCCAAGGATAGTGAACATTATTCTAAGGATAGTGAGCACCACACTAAGGAAAGTGAACACCACGACAAGGATAGTGAACATAACACTAAGGATAGTGAACACTACGCTAAGGATAGTGAACACCACACCAAGGGTCGATGAAAAGAAAACATCAATATTATGGTGCTTTAATTTTAACTAATTTGTTTGTCACATTTTTAACGTATTGCTCGATTACGTAAATTGCGATGTAATAGGAGTAGGCCACTATCTCCAGAGGAAGATCACATCTCGAGAAGATCACATCTCGAGAAGATCACATCACGGGAAGATCACATCTCGAGAAGATCACATCTCGAGAAGATCACATCTCGAGAAGATCACATCACAGGAAGATCACATCTCGAGAAGATCACATTTCGAGAAGATCACATCACAGGAAGATCACATCTCGAGAAGATCACATTTCGAGAAGATCACATCTCGAGAAGATCACATCACAGGAAGATCACATCTCGAGAAGATCACATCTCGAGAAGATCACATTTCGAGAAGATCACATCACAGGAAGATCACATCTCGAGAAGATCACATTTCGAGAAGATCACATCTCGAGAAGATCACATCACAGGAAGATCACATCTCGAGAAGATCACATCTCGAGAAGATCACATTTCGAGAAGATCGCATCTCCAGAAGATCACATTCCCAGAAGATCACATCTCCAGAAGATCACATCTCCAGAAGATCACATTACCAGAAGATCACATTCCCAGAACATCACATCTCCAGAAGATAACATCTCCAGAAGATCACATCACCAGAAGATCACATCACCAGAAGATCACATCACCAGAAGATCACATCTCCAGAAGATCACATCTCCAGAAGATCACATCTCCAGAAGATTACATTCCCAGAAGATCACATCTCTAGAAGATAACATCTCCAGAAGATCACATCACCAGAAGATCACATCACGAGAAGATCACATCACCAGAAGATCACAACTCCAGAAGATCACATTTTCAGAAGATCACATCTCAAGAAGATCACATCTCGAGATCACATCTCGAGAAGATCACATCTTGAGAAGATCACAACTCGAGAAGATCACATCTTGAGAAGATCACATCTCGAGAAGAACACATCTCCAGAAAGTCACATCTCGAGAAGATCACATCTCGAGATGATGACATCTCCAGAAGATCACATCTCGAGAAGATCACATATCGAGAAGATCACATCACCAGAAGATCAAATCTCCAGAAGATCACATCTCGAGAAGATCACATCTCGAGATGATCACATCTCCAGAAGACCACATCTCGAGAAGATCACATCACCAGAAGATCACATCTCGAGAAGATCACATCCCCAGAAGATCACATCTCGGGAAGATCACATCTCCAGAAGATCACATCTCGAGTAGATCACATCTCGAGAAAATCACATCCCCAAAGGATCACATCTCCAGAAGATCACATCTCCAGAAGATCATATCTCTAGAAGATCACATCGCCAGAAGATCACATCTCCGGAAAATCACATCTCGAGAAGATCACATCTCGAGAAGATCACATCTCCAGAAGATCACATCTCCAGAAGATCAAATCTCCAGAAGATCACATGTTCAGAAGATCACATCTCCAGAAGATCACATCTCCAGAGGAAGATCACATCTCCAGAAGATCACATCTCGAGAAGATCACATTACAGGAAGATCTCATCTCGAGAAGATCACATCTCGAGAAGATCACATCTCGAGAAGGTCACATCTCGAGAAGATCGCATCTCCAGAAGATCACATTACCAGAAGATCACATCTCCAGAAGATCACATTACCAGAAGATCACATTCCCAGAGAATCACATCTCCAGAAGATAACATCTCCTGAAGATCACATCACCAGAAGATCACATCACCAGAAGATCACATCTCCAGAAGATCACATCTCGAGAAGATCACATCTCCAGAAGATCACATTCCCAGGAGATCACATCTCTAGAAGATAACATCTCCAGAAGATCATATCACCAGAAGATCACATCTTCAGAAGATCACATCTCAAGAAGATCACATCTCGAGATCACATCTCGAGAAGATCACATCTTGAGAAGATCACATCACCAGAAGATCACATCTCGAGAAGATCACATCTCGAGAAGAACACATCTCAAGATGATCACATCTCGAGAAGATCGCTTCTCGAGAAGATCAAATCTCCAGAAGATCACATCACCAGAAGATCACATCTCCAGAAAGTCACATCTCGAGAAGATCACATCTCGAGATGATCACATCTCCAGAAGATCACATCTCCAGAAGATCACATCTCGAGATCACATCACCAGAAGATCAAATCTCCAGAAGATCACATCTCGAGAAGATCACATCTCGAGAAGATCACATCTCGAGAAGATCACATCCCCAAAGGATCACATCTCCAGAAGATCACATCTCGAGAAGATCATATCTCTAGAAGATCACATCGCCAGAAGATCACATCTCCGGAAAATCACATCTCGAGAAGATCACATCTCGAGAAGATCACATCTCGAGAAGATCACATCTCGAGAAGATCACATCCCCAAAGGATCACATCTCCAGAAGATCACATCTCGAGAAGATCATATCTCTAGAAGATCACATCGCCAGAAGATCACATCTCCGGAAAATCACATCTCGAGAAGATCACATCTCCAGATCACATCTCCAGAAGATCACATCTCCAGAAGATCAAATCTCCAGAAGATCACATGTTCAGAAGATCACATCTCCAGAAGATCACATCTCCAGAGGAAGATCACATCCCCAGAAGATCACATCTCTAGAAAATCCCGTCTCCAGAAGATCACGTCTCCAGAACATCACATGTACAGATGATCACATCTCCAGAAGATCACATCTCCAGAATATCACATCTCGAGAACATCACATCTCCAGAAGATCACATCTCCAGAAGATCACATCACCCGAAGATCACATCTCCAGAAGATCACATCACCAGTTGATCACATCTCGAGAAGATCACTTCTCCGGATGATTACATCAGCAGAAGATCACATCTCGAGAAGATCACATCTCTAAAAATCACATCTCGAGAAGATCACATCACCAAAAGATCACATCCCCAGAAGATCACATCCCCAGAAGATCACATCCCCAGAAGATCACATCCTTGGAAGATCACATCCTTGGAAGATCACATCACCAGAGGATCACATCTCCAGATTATCACATCTCCAGAAGATCACATCACCAGAAGATCACATCTCGAGAAGATCACATCTCCAGAAGATCAAATTTCCAAAAGATCACATCACCAGAAGATCACATCTCCAGAAGATCACATCACCAGAAGATCACATCTCGAGAAGATCAATATGCCAATTACTGAGAGCGGCGATGGAACACATTTTGCCCAAACCCCCCTGCAGTTTTGAAAATATCCCAAACATCCAAATTCGACACTTGAGCCATATTTTGGAGCCAAATTCTTGCTCTCTGCACGTATTCGAAGTTTGAAATTACGATTTTTTTCCGAAAATAAGCCAATACCCAGCAAACAATTTTAGGTTGCCACAACATATCTGGAAAGTATTTGAAAGTATTGGAAACGTTTGTTTTATCGTATCAGATACGATATTGTGTGTGGACTTAAATAGGTTTCCAAAACTTATAACCAAGACATATGTATCTAACACTAATTTGAGATGTTGTGGCAACTTTACACTCCTAACATGAGACATTCATAATCCATTCATATACCAATATGAATCTCTTATGAAAGGTTTGAGCCAATAATCTGAACCCTTTTCACATCTTTGTGTTTAAAGTTAAATTTCTTGAAATTAAATTATATTTTATATTATATTATTTTTATTATATTTTATATTATATTATTATTTTCAATTTAAATATTAAAACCAATTTAAGGGTAAAAAAAATCTAATAATTTATATTTCTTTTATTATTTACTAACAATTATAATTATTTACTAACGGAGAGAGGGGAGGCTGTACGGCGGAGAGTGGCGGCGGGCGGACAGTGGCGGCGGTGGCGGATAGTGGCGGCTGTGGCGGATAGTGGCGGCGGGCGGACCGTGGCGGCTTTGGCGGCGGTGGTGGACAGCGGCGGTGGTGGACAGTGGCGGCGGGCGGACAGTGGCGGCGGCGGGCGGACAGTGGTGGCGGCGGGCGGACAGTGGTGGCGGCGGGCGGACAGTGGAGGCGGCGGGCGGACAGTGGTGGCGGCGGGCGGACAGTGGTGGCGGCAGGCGGACAGTGGTGGCGGCGGGCGGACAGTGGTGGCGGTGGCAGACAGTGGTGGCGGTGGCAGACAGTGGTGGCGGTGGCGGACAGTGGTGGCGGTGGCGGATAGTGGCAGCGGGCGGACAGTGGCGGCGGGCGGACAGTGGCGGCGGTGGGGGATAGTGGCGGCGGGCGGACAGTGGCGTCGGGCGGACAGTGGCGGCGGTGGCGGATAGTGGCGGCGGGCGGACAGTGGCGGCGGTCGGACAGTGGCGGCGGTGGCGGATAGTGGCGGCGGGCGGACAGGGCGGCGGCGGGCGGACAGTGGCGGCGGGCGGACAGTGGCGGCGGGAGGACAGTGGCGGCGGTGGCGGATAGTGGCGGCGGGCGGACAGTGGCGGCGGGCGGACAGTGGCGGCGGGCGGACAGTGGCGGCTGTGGAGGATAGTGGCGGCGGGCGGACCGTGGCGGCTTTGGCGGCGGTGGTGGACAGTGGCGGCGGGCGGACAGTGGCGGCGGCGGGCGGACAGTGGCGGCGGCGGGCGGACAGTGGCGGCGGCGGGCGGACAGTGGCGGCGGCGGGCGAACAGTGGCGGCGGCGGGCGGACAGTGGTGGCGGCGGGCGGACAGTGGAGGCGGCGGGGGGACAGTGGAGGCGGCGGGCGGACAGTGGAGGCGGCGGGCGGACAGTGGTGGCGGCGGGCGGACAGTGGTGGCGGCGGGCGGACAGTGGTGGCGGCGGGCGGACAGTGGTGGCGGCGGGCGGACAGTGGTGGCGGCGGCAGACAGTGGTGGCGGTGGCGGACAGTGGCGGACAGTGGCGGCGGTGGCGGACAGTGGCGGCGGTGGCGGACAGTGGCGGACAGTGGCGGCGGTGGCGGACAGTGGCGGCGGTGGCGGACACTGGCGGCTGTGTCTGGCGGTGGTGGCGGGCGGTGGCGGGTGGCGGCGTCTGTGATGAGTGGTGGCGGCTGGCGGTGGTGGGTTGTGGCGGCGGTGGTGGTGGGTGGTGGTGGCGGCGGTGGTGGTGGGTGGTGGTGGCGGCGGCGGCTGGTGGTGGTGGGTGGTGGCGGCGGTGGTGGTGGGTGGTGGTGGCGGCGGCGGCTGGTGGTGGTGGTGGGTGGTGGCGGCGGGTGGTGGGTGGCGGCGGCGGCTGGTGGTGATGGGTGGTGGCGGCGGGTGGTGGGTGGTGGCGGCTGTGGTGGGTGGTGGCGGGCGGTGGCGGGCGGTGGCGGGCGGTGGCGGGAGGCGGCGGCTGTGGTGGGTGGTGACGATCGGCGGTGGGGGGGGGGCTGGTGGCGGCTGGCGGTGGCGGCTTGCGGTGGCGACTGTGGCAACGGGCGGTGACGGCTGATAGCGGGCGGTGGTGGCGGCTGGTGGCAGGTGGTGGTGGCGGTGGTGGCGGCTGGTGGTGGCGGCTGGTGGTGGTGGCAGCTGGTGGCGGTCATGGCGGCTGGTGGTGGTGGCAGCTGGTGGCGGTGATGGCGGCTGGTGGTGGTGGTGGTGGCGGCTGGTGGTGGTGGCAGCTCGTGGCGGTGATGGCGGCTGGTGGTGGTGGCAGCTGGTGGCGGTGATGGCGGCTGGTGGTGGTGGTGGTGGTGGTGGCGGCTGGTGGTGGTGGCAGCTGGTGGCGGCTGGTGGCGGTGATGGCGGCTGGTGGTGGTGGTGATGGCTGCTGGTGGCGGGCGGTGGCGGGCGGTGGCGGCTTGTGGCGGCTGGTGGTGGCGGCGGTGGTGGGTGGTGGTGGTGGTGGGTGGTGGTGGTGGCTGTGGTGGGTGGTGGCGGTGGTGTCGGCGGCGGCTGTGGTGGGTGGTGGCGGCGGCGGCGGCGGTGATGGGTGGTGGCGGCGGCGGTGGTGGTGGGTGGTGGTGGCGGCGGCGGTGATGGGTGGTGGCGGCGGTGGTGGTGGGTGGTGGTGGCGGCGGCCGCTGGTGGTGGTGGGTGGTGGTGGTGGGTGGTGGCGGCGGGTGGCGGTGGTGGGTGGCGGTGGGTGGTGGCGGGTGGCGGCTGGTGGTGGGTGGTGGCGGCGGGTGGTGAGTGGCGGTGGTGGGTGGCGGTGGCTGGTGGCGGGTGGCGGCTGGTGGTGGGTGGTGGCGGGTGGCGGCTGGTGGTGGGTGGTGGCGGGTGGCGGCTGGTGGTGGGTGGTGGCGGGTGGCGGCTGGTGGTGGGTGGTGGCGGGTGGCGGCTGGTGGTGGGTGGTGGCTGGTGGTGGGTGGCGGGTGGCGGCGGGTGGTGGGTAGTGGCGGCGGGTGGTGGGTGGTGGCGGGTGGCGGCTGGTGGTGGGTGGTGGCGGGTGGCGGCTGGTGGTGGGTGGCGGGTGGCGGCGGGTGGTGGGTAGTGGCGGCGGGTGGTGGGAGGTGGCGGCGGGTGGTGAGTGGCGGTGGTGGGTGGCGGTGGCGGGTGGCGGCTGGTGGTGGGTGGTGGCGGGTGGCGGCTGGTGGTGGGTGGTGGCGGGTGGCGGCTGGTGGTGGGTGGTGGCGGCGGGTGGCGGTGGTGGGTGGCGGTGGCTGGTGGCGAGTGGCGGCTGGTGGCGGCGGGTGGTGAGTGGCGGTGGTGGGTGGCGGTGGCTGGTGGCGGGTGGCGGCTGGTGGCGGGTGGTGGCGGGTGGCGGCTGGTGGTGGGTGGTGGCGGGTGGCGGCTGGTGGTGGGCGGCGGGTGGTGAGTGGCGGTGGTGGGTGGCGGTGGCTGGTGGCGGGTGGCGGCTGGTGGTGGGTGGTGGCGGGTGTCGGCTGGTGGTGGGTGGTGGCGGGTGGCGGCTGGTGGTGGGTGGTGGCGGGTGGCGGCTGGTGGTGGGTGGTGGCAGGTGGCGGCTGGTGGTGGGTGGTGGCGGGTGGCGGCTGGTGGTGGGTGGCGGGTGGCGATGGGTGGCAGCTGGTGGCGGGTGGCGGCGGGTGGCGGTTGGTGGTGGGTGGCAGGTGGCGGCGGGTGGCGGCTGGTGGTGGGTGGCGGCTGGTGGTGGGTGGTGGCGGGTGGCGGCTGGTGGTGGGTGGCGGCTGGTGGTGGGTGGTGGGTGGTGGCGGGAGGTGGCTGGTGGTGGGCGGCGGGTGGCGGCGGGTGGCGGCTGGTGGCGGCCAGCTGGGACACACCCTTCTCCACAGTACAACTAACCATATGTCTCTCTCACCCACCAGCCCAGTGTTGCCAGCTCGCGCTCTCAAAATGTTTCCTTCAAAGATTGTATATTATCTTTGAACAACAAGTTTGATTATCAAGGAAATAATGCATATATTATTGTCACATTAATACTGTGCAATATCTTATTACATTCCTGCTAAATAATTATAATATGAAACAGGACAAAAAATCCAACATATATATAAAAACCAACATTAGAGATCACGAGGCCTAGGCCTCGCCTGTGACCACACATCCTGCTTTGCTGGCCTGCTACCCTCTCACACCTCACACTCTTAACTCTCTCATAATCACTCTCACTCTCTTACTCTGTCACTCTTACTCTCTGTCACTCTTACTCTCTGTCACTCTTACTCTCTGTCACTCTTACTCTGTCACTCTTACTCTGTCACTCTTACTCTCTGTCACTCTTACTCTGTCACTCTTACTCTGTCACTCTTACTCTCTGTCACTCTTACACTCTGTCACTCTTACTCTCTGTCACTCTTACTCTCTGTCACTCTTACTCTGTCATTCTTACTCACTCTCAGTCACCCTTACCCATTCATACTCACTCTCTCACTCTTACTCTCATACTCTTACTCTCAATTACTCTTACTCTCAATTACTCTTACTCTCAATCACTCTTACTCCCAATCACTCCTACTCCCAATCACTCCTACTCTCAATCACTCCTACTCTCATTCTTACTCTTACTCCTACTCCCAATCACTCTTACTCTCAATCACTCTTATTCTCATTCTTACTCTTACTCTCACTCTTACTCTTACTCCCAATCACTCTTACTCCCAATCACTCTTACTCTCAATCACTCTTACTCTCAATCACTCTTACTCTCATTCTTACTCTTACTCACTCTTACTTTCAATCACTCTTATTCTCATTCTTACTCCTACTCCCAATCACTCTTACTCCCAATCACTCTTACTCTCAATCACTCTTACTCCCAATCACTCTTACTCTCAATCACTCTTACTCTCAATCACTCTTACTCTCAATCACTCTTACTCTCATTCTTACTCTTACTCACTCTTACTCTCAATCACTCTTATTCTCATTCTTACTCCTACTCCCAATCACTCTTACTCCCAATCACTCTTATTCTCAATCACTCTTACTCTCAATCACTTTTACTCTCAATCACTCTTACTCTCAATCACTCTTACTCTCACTAACTCTCAATCACTCTTACTCTCACTCTAACTCTCAATCACTCTTACGCACTATTACTCACTCTTTCTCTCAGTCATCCTTACTCACTCTCATACTCACTCTTACTCTGTCACTCTTACTCTCTGTCACTCTTACTCTCTGTCACTCTTACTCTCTGTCACTCTTACTCTCTGTCACTCTTACTCTCTATCACTCTTACTCTCTATCACTCTTACTCTGTCATTCTTACTCTGTCACTCTTACTCACTCTCAGTCACCCTTACCCATTCATACTCACTCTTTCACTTTTACTCTCATACTCTTACTCTCAATTACTCTTACTCTCAATCACTCTTACTCCCAATCACTCCTACTCCCAATCACTCCTACTCTCAATCACTCCTACTCTCATTCTTACTCTTACTCTTACTCCCAATCACTCTTACTCTCAATCACTCTTATTCTCATTCTTACTCTTACTCTCACTTTTACTCCCAATCACTCTTACTCCCAATCACTCTTACTCTCAATCACTCTTACTCTCAATCACTCTTACTCTCAATCACTCTTACTCTCAATCACTCTTACTCTCATTCTTACTCTTACTCACTCTTACTCTCAATCACTCTTATTCTCATTCTTACTCCTACTCTCACTCTAACTCCTACTCCCAATCACTCTTACTCCCAATCACTCATACTCTCAATCACTCTTACTCCCAATCACTCTTACTCTCAATCACTCTTACTCTCAATCACTCTTACTCTCAATCACTCTTACTCTCAATCACTCTTACTCTCACTAACTCTCAATCACTCTTACTCTCACTCTAACTCTCAATCACTCTTACTCTCATACTCACCCTTACTCTCAATCACTTTACTCTCACTCTTACTCATTCTGTCACCCTTACTCACTCTGTCACTCTTACTCACTCTCAGTCACTCTTACTTATACTCACTCTTACTCACACTTACACACTCTCTGGCACTCTCACTCACCTTCAGTCACTCTTACTCACTCTTACCCACTCTCGCTCACTCTTACTCACTCTAGTTAATAAGAACACGCCAATATAAGACAACAAAACGTTTTCAGATTCTTTCTCACCACTTTCCAGCAACTTTTATAATTTATATAAATTATCTTAGGGAATAATACATAAATTATATATTTAAACATGATATTAGTGTTTAGTGGAATGCATAAGGAGTCAAATTGTGTTAAAAAGAGCGATTTTTAGAAAATTTGGAAAACTACTTTTTTCTGTTCATATTATAACTAAATGGATTTTAAAGGTTTCACTCAGCCAATATATATCATTCACAATTTATTAATGAATTTTACAAAAAAACACCATAAATTTTATATTTAAACATGTAAAAACTATTTGTTTTACATTTGGAAGAAAATAATTGTAGAAAAACTATTTATAATTAAACATTTGTGTTTGGATTTTTTGAGTAAAAGTTTCTCAAAGGCTCTCCTGCACCATTCTCAATGCAAATCATTCCCACACCTATGGGAAGAGATAGGCGAACGTTGTGTAGATGATTTGTGTCTGCTGGGTAACTGGGAGCAGCAATAGGTCACATTTTGCCCAAACCCCCCTCCATTTTTCAAAATATCCCAAACATTCTAAATTCGACGCTTAAGCCATATTTTGGAGTCAAATTCTGGCTCTCTGCACGTATTCGCTGTTTGTAATTACTACTTTTAATACTGAAAATATGCCAATTACTGAGAGCTGCGATGGGTCACATTTTGCCTAATCCCCCCCCCCCCCCCTGCAGTTTTCAAAATATCCCAAACACCCCAAATTTGACGCTTGAGCAATATTTTGGAGCCAAATTCTGGCTCTCTGCACGTGTTAGTAGTTTTAATTTACGATATTTTATACCGAAAATATGTCAATTACTGAGAGCGGCAATGGGTCACATTTTGCCCAAACCCCCCTGCAGTTTTCAAAATATCCCAAACATCCCAAATTTGTCCCTTGAGCCATATTTTAGAGCCAAATTCTGGCTCTCTGCACGTATTCGCAGTTTGAAATTACGAATTTTTATACCGAAAATATGCCAATTACTGAAAGCGGCGATGTATCACATTTTGCCCAAACCCTCCCTTTAGTTCTTAAAATATCCCAAACATCCCAAATTCGACGCTTGAGCCCTATTTTGCAGCCAAATTCTGGCCCTCTGCACGTATTCGCAGTTTGAATATACGAATTTTTTTACCAAAAATATGCCAATTACTGAGAGAGGCGATGGGTCACATTTTGCCAAAACCCCCCTGCAGCTTTCAATATATTATAAACATCCCAAATTCGACGCTTGAGCCATATTTTGGAGCCAAATTCTGGCTCTCTGCACGTATTCGCAGTTTGAAATTCCGACTTTTTATACCGAAAATGTGCCAATTTCTTGAATGCAGCGATGGATCACATTTTGCCCTAACCCTCCCTGCTATTTTCAAAATATCCCAAACATCCCAAATTCTACACTTGAGCCATATTTTGGATCCAAATTCTGGCTCTCTGCACGTATTCGCAGTTTGAAATTACGACTTTTTATACAGAAAATAGGCCAATTACTGAAGGTCAGGTCAGGTCAGGTTGTGTCAGGTCAGGTTGAGTCAGGTCAGGTAGCGTCAGATCAGGTTGCGTCAGGTCAGGTTGTGTCAGGTCAAGTTGCATCAGGTCAGGTTTCGTCAGGTCAGGTAGCATCAGGTCAGGTTGCGTCAGGTAAGGTTGCGTCAGGTCAGGTTGTGTCAGGTCAGGTTGCGTCAGGTCAGGTAGCGTCAGGTCAGGTCTAGTTGCGTCAGGTTAGGTTGCGTCAGGTCAGGTTGCGTCAGGTCAGGTTGCGTCAGGTCAGGATGCGTCAGGTTAGGTTGCGTCAGGTCAGGTTGCGTCAGGTCAGATAGGTTCAGGTTAAGTTGCGTCAGGTCAGGTTGCGTCAGGTCAGGTTGCGTCAGGTCAGGTTGCGTCAGGTCAGGTAGCGTCAGGGCAGGTAACGTCAGGTCAGGTTGCGTCAGGTTAGGTGGCGTCAAGTCAGGTTGCGTCAGGTCAGGTAGCGTCAGGTCAGGTTGCGTCAGATCAGGTTGAGTCAGGTCAGGTAGCGTCAGGTCAGGTTGCATCAGGTCAGGTTCCGTCAGGTCAGGTTGCATCAGGTCAGGTTGCGTCAGGTCAGGTAGTGTCAGGTCAGGTTGCGTCAGGTTAGATGTCATTACCTAAACCATGACTGACATATGAAGGTGATAGTATCTGTGTTCCAGTAACATGTGTGAGAGAATCCTTGTGAACCACATTTATTCCTGATAGAGTCTGTACGTACCAGAAATATCGAAGTTTAACTGTTTTATGATATATAATGAGATAAAGAGAAAGATATGTATAGAAAGAGGAAGACATGGAGACAGAGAGAGTAAGCCACACAAGCACACATATACTCAAACTGAGACATATATGAAAGTTTTACGTGTTCATTGTTGACTCAAAATCCGGAATTCTAGGTTCGATTACCAGTGGCTGCAGAAATGGCTTGGGCACATTTCCTTTCACCTAATGCATCTGTTCACCTAGCAGTAAATATGAACCCAGTACTTAGTCAGCATGTTGTGGGGTTGTATCGTGGGGTAGGGTAGTAATTGGACCTACTAAGCCGTTCACGACATAAAATGTTTGGGCACATTTCCTCGGTCCGTCTAATTACCACAAGCTACCACTAACTACACAAACTTCAGAAAGCTTCCTGGCAATACGTTAGTAATGAATAAATATGATATATTTACTCATTAAAATGTTGGTGCTGAATGTACATCACGAAAAAACATAATTTTAATCTGCAAAAGTATCTTTTTATAAAGAAATTAGACGAAAATAAAAAGCTGGTGACGCCAAATGAAGTCGACGATCCAAGCTTCGGTTAGGTTACGTGAGGTTTGGTTAAGTTAGGTTAGGTTAGGTTAGGTTAGGTTAGGATAGGTTAGGATAGGTTAGGTTAGGTTAGGTTAGGTCAGCCTAACTTAATATATCATATTTATTCATTACTAACGTATTGCCAGGAAGCTTTCTGAAGTTTGTGTAGTTTGTGGTAGCTTGTGGTAATTAGACGGACCACATTTCCTCTCATTAAATGCATCTGTTCACCTAGCAATAAATTGGTAGCCAGGAGTTAGTCAGCATGTTGTGAACTGGTATCAAGGGAGAGCGAGAGAGGCAGAAATACAGAGAAAGAAACAGGCATAACATACAAAGTCAGAAAGAGAACAGAAGAGAGGAAGATGAGAGAGAGAGACAACGAGAGAACGGCAACAGCCTGTTTGTATAAATTAGCTGTCCTCACTCCTACTCTGCAGATAAGGAGAAAAAACTCTTACAATGTTGATTGCCCTTTTTTTTCTAACTAATAGCTTACCACAATTCCTACAACTTCTCTCACAAAGTGAAAATAGTCCCTTTCAGTACCATAAAAGTTAGTAAATTATTAACCTTCATGAGTCAAAAAAACACTTGAGTTTCTCTCTTTAAATTTTACTTCTGTGTATATTAATTTAAATGTCGAAAAATGCCCTCAATATTGTCTAAGTTATCAACGTGTTGGTCTCCTTCTGGGCTTCACACTCCCCCTTCAGCTTCCAGTCAAGACGTCATCCTCCTCCTCCTCCCCAAATAACCCAAACAAAAACCCATCCACGCCAGGCAAATTTACGTCGGAGCTTTACCCTGTTTATTAACGCCCAAATACAATAATTACAGATATTATTTACTCAAACGTATCAAAGGTAACTGTTGCAGCCAAATATATATTTTGTTCAGGTGGAATATTGGAGCATTAAACCACCGACGACATGTTACCAAATTACTCAATATAAATATAAGAACCAGCTTTGGAAAACTTGGCGACCCCAGAATGGCCTAGTCGGATGGGAATATGTTCTCATGAGAACTGACGTGTGTTCGAGTCTGTCAAAACGGTGTAACTACAGGGCACAGATTTGTGTGTGTCCCGTCCTGTAGCTGCGTCCGTCCATCTCGACTGTGAGGTCTCTGGGTAGCTAAAACTTGACCTGACCTGACCTGACCCTGGGATGTGGGGAAGGGTGGAAGTCCGGGGGCCCACGGACCCACACCTGCACCCGAGTTATATTAGGTAAGGCGAGGTCAGGTCGTGTCGGGTCAGGTCGTGTCTATATAATAAAATAAATAATATGTCTATATCTAATGTCTGTAATCTAATATCTAATGTAATGTAATTTAATGTAATAACTAATGTAATCTGTATATCTAATGTAATATGTATATCTAATGTAATGTATATCTAATGTAATGTATATCTAATGTAATCTGTATGTCTAATGTAATGTAATATATATATATATATATATATATATATATATATATATATATATATATATATATATATATATATATATATATATATATATAATATATATATATATATATATATATATATATATATATATATATATATATATATATATATATATATATATATATATATGTGTGTGTAATGTATATAATGTAATATGTATATGTAATGTAATGTATATGTAATGTATATGTATATGTAATGTATATAATGTATATGTAATGTATATAATGTCTATATAATAAAATAAATAATATGCCTATATCTAATGTAATGTAATGTAATGTAATATCTAATGTAATCTGTATATCTAATGTAATGTATATATATATATGTAAATATATATTTACATACATATATTATTATATGTAAATAAATATGTCTATAAAATAAATAAACAATTAAAAAATAAAAATAAAATAAATAAAAATGAATAAATAAAACGCCGAATGAATCGCCGAATGAATCGTAAATCGTCGGGTAAGTCGTCGGGTAAGTCGTCGGGTAAATCGTCGGGTAAATCGTCGGGTAAATCGCCGGATAAATCGCCGGATAAATCGTTGGTTAAATCGTCGGGTAAATCGTCGGATAAATCGTCGGGTAAATCGTCGGGTAAATCGTCGGATAATTTTTACTCGTGTAAAAACGGGTAAACCCGACAGGTAAACCCGACGGGGTTTACCCGTCGTGTAAGTCGAATAAATAAAATAAAATAGTCGAAAATCTGTTCTCATGATAACTGACGTGTAAACTGTAAATGAAACACGTCGGGTAAACTGTCAGGGTAAAGCGTCGGGTAAACCGTCGGGTAAACGTCGGATAAAGCGTCGGGTAAAGCGTGAAAGACCCCTGCCAGTGTGTTGCTGGAGACCCCTGCCAGTGTGTTGCTGGAGACCCCTGCCAGTGTGTTGCTGGAGACCACTGCCAGTGTGTTGCTGGAGACCACTGCCAGTGTGTTGCTGGAGACCTCTGCCAGTGTATTGCTGGAGACCTCTGCCAGTGTGTTGCTGGGGACCCCTGCCAGTGTGTTGCTGGAGACCTCTGCCAGTGTTGCAGGAGACCTCTGCCAGTGTATTGCTGGAGACCTCTGCCAGTGTGTTGCTGGGGACCCCTGCCAGTGTGTTGCTGGAGACCTCTGCCAGTGTTGCTGGAGACCCCTGCCAGTGTATTGCTGGAGACCCCTACCAGTGTGTTGCTGGAGACCTCTGCCAGTGTGTTGCTGGAGACCCCTGCCAGTGTGTTGCTGGAGACCTCTGCCAGTGTGTTGCTGGGGACCCCTGCCAGTGTGTTGCTGGAGACCCCTGCCAATGTGTTGCTGGAGACCCCTGCCAGTGTGTTGCTGGAGACCTCTGCCAGTGTGTTGCTGGAGACCTCTGCCAGTGTGCTGCTGGAGACCCCTGCCAGTGTGTTGCTGGAGACCTCTGCCAGTGTGTTGCTGGAGACCTCTGCCAGTGTATTGCTGGAGACCTCTGCCAGTGTGTTGCTGGGGACCCCTGCCAGTGTGTTGCTGGAGACCTCTGCCAGTGTTGCTGGAGACCCCTGCCAGTGTATTGCTGGAGACCCCTGCCAGTGTGTTGCTGGAGACCTCTGCCAGTGTGTTGCTGGAGACCCCTGGCAGTGTGTTGCTGGAGACCTCTGCCAGTGTGTTGCTGGGGACCCCTGCCAGTGTGTTGCTGGAGACCCCTGCCAATGTGTTGCTGGAGACCCCTGCCAGTGTGTTGCTGGAGACCTCTGCCAGTGTGTTGCTGGAGACCTCTGCCAGTGTGCTGCTGGAGACCCCTGCCAGTGTGATGCTGGAGACCCCTGCCAGTGTGTTGCTGGAGACCCCTGCCAGTGTGTTGCTGGAGACCTCTGCCAGTGTGTTGCTGGAGACCTCTGCCAGTGTATTGCTGGAGACCTCTGCCAGTGTGTTGCTGGGGACCCCTGCCAGTGTGTTGCTGGAGACCCCAGCCAGTGTTGCAGGAGACCTCTGCCAGTGTGTTGCTGGAGACCCCTGCCAGTGTGTTGCTGGAGACCCCTGCCAGTGTGTTGCTGGAGACCTCTGCCAGTGTGTTGCTGGAGACCTCTGCCAGTGTGCTGCTGGAGACCCCTGCCAGCGTGTTGCTGGAGACCCCTGCCAGTGTGTTGCTGGAGACCTCTGCCAGTGTGTTGCTGGAGACCCCTGCCAGTGTGTTGCTGGAGACCCCTGTCAGTGTGTTGCTGGAGACCTCTGCCAATGTGTTGCTGGAGACCCCTGCCAGTGTGTTGCTGGAGACCTCTGCCAGTGTTGCAGGAGACCTCTGCCAGTGTGTTGCGGGAGACCCATGCCAGTGTGTTGCTGGAGACCCCTGCCAGTGTGTTGCTGGAGACCTCTGCCAGTGTGTTGCTGGAGACCCCTGCCAGTGTGTTGCTGGAGACCTTTGCCAGTGTGTTGCTGGAGACCCCTGCCAGTGTGTTGCTGGAGACCCATGCCAGTGTGTTGCTGGAGACCCCTGCCAGTGTGTTGCTGGAGACCCCTGCCAGCGTGTTGCTGGAGACCTCTGCCAGTGTGTTGCTGGAGACCTCTGCCAGTGTGCTGCTGGAGACCCCTGCCAGTGTGTTGCTGGAGACCTCTGGCAGCGTGTTGCTGGAGACATCTGCTATGGGAACCGACCTGTGAGATTTATATTTATTTAATTTATATGAATTTATATTTACGTTAATTTATATACTTCGATATCAATTTGTATAATGATAAGTGGACTGTATTTCTGCAATAATTTTCTAATCTCACAAATCGATCCTCTACACATTAGGGGGGGTTTATATTTATATATATGCAGCCAATCAAACTACAGTAACTACATACATTGAAAAGGTTCCTTATCTTATAGTACAGCAGGTTAGTCCACCAGGTATAACTAGGGTGTAGACACCAAATTATCCTCTTTGAGGTAGCTTCCATCACCCAGTAACTGGTGCACATAATCTTGCATCCTCGACTTGACCTGTCAAAAGTGCGCTAGCTGTGAAGCCAGAATCCTATATATGACAAGTATTTCAGAGAAACTGTACATGGAACATTGAAGACCTGGCTTAATTACCTTTAGTTTGAGGCTTCCACGTGATCTAACCGGGTCACCCTATATCCTGACATTAATGGCCATAAATGAATGATAAACGGGTTTCGGATAGACTTAACTTGAATTGTAGACATCGTGTTGGAGATGGTACCTTTGGTTTCCATAACACTACGTCCAAGTAAAATTAACAGGAGCCGAATTTCCTCCCGTGAGCCTCTGGTCTAGTATAAACCATGGCTGTTTAACACTCCATACTATTGACGTTACTGGCCGACATTGTCCAGATAAGATAGGAGCCGAATTTGCTCCACACGTCTCGGAGGTGACACAACCATGGCTCCCTCCTTCCTCCCTCTGACGCCTGGCTTACTTTGTCCACATGTCAGAAAGTGATAGAAGGGTCACATTTACTCTACTTTAATATTGATAATTAAGTTAATTTATATAAGATGTTTTTATGATGGTAAAGTCCAAAGACTAATGTATTTAAGAACAATTCCCAGCAGAATAGCTGGTGAATTATAATAGTATGTGGTGATGATATCCCGTTTTCTATAGACGGTAATTCCACTACAAGTTACGTTTTCTATGGGTAACTTGTTTATACAACACAGCTCTTATCTGTCTGTATGATATTATTATTAAATGGTGTCGGATTTTCCGACATAATTCCCCAGGGGGCTGCTCACGGGTCGAAGTCCTGTTTAGAACAGACGAACACCGATACTCCTCCTTCGAATTATTACATTAATTTGATGTTAGTAGTTAGTAATCACACATTTGTGTGTCTGTTCGTACAGGACGGATGTCCCGTACTAGAGTTGCAGGGGTTAGAAGTCTAATGCGATTTCATTTCCCTGTCAACTCTTGAAAGGCTAATATTCAAGCCTTATTACATATTATTTAACCCAGAAGACTGGATGTGATCAAGTACTACAGTCAAGTATGATTCAGGGACTGCAGTGAGATCAGTGACATTAGTTATAACTTGAAGTTTGTTCAGGTAACTGGTCACTGATATGTAAACACTGAGGCCCATGGAATACATCTTGATTAAATAATAAATGTATCAAATCAGTCATCAGATTTATTGGGGTTTAATTTAGTTAATTGATTAAGAAGATTGAATAGCTCATCATTAAAGTAAAGTATGGTTCTGAGACTGCAGTGGGTTCAGTGACATTGGTCGCAGTGACTTGTAGTTGTTTTAGGCTACTGTTCACTGATTTGCCACTGAAGCCTCATGAACTCATCTTCAGCTTTAAATGATGATACTAACATCAACCTCTGTTACTATAGTCAGCTGTAATCTCCTTAGTATAATGCTACTGGAGAAATATAATCAGCTGACAAATTTAGGTTTCTACTGGTATTGTTTATCTGCAGGCATAGGTCTCCTCAGGCTTGATACTGGGCCTGAGAGTAATTTACCTCCTGCAGAGTTTAACATGGTTATGCCCTGATATTTAGTAGGGCTACCAATGAATTGATGGTAGTAGTCTGTCCCCACAAGGACAGCCATTTGGCATTTGATTTGCTCAAATTTACCTGCAGCTGCTTGATAATAGCTTTCCAGGTCAGCATAATCAACTTGAGATTGTTGTGACAAATCTTCACATTTCTTGATCTGTCTTGTTAAGTGGCCTTTAAGACCTGCAAGGGTTCTTTTCATTCTCCCTGCATTATCCATCCTGGCTAGTTGGTGAAGCCTTGTGGGGCTTGTACTTGGGCTGCTCATAATACTGAACAAGCACTGATGGTAGCCTAGGGTAAATTCTGCACTCACTAGGCAATAATCCTACCTCTACTAGAGGTTAGCACTTAAAATTAATACACATTATATATATACAATCATCCACACTAATGATTTGAGTGATAAACCAGTGTCATTGGAAGTACCTTTAGGTTAGCTCTTCTATATCACCCTAGGATGGTAGAGACACTAATTAATCACTCAAAGGTGTAATGATCATAAGTAAATTATTATATATACAACTCAACTCGAGTTGATAAAAATTACACCCAAAATAGGGTCTGGACCATTCATTAATGGTGTTAGGTTGATCCATATAGTACAACTGACTATGGTAATAATGGGACTAGGATGAACAATAATAGTTCAACTAGTCAATGGTTTTATCCTTCCCTGTTGTGGGTTGGCAATTAGTAAATATTATACTGTGATCACTAGTGCAATATATATTAAATGATTCTCTATTTTGGAGAAATAATATACACAATTATTGATAATAGCCTCTTAATTGCCTCTATGAAACTTCTTATATTATCAAGAAGTATTAAATATTATTAGTGACCTCGCGAAATAAACTCCACAAAATTCGTAGAATCACGCGACACCACAGCCACTACTTTGGCTGGCTTCAATATTAGCGCTGTCATTTCACGAAATAACACGCCACCAAATATCTGTGGGTGTGCATGAAACCGCTGATGAGGCTGAACTCAGTTGAGGGAGGCTCCTGAGCTCCCTCGAGGCTTCGCCGCTGTCTTTGACTGGCTGGCCTTGTTTAAATAACACTTCACTAGTATATTTAATGAATCCACTGGTTAACTAGTTCATCCGGTACTAAGATGACCAAATCCGGTTCGAAGGACCAAATAATATGGGAACCGACCTGTGAGATTTATATATATTTAATTTATATGAATTTATATTTACGTTAATTTATATACTTCGATATCAATTTGTATAATGATAAGTGGACTGTATTTCTGCAATAATCTTCTAATCTCACAAATCGATCCTCTACACATTAGGGGGGGTTTATATTTATATATATGCAGCCAATCAAACTACAGTAACTACATACATTGAAAAGGTTCCTTATCTTATAGTACAGCAGGTTAGTCCACCAGGTATAACTAGGGTGTAGACACCAAATTATCCTCTTTGAGGTAGCTTCCATCACCCAGTAACTGGTGCACATAATCTTGCATCCTCGACTTGACCTGTCAAAAGTGCGCTAGCTGTGAAGCCAGAATCCTATATATGACAAGTATTTCAGAGAAACTGTACATGGAACATTGAAGACCTGGCTTAATTACCTTTAGTTTGAGGCTTCCACGTGATCTAACCGGGTCACCCTATATCCTGACATTAATGGCCATAAATGAATGATAAACGGGTTTCGGATAGACTTAACTTGAATTGTAGACATCGTGTTGGAGATGGTACCTTTGGTTTCCATAACACTACGTCCAAGTAAAATTAACAGGAGCCGAATTTGCTCCCGTGAGCCTCTGGTCTAGTATAAACCATGGCTGTTTAACACTCCATACTATTGACGTTACTGGCCGACATTGTCCAGATAAGATAGGAGCCGAATTTGCTCCACACGTCTCGGAGGTGACACAACCATGGCTCCCTCCTTCCTCCCTCTGACGCCTGGCTTACTTTGTCCACATGTCAGAAAGTGATAGAAGGGTCACATTTACTCTACTTTAATATTGATAATTAAGTTAATTTATATAAGATGTTTTTATGATGGTAAAGTCCAAAGACTAATGTATTTAAGAACAATTCCCAGCAGAATAGCTGGTGAATTATAATAGTATGTGGTGATGATATCCCGTTTTCTATAGACGGTAATTCCACTACAAGTTACGTTTTCTATGGGTAACTTGTTTATACAACACAGCTCTTATCTGTCTGTATGATATTATTATTAAATGGTGTCGGATTTTCCGACATCTGCCAGTGTGTTGCTGGAGACCTCTGCCAGTGTGTTGCTGGAGACCTCTGCCAGTGTGTTGCTGGTGACCTGCTTAATAACTTACATAACTTAACCTAACCTAACCTGCTTAACCTAACTTACCTTACCTTTACCTATCTTACCTTACTTACCTAACTTAACCTAACTTACCTACCTTACATAACTTAACCTGCTTAACCTAACTTACATTACCTTACCTATCTTACCTAACTTACCTAACTTAATCTTACATTCCCAAACTGATGTATCCTAACTTATCTAGTCCAACCAGACAATGATCTAACTTACATAATTATTCCTGCTTGTCTTTTGTGTTTCGTCAATCATTGTCTCATATTCATTTACTCATTTCAAGGGTTAATTTCTCAAATGGACATTTTTGCATTTCAAGTGTTATTTGTTTAAGATTGGGTGTTTAACCATTTCAAAGGATTTTTGGTATATATGGGAATTTACTCGTTTCAAGGGTTAATTTCTCAAATGGTCATTTTTGCAGATCAAGGGTTATTTGTTAAAGTTCATCAAGTTGCTCATAAGTTGTATTTATTATGTTTGTTATCATTTATTCTTATTCCCCAACCCCTTAACCTAACCTCTTCTAATCTTAGTGTATTTAGTAGGTTCTATCATATGATCTTATTCCCCAACCCTTTAACCTAACCTTTCAGATGTAGTTTATTGTGTTTTTGACGTATTTGTTGAATATATTATCCTTTTCATAACCTTTCAGATGTAGTTTTGTTTCTCCTTTGTATATTTTTACCCAAACCCACCATCCCACTTAACCTCCTTTCCTTCTTTTACTTTAAAAAATTTACTTTATAAAATTCGCAGTTTGAAATAATTTCAAACTGCGAATACGTGCAGAGAGCCAGAATTTGGCTCCAAAATATGGCTCAAGCGTCGATTTTGGGATGTTTGGGATAATTTAAAAATTACAGAGAGAGTTTGGGCAAAATGTGATCCCTCGCTGCTCTGAGTAATTGGCATATTATCGGTATAAAAAGTCTTAATTTCAAACTGCGAATGCGTGCAAAGAACTAGAATTTGGCTGCAAAATATGGCTCAAGCGTCGAATTTCGGATGTTTGGGATATTTTGAAAACTGCCTGGAGGGTTTGGGCAAAATTTGATCCATCGCCGCTTTCAGTAATTGGCATATTTTCGGTATAAAAATTCGTAATTTCAAGCTGCGAATACGTGCAGAGAGCCAGAATTTGGCTCCAAAATATACCTCAAGCGTCGAATTTGAGATGTTTATAATATATTGAAAGCTGCAGGGAGGGATTGGGCAGAATGAGATCAATCGCTGCTCTCAGTAATTGACATATATTCGGTATAAAAAATAGTAATTTCAAACTGCGAATACGTGCAGAGTGAATTTGGCTCCAAAATATGGTTCAAGCGTGGAATTTGGGATGTTTGGGATATTTTGAAAACTTCAGGGGGGGTTGGGCAAAATGTGACCTATCGCCGCGCTCAGGAATTGACATATTTTCGGTATAAAAATTCGTAATTTCAAACTGCGAATATGTGCAGAGAGCCACAATTTGGCTCTAAATTATGGCTCACGGGTCGAATTTGGGATGTTTGGTATATTTTAAAAACTGCAGGGGGGTTTGGTCAAAATGTGACCCATCGCCGATCTCAGTAATTGGCATATTTTCCGTATAAAATGACGTAATTTCAAACTGCGAATACGTGCAGAGAGCCCGAATTTGACTCCAAAATATTGCTCAAGCTTCGAATTTGGGATGTTTGGGATTTTTCAAAAACTGCAGGAGGGGTTTGGCCAAACTGTGACCCATCGCTGCTCTCAGTAATTGGCATATTTTCGGTATAAAATGTCGTAATTTCAACCTGCAGATATGTGCAGAGAGCAAGAACGTAGCTCCAAAATATGGCTCAAGGGTGGAATTTGGGATGTTTGGGATATTTTGAAAACTGCAAGGAGGGTTTGGGCAAAATGTGATCCAACGCTGCTCTCAGTAAGTGGCATTTTTTCGGTATAAAAAGTCGTAATTTCCAATTGCGAATACGTGCAGAGAGCCAGAATTTGGCTCCAAACTATGGCACAAGCGTCGAATTTGAGATGTTTGGGATATTTTTAAAGCTGCAGGGGGGGAGGGGCAAAATG
Source organism: Procambarus clarkii (assembly GCF_040958095.1). Classification (NCBI taxonomy): domain Eukaryota; kingdom Metazoa; phylum Arthropoda; class Malacostraca; order Decapoda; family Cambaridae; genus Procambarus; species Procambarus clarkii. Next base: position 7,061,580 of record NC_091169.1, read on the forward strand.
TGACCCATCGCAGCTTTCAGTAATTGGCATATTTTCTGTATACAAAGTCGTAATTTCAAACTGCGAATATGGGCAAAGAGGCAGAATTTATGTCCAAAATATGGCTCAAACGTCAAATTTGTTTTTTTTTATATTTTCAAAACTGCAGGGAGGGTTTAGGCAAAATGTGATCCATCGCTGCTTTCAGTAATTGGCATATTTTCGGTATAAAAAATCGTAATTTGAAACATCGAATACGCGCAGAGAGCCAGAATTTGGCTTCAAAATATAGCTCAAGCGTCGACTTTTGGATGTTTTGGATATTTTAAAAACTGCAAGGAGGGTTTGGGCAAAATGTGATCCATCGCTGCTCTCAGTAATTGGCATTTTTTCGGTATAAAAAGTCGTAATTTCAAACTGCGAATACGTGCAGACAGCCAGAATTTGGCTTAAAAATATAGCTCAAGGGTCGAATTTGGGATGTTTGGGACATTTTGAAAACTGCAGGGGAGGTTTTCGCAAAATGTGACCCATCGCCGCTCTCAGTAATTGGTATATTGTCGGTGTAAAATGAAATAATTTCAAACTGCAAATACGTGCAGAGAGCCCAAATTTGGCTCCAAAATATGTCTCAAGCGTCGAATTTGGGATGTTTGGAATATTTTGAAAATTTCAGGGGGAAGGTTTGGGCAAAATGTGACCAATCGCTGCTCTCAGTAATTGGCATATTTTTGGTATAAAATTTCGTAATTTCAACCTGCAAATATGTGCAGAGAGCCAGAATTTGGCTCCAAAATATGGTTCAAGGGTCGAATTTAGGATGTTTGGGATATATTGAAAACTGCAGGAGGGTTTGGGCCCAATGTGATCCATTGCCGCTCTTAACAATTGGTATATTACCGGCATAAAAAGTTGTAATTTCAAACTGCTAATACGTGCAGAGAGCCGAAATTTGGCTCCAAAATATGGCTCAATCTTTGAATTTGGGATGTTTGGGATATTTTGAAAACTGCAGGGAGGGTTTGGGCAAAATGTTACCCATCGCCGGTCACAGTAATTGGCATATTTTCGGTATGAAAAGTCGTAATTTCAAACTGCGAATAAGTGCAGAAAGCCAAAATTTGGCTCCAAAATATGGCTCAAAGTTCGAATTTAAGATGTTTGGGATATTTTGCAAACTGCAGGGGTGTTTGGGCAAATCGTGACCCATCGCTGGTTTCAGTAATTGGTATATTTTCAGTATACAAAAACGTAATTTCAAATTGCGAATACGTTCAGAAAGCCAGAATTTGGCTCCAAAATAAGACTTGCGGGGTCGAATTTGGGATGTTTGGAATATTTTGAAAACTGCAGGAAGGGCTTGGGCAAAATGTGATTCATCGCCGCTATCAGTAATTGGCATATTTTCGGTATGAAAAGTCGTAATTTCAAACTGCGCATACGTGCAGAGAGCCAGAATTTGGCTCCAAAATATGGCTCAAGCGTCGAATTTGGGATGTTTGGGATATTTTGAAAACTGCAGGGAGGGTTTGACCAGAATGTGATCCATCGCCGCTTTCAGTAATTGGCATATTTTCGGTATAAAAATTCGTATTTTCAAACTACGAATACGCGCAGAGAGCCAGAATTTGGCTCCAAAATATGGCTCAAGGGTCGAATTTGGGATGTTTGGGATAATTTAAAAATTACAGAGAGAGTTTGGGCAAAATGTGATCAATCGTCGCTTTCAGTAATTGGCATATTTTCGGTATAAAAATTCCAAATTTAAAACTGCAAATAGGTGCAGAGAGCCAGAATTTGGCTCCAAAATATAGCTCAAGGGTGCAATTTGGGATGTTTGGGATATTTTGAAAACTGCAGGGGGTTTTGGGCAAAATGTGACCCTTCGTTGCTCACAGTAATTGGCATTATTTCGGTATAAAAATCGAAATTTCAAACTGCTAATACGTGCAGAGCGCCATAATTTAGCTTCAAAAAATGGCTCTAGCGTCGAATTTGGGATGTTTGCGATATTTTGAAAACTGCAGGGAGGGTTTGGGCAAATTGTGATCCATTGCCGCTTACAGTAATTGCCATATTTTCGGTAAAAAAAAGGCGTAATTTCAAACTGCGAATACCTGCAGAGAGCCAGAATTTGGCTCCAAAATATGACTCAAGGGTTGAATTGTGGATATTTGGGATATTTTGAAAACTACAAGGATGGTTTGGGCAAAATGTGATCCATCGCTGCTTTCAGTAATTGGCATTATTTCGGTATAAAAAGTCGTAATTTCAAACTGCGAAGACGTGCAGAGAGCTAGAATTTGGCTTCAAAATATGGTTCAAGGGTCGAATTTGGAATGTTTGGGATTTTTTGAAAACTGCAGAGAGGTTTGGGTAAAATGTGACCCATCGCTGCTCTCAGCAATCGGCATATTTTCGGAATAAAAAGTCGTAATTTCAAACTTCGAATACGTGCAGAGAGCCAGAATTTTGCTCCAAAATATGGCTCCAGCGTCGAATTTGGGAGGTTTGGGATATTTTGAAAACTGCAGGGAGGGCTTGGGTCAAAATGTTATCTATCGCCGCTTTCAGTAATTGGCATATTTTCGGTTTAAAAAGTCGTAATTTCACACTGCGAACACGACCAGAAAGGCAGAATTTGACTCCAAAATATGGCTCAATGGTCGAATTTTGGATGTTTGGGATATTTTAAAAACTGCAGGGAGGGTTTGGGCAAAATTTGACCCATCGCCGCTCCCAGTAATTGGCATATTTTCGGTATAAAAATTCGTAATTTCAAACTGCGAATACGTGCAGAGAGCCAGAATTTGGCTCCAAAATATGGCTCAAGGGTCGAACTTGGGATGTTTGGGATATTTTGAAAACTGCAGGGAGGGTTTGGGCAAATTGTGTCCCATCGTCTCTCTCAGTAATTGGCATATTTTCGGTGTAAAATGTCGTAATTTCAAACTGCGAATACGTGCAGAGAGCCAGAATTTGGCTCCAAAATATTGATCAAGCGTTGAATTTTGTATGTTTGGGATATTTTGAAAACTGCAATGGGGGGGGGGGGGCAAAATTTGACGCATCGCCGCTCACAGTAATTGGCATATTTTCGGTGTAAAAAGCCGTAATTTCAAACTGCGAATACAAGCAGAGAGCCAGAAATTGGCTCCAAATTATGCCTCATGGGTCGAATTTGGGATGTTTGGGATATTTTGAAAACTGTGGGGATGGTTTGGGCAAAATGTCATCCATCACCGCTTATAGTAATTGGCATATGTTCGGTATAAAAAGTCGTAATTTTAAACTGCAAATACATGCTGAGAGCAAGAATTTGAGCAAGAAAAAGCCATAGAGCGAGGTTGCGTATTGTTTTGATTATTAAAAAGGCATATGAAAACGTTGTTTCCAATTCAAATGGTAAAAATGAATGTATTTTCTTTAGAATAAACGAAAATGTTCCTGAATTTCCGTTTATATTACTGAATTCGTAAAACCGCTCTAATCTGCCTGAAACGTCGAAATATGCTTTACAAACAGAAAATCTCTTCTAATCAATAGCTTACTCACTATTTTACCGAGGAATTTATCGTGATTTTAATGGCAATAAACCGAAAAGACTTGAAAACGCGGAAAAACTGCAAAATATTGCCTAAATCGTAGATATTTGGATGAAATCTCATGAAGGAAACAGGAATGAAAAATCTCAAAATATTGCTAAATTCGACGATACATTGTACAGAGCACAATGCAAGAAAACTTGCTTATAAACGCAATATTATGTGAAATTTTGAGATTCGTAGGCCAAATCACAAATAGAGAGACAACATGAAGTAGTATCAAAGTACTAGTAAGTTCGAACATTTTTACCTAAAATCACCCTACATGACAAACTTGAAAAAAGTGACTACAATACCAAATTCGAGGAATTTTAATTCAAATCATAGAGCAAGGTTGCATATTATTTTGATTATTAATAAGGCATATGAAAACGATGTTTTCAATTCAAATGATAAAAATCAATGTGTTTTCTTTAGTATTAACTAAAATGTTCCTGAATTTCCGTTTATATTACTGAATTCGTACAACCGATCTAATCTGGCTAAAACGTCGAAATATGCAATAAAAACAAACTCTCCTAATCAACATCTTACTCACTATTTTAACGAGGTACAAATAATTGATTTAAAATCAAGTATTTATTTTATATTGCGATTAATTACGTGTTTGCATCATATTTATCGTAATTTTATTGAATTAATGACAATATACCGAAAAGGCTTGAAAACGTAGAAAAACGGTAAAATATTGCATAAATTTTTATATATAAATATTTGGTTTAATCTAAATATTTGGTTTAAATCTCATAACGGAAACAAGGATGAAAAACCTCAAAATATTACTAAATTCGATGATAATTTGTACAACATTGTTCAAATCACAATGCAAGAAAACTTGCTTAAAAATGCAATATTATGTGAAATTCTGAGATTTGTAGGCCAAATCACAAATAGAGAGACAATATAAAGTAGTATAAAGAATTAGTAATTTCGAACATTTTTACCTTAAAACACCTTACATGAAAAACTTGAAAAAAGTCTCTATAATACCAAATTCGAGGATTTTTACTTCAAATCATAGAGCGAGGTTGCGTATTATTTTGATCATTAAAAAGGCATATGAAAACGTTGTATCCAGTTCAAATAATTAAAATCTATGTGTTTTCTTTAGAATTAACTCAAATGTTCCTTAATTTCCGTTTATATTACTGAATTCGTAAAACCGCTCTAATCTGGCTGAAACGTCGAAATATGCAATAAAAACAGAAAATCTCTCCTAATCAATATATTATTCACTATTTTACCAAGGTACAAATAGTCGATATAAAATCAGCTATTTAATTTTAATTTGCAGTTAATTACGTGTTTGCATCATATTTTCGTAAATTTATTGAATTATTGGCAATAAACCGCAAAGGCTAGAAAACGCAGAAAAACAGCAAAATATATCCTAAATATTTGGTATAAAACTCATAAAGGAGACAAGGATGAAAAACTTCAAAATATTACTAAATTCGCTGGTATTAAGTACAAAGCACAATGCAAGAAAACTTGCTTAAAAACGCAATATTATGCGAAATTCTGAGATTTTGTAAGCTTAATTACATATCGTTAGACGACATGAAATAGTATCAAAATATATGTACACTCGAACATTTTTACCTAAAATCACCCTACATGAAAAACGTGAAAAAAGTCACTATAATACCAAATTCGAGGATTTTTACTTCAAATCATAGAGCGAGGTATTATTTTGATCATTAAAAAAGGCATTTGAAAACGATGAAAACTATCTAAAATCACCCTACATGACAAACTTTAAAAAAAGTCACTACAATACCAAATTCGAGGATTTTAAATTCAAATCATAGAGCAAGGTTGCGTATTATTTTGATTATTAATAAGGCATATGAAAACGATGTTTTCAATTCAAATGATAAAAATCAATGTGTTTTCTTTAGTATTAACTAAAATGTTCCTGAATTTCCGTTTATATTACTGAATTCGTACAACCGCTCTTATCTTGCTAAAACGTCGAAATATGCAATAAAAACAGACACTCTTCTAATCAATATCTTACTCACTATTTTAACGAGGTACAAATAGTTGATTTAAAATCAAGTATTTAATTTATATTGCGATTAATTACGTGTTTGCATCATATTTATCGTAAATTTATTGAATTAATGGCAATATACCGAAAAGGCTTGAAAACGTAGAAAAACGGTAAAATATTGCCTAAATCGTTGATATTTGGTTTATATCTCATAACGGAAACACGGATGAAAAACCTCAAAATATTACCAAATTCGATGATAATTTGTACAACATTGTTCAAAGCACAATGCAAGAAAACTTGCTAAAAATGCAATATTATGTGAAATTCTGAGATTTGTAGGCCAAATAACAAATAGAGAGACAACGTGAAGTAGTATCAAAATATTAGTAATATCGAACATTTTTACCTTAAATCACCCCTACATGAAAAACGTGAAAAAAGTCACTATAATACCAAATTCGAGATTTTTACTTCAAATCATAGAGCGTGGTTGCGTATTATTTTGATCATAAAAAGTCATATGAAAACGTTGTTTCCAATTCAAATGATGATAATCAATGTGTTTTCATTAGAATTATCTAAAATGTTCCTGAATTTCCGTTTGTATTACTGAAAGAAGAGGTACTCGTAAAACCGCTCTAATCCAGCAGAAACGTCGAAATATGCAATAAAAACTAAAAATATCTCCTAATCAATATCTGACTCACTATTTTAACGAGGTACAAATAGTTGATTGAAAATCAACTATTTAAGGGTAATTTGCAATTAATTACGTGTTTGCATCCTTTTTATTGTAAATTTAATGAATTAAAGGCAATAAACTGAAAAGTCTTTAAAACGCGGAAAACGGCAAAATGTTGCCTAAATCGTAGATATTTGGGTTAAATCTCGTAAAGAAAAATAAGATGACGAACCTCAAAATATTGCTAAATTCGATGATTTTAAGTACAAAGCACAATGCAAGAAAACTTCCTTAAAAACGCATTATGTGAAAATTTGAGATTTGTAGGCCAAATCACATATAGTATTTTACAAAATGAAATCACAACCAGAAGTAGTATCAAAATATTAGTATATTCGAACATTTTTCCCTTAAATCACTCTACATTATAAACGTGAAAAAAGTCACTATAATACCAAATTCGAGGATTTTTACATCAAACCATAGAGCGAGGTTGCGTATTGTTTCGATTATTGAAAAAGGCATATGAAAACGTTGTTTCGAATTCAAATGATAAAAATCAATTTGTTTTCTTTAGAATGAACTAAAATATTCCAGAATTTTCGTTTATATTACTGAGAGAAGAGTTACTCGTAAAACTGCTCTAATCCGACAGAAACGTCGAAACATTCTATGAAAACAGAAATTCTCTCCTAATCAATACCTAACTCGCTATTTTACGAGGTTCAAATAGTTGATTGAAAATCTTGTATTTAAGGTTAATTTGCAATTATTTACGTGTTTCCATCATATTTATCGTGATTTTAATGGCAATAAACCGAAAAGGCTTGAAAACGCGGAAAAACTGCAAAATATTGCCTAGATCGTAGATATTTGGATGAAATCTCATGAAGGAAACAGGGATGAAAAATCTCAAAATATTGCTAAATTCGACGATACATTGTACAAAGCACAATGCAAGAAAACTTGTTAATAAACGCAATATTATGTGAAATTTTGAGATTTGTAGGCCAAATCACAAATAGAGAGACAACATGAAGTAGTATCACAGTACTAGTAAGTTCGAACATTTTTACCTAAAATCACCCTACATGACAAACTTGAAAAAAGTCACTACAATACCAAATTCGAGGATTTTTAATTCAAATCATAGAGCAAGGTTGCGTATTATTTTGATTATTAATAAGGCATATGAAAACGATGTTTTCAATTCAAATGATAAAAATCAATGTGTTTTCTTTTGTATTTACTAAAATGTTCATGAATTTCCGTTTATATTACTGAATTCGTACAACCGCTCTAATCTGGCTAAAACGTCGAAATATGCAATAAAAACAGAAAATCTCTCCTAATCAATATATTACCACATTGTGGTAATCAATATCACATTGTGCCCAAACCTTCCCTGCTGTTTTCAATATATCCCAAACATCCCAATTTCGACTCCTGAGAATTTTTTTAAAACCAAATTCTGGCTCTCTGCACGTATTCGCAGTTTGAAATTACGACTTTTTATGCGGAAAATATGCCAATTACTGAGAGCGGCGATTAATCACATTTTAGGCCAACTCTACCTGCAGTTTTCAAAATATCCCCACCATCACAAATTCGATCCATGAGCCATATTTTGGAGCCAAATTCTGGCTCTCTGCACATATTCGCAGGTTGAAATTACGACATTTTATACCGAAAATATGCAAACTACTAAAAGCAGCGATGGGTCACATTTTGCACAAACACCCCACTGCAGTTTTTAAAATATCCCTAACATCCCCAATTCGATGCTTGAGACATATTTTGGAGCCAAATTCTGGCTGTCTGCACGTATTCGCAGTTTGAAATTACGACTTTTTATGCCGAAAAAATGCCAATTACTGAGAGCGGGGATGGATCACATTTTGCCCAAACCCTCCCTGCAGTTTTCAAAATATCCAAAACATCAAAAAGTCGAACCTTGAGCCATATTTTGAAGTCAAATTCTGGCTCTCTGCACGTATTCCCAGTTTGAAATTACGACTTTTTATATCGAAAATATGCCAATTACTGAAAGAGGCGATGGATCACATTTTGCCCAAACCCTCCCTGCAGTTTTCAAAAGATCTCAAACTTCCCAAATTCGACGCTTGAGTCATATTTTTGAGCCAAATTCAGGCTATCTGCAAGTATTCGCAGTTTGAAATTACGAATTTTTATATCGGAAATATGGTAATTACTAAGAGCGGCGATTGATCACATTTTGCCCAAAACTTCCCTGCAGTTTTCAAAATATCCCAAACATCCCAAATTCGACCCTTGAGGCTAATTTTGGAGCCAAATTCTGGCTCTCTGCACGTATTCGCAGTTTGAAATTACGACTTTTTATACCGAAAATATGCTAATTACTAAAATCTTCGATGGATCACATTCTGCCCAAACCCTCCCTGCAGTTTTCAAAATATCTCAAACATAACAAATTTCATGCTTGAGTCATATTTTTGAGCCAAATTCTGGCTCTCGGCACGTATTCGCAGTTTGAAATTACGACTTTTTATACCGAAAATATGCCAATTACTGAAAGCGGCGATGGATCACATTTTGTCCAAACCCTCCCTGCAGTTTTCAAAATATCCCAAACGTCTCAAATTCGACGCTTGAGTCATATTTTGGGGCAAAATTCGGGCTATCTGCACGTATTAGCAGTTTAAAATTATTTCATTTTATACCGACAATATGCCAATTACTGACAGCGGCGATGGGTCACATTTTACCAAAACCCCCCTGCAGTTTCAAAATATCCCAAACATCCCAAATTCTACCCTTGAGCTATATTGTGGAGCCAAATTCTGGCTGTCTGCACATATTCTCAGTTTGAAATTAAGAATTTAAATACCGAAAAAATGCCAATTACTAAGAGCGGCAATGGATCACATTTTGCCCAAACCCTCCCTGCAGTTTTCAAAATATCCAAAACATCCAAATGTCGACCCTTGAGCCATATTATGAAGCCAAATTCTGGATCTCTGCACGTATTTGCAGTTTGAAATTACGACTTTTTATACCGAAAATATGCCAATTACTGAAAGCTTCGATGGATCACATTCTGCCCAAACCCTCCCTGCAGTTTTCAAAATATCCCAAACATCCCAAATTCGACGCTTGAGTCATATTTTAGAGCCAAATTTTGGCTCTCTGCACGTATTCACAGTTTGAAATTACAAATTTTTATATCGAAAATATGCCAATTACTAAGAGCGGCGATGGATCACATTTTGCCCAAACCTTCCCTGCAGTTTTCAAAATATCCCAAACATACCAAATTCGACCCTTGAGCCTAATTTTGGAGCCAAATTCTGACTCTCTGCACGTATTCCCTGCCTGAAATTACGGCTTTTTATACTGAAAATATGCCATTTACTGAAACCAGCGATAGGTCACATTTTGCCCAAACCCTCCCTGCAGTTTTCAAAATATCCAAAACATCCCAAATTCGACGCTTGAGCCATATTTTGGAGCCAAATTCTGGCTCTCTGCACGTATTCGCAGTTTGAAATGACGAGTTTTTATACCGAAAATATGCCAATTATTGAACGCAGCGATGGATCACATTTTGCCCAAACGCTCCCTGCAGTTTTCAAAATATCCCAAACTTCCCAAATTCGACCCCTGAGAATTATTTTGGAGCCAAATTCTGGCTCTCTGCACGTATTCGCAGTTTGATACTACAACTTTTTATGCTGAAAATATGTCAATTACTGAGAGCGGCGATTAATCACATTTTGCCCAAACCCTCCCTGCAGTTTTCAAAATATCCCAAACATACCAAATTCGACCCTTGAGCCTAATTTTGGAGCCAAATTCTGACTCTCTGCACGTATTCCCTGCCTGAAATTACGGCTTTTTATACTGAAAATATGCCATTTACTGAAAGCAGCGATAGGTCACATTTTGCCCAAACCCTCCCTGCAGTTTTCAAAATATCCAAAACATCCAAAATTCTACCCTTGAGCCTAATTTTGGAGCCAAATTCTGGTTCTCTGCACATATTCGGAGGTTGAAATTACGACATTTTATACCAAAAATATGCCAATTTCTGAGAGCAGCGATGGGTCACATTTTGCCCAAACGCCCCCCTGAAGTTTTCAAAATATCCCAAACATCCCAAATTCGACGCTTGAGACATATTTTGGAGCCAAATTCAGGCTCTCTGCATGTATTCGCAGTTTAAATTTATTTCATTTTATACCGAAAATATGCCAATTACTGAGAGCGGCGATGAGTCACATTTTGCCAAAAACCTCCCTGCAGCTTTCAAAATATCCCAAACATCCCAAATTCGTCCCTTGAGCTATATTTTTAGCCATATTCTGGCTGTCTGCACGTATTCGCAGTTTGAAATTACGACTTTTAATACCGAAAAAATGCCAATTACTGAGAGCGGCGATGGATCACATTTTACCCAAACCCTCCTTACAGTTTTCGAAATATCCAAAACATCCAAAAGTCGACGCTTGATTCATATTTTGGAGCTAAATTCTGGCTCTCTGCACGTATTTGCAGTTTGAAATTACGACTTTTTATACCGAAAATATGCCAATTACTGAAAGCAGCGATGAATCAAATTTTGCCCAAACCCTCCCTGCAGTTTTCAAAATATTCCAAACACCCCAAATTTTACACTTGCGCCATATTTTGGACACACATTCTGGCTCTTTGCACGTATTCGCAGTTTGAAATTACGACTTTTTATACCGAAAATATGCCAATTACTGATTTAATTAATTAATTACTAGCGGCAATGGATCACATTGTGCCCAAACCTGCCCTGCAGTTTTCAATATATCCCAAACATCCCAAATTCGACTCTTGAGAAATATTTTGAAACCAAATTCTGGCTCTCTGCACGTATTCGCAAAGGCTGAAGAGAGTGTTGCAAAGGCTTAAGAGAGGGATGCAGAGGCTCATGAGAGTGATGTAGAGGCTCAAGAGAGTGATGCAGAGGCCCAAAAGAGTGATGCAGAGGGTTAAGAGAGTGATGCAGAGGCTCAAGAAAGGATGCAGAGGCTCAAGAGAGTGATGCAGAAGCTCAAGAGAGTGATGGCTTCAAAATATGGCTCAAGCGTCGAATTTGAGACGTTAGGGATATTTTGAAAACTGCAGGGCGGGTCGGACAAAATGTGACCCTTCGCTGCACTCAGTAATTCGCATATTTTCAGTATAAAAAGTCGTAATTTCAGAACGCGAATACGTGCAGAGAGCCAGAATTTGGCTTCAAAATATGGCTCAAGCGACGAATTTGGGATGTTTGGGATATTTTGAAAACTGTATGGAGAGTTTGAGCAAAGTTTGATCCTTCGCCGCTCACAGTAATTGTCATATTTTCGATATAAAAAGTCCTAATTTAAACTGCGAATAAGTGCAGAGAGCAAAAATTTGCCTCGAAAATATGGCTCAAGGGTGGAATTTGGGATGTTTGGGATATTTTGAGAACTAAAGGGGGTTTTGGGCAAAATGTGACCCTTCGCCGCTTTCAGTAATTGGCATATTTTGCGGTATAAAAAGTTGTAATTTCGAACTGCGAATACGCGCAGGGATCCAGAATTTGGCTCCAAAATAAGGCTCAAGGGTCGAAATTGGGATGTTTGGGATATTTTGAAAACTGCAGGGAGGGCTTGGGCGAAATTTGGTCCATCGCCGCTCTCAGTAATTGGCATATTTTCGGAATAAAAAGTCGTAATTTCAAACTGCGAATACGTGTAGAGAGCCAGATTTTGGCTCCAAAATATGGCTTAAGCGTCGAATTTGGGACGTTTAGGATATTTTGAAAACTGCACGGGGGTTCGGGAAAATGTGACCCTTCGCTGCACTCAGTAATTACCATATTTTCAGTATAAAAAGTACTAATTTCAGACTGCCTGAATACGTGCAGAGAGCAAGAATTTCGCTCCAAAATATGGCTCAAGGGGTCGAATTTGGGATGTTTGGGATATTTTGAAAACTGCAGGGATTTTATCTGCAGGGAAAATGTGACCCTTCGCCTCTTTCAGTAATTGGCATATTTTCGGTATAAAAAGTCGTAATTTCAGACTGCCTGAATACGTGCAGAGAGCAAGAATTTGGCTCCAAAATATGGCTCAATAGGTCTAATTTGGGATGTTTTGGATATTTTGAAAACTGCAGGGAGGGTTTGGTCAAAATGTGATCCATCCCTGCTCTCAGTATCTGGCATATTTTCAATAACAAATGTCGTAATTTCAAACTGCGAATACGTGCAGAGAGCCAAAATGTGATCCATCGCATTGACTCCAAAATATGGCTCAAGCGTCGACCCTGGGATGTTTGGGATAGTTTAAAAACTGCAGGGAGGGTTTGGACAAAATGGGATCCATCGCCGTTTTCAGTAATTGGCATTTTTTCGGTATAAAATTACGTAATTTCAAACTGCGAATACGTGCAGAGAGCCCAAATTTGGCTACAAAATATAGCTCAAGCGTCGAATTTGGGATGTTTGGGATATTTTGAAAACTGCAGGGGGGGTTTGGGCAAAATGTGATCCATCGCCGCTTTCAGTAATTGGCATATTTTTGGTATAAAAATTCGTGATTTTGACTTGCGAATACGTGCAGAGAGCCAGAATTTGGCTCGAAAATAAGGCTCAAGGGTTGAATTTGGGATGTTTGGGATAGTTTGAAAACTGCAGGCAGGGTTTTTGCAAAATGTGTTCCATCGCTGCACTTAGTATTTGGCATATTTTTGGTATAAAAAGTCGTAATTTCAAACAGCAAAAACGTGCAGAAACCCAGAATTTGGCTCCAAAATATGGCTCAAGCGTCGAACTTGCGATGTTTTGGATATTTTGAAAACTGCAAAGAGGGTTTGGGCAAAATGTGATCCATCGCTGCTCTCAGTAATTGTCATATTTTCGGTATAAAAAGTCCTTATTTAAACTGCGAATACGTGAAGAGAGCGAGAATTTGGCTTCAAAATATGGCTCAAGGGTGGAATTTGGGATGTTTTGGATATTTTGAAAACTGCAGGGGGTTTTGGGCAAAATGTGACCCTTCGCCGCTTGGAGTCATTGGCACATTTTCGGTATAAAATGTCGTAATTTTGAACTGCGAATACTTGCAGAGAACCTTAATTTGTCTCCAAAATAAAGCTCAAGGGTCGAATTTGGGATGTTTTGGATATTTTGAAAACTGCAGGGAGGGTTTGTGCAGAATGAGATTCATCGCCGCTTTCAGTAATTGGCATATTTTCAGGATAAAAATTCGTATTTTCAAACTGCGAATACGTGCAGAGAGCCAGAATTTGGCTCCAAAATATGGCTCATTGCTGGAGACCCCTGCCAGCGTGCTGCTGGAGACCTCTGCCAGTGTGTTGCTGAAGACCTCTGCCAATGTGTTGCTGGAGACCTCTGCAAGTGTGTTGCTGGAGACCTCTGCCAGTGTGTTGCTGGAGACCTCTGCCAGTGTGTTGCTGGAGACCCCTGCCAGTGTGTTGCTGGAGATCTCTGCCAGTGTGTTGCTGGAGACCCCTGCCAGTGTGTTGCTGGAGACCTCTGCCAGTGTTGCAGGAGACCCCTGCCAGTGTGTTGCTGGAGACCTCTGCAGCGTGTTGCTGGAGACCCCTGCCAGTGTGTTGCTGGAGACCACTGCCAGCGTGTTGCTGGAGACCTCTGCCAGTGTGTTGCTGGAGACCTCTGCCAGGGTGTTGCTGCAGACTTCTGCCAGTGTGTTGCTGGAGACCCCTGCCAGTGTGTTGCTGGAGACCTCTGCCAGTGTGTTGCTCGAGACCCCTGCCAGTGTGTTACTGGAGACCCCTGCCAGTTTGTTGCTGGAGACCCCTGCCAGTGTGTTGCTGGAGACTTCTGCCAGTGTGTTGCTGGAGACCTCTGCCAGCGTGTTGCTGGAGACTCCTGCAAGTATGTTGCTGGAGACCCCTGGCAGTGTGTTGCTGGAGACCTCTGCCAGTGTGTTGCTGGAGACCTCTGCCAGCGTGTTGCTGGAGACTCCTGCCAGTATGTTGCTGGAGACCCTTGCCAGTATGTTGCTGGAGACCTCTGCAGCGTGTTGCTGGAGACCCCTGCCAGTATGTTGCTGGAGACCTCTGCCAGTATGTTGCTGGAGACCTCTGCCAGCGTGTTGCTGGAGACCTCTGCCAGCGTGTTGCTGGAGACTCCTGCCAGTATGTTGCTGGAGACCCTTGCCAGTATGTTGCTGGAGACCTCTGCCAGCGTGTTGCTGGAGACCTCTGCCAGCGTGTTGCTGGAGACTCCTGCCAGTATGTTGCTGGAGACTCCTGCCAGTGTTTTGCTGTGTGTGTGAGTGTGTGTACTCACCTAGTTGTACTCACCTCCTCATCCTCGAAATATCCTCGAATTTGGTATTATAGTGATTTTTTTCACGTTTTTCATGTAGGGTGATTTTAGGAAAAATGTTCGAACTTTCTAATATATTGATCCTACTTCATGTTGTCTCTCTATTTGTGATTTGGCCTACAAATCTCAGAAATTCACATAATATTGCGTTTTTAAGCAAGTTTTCTTGCATTGTGCCTTGTACATAAAATCATCGAATTTAGCAATATTTTGAGGTTTTTCATCGTTGTTTCCTTTATGAGATTTCATCCAAATATCAACGATTTAGGCCATACTTGGCCGTTTTTCCACGTTTTCAAGCATTTTCGGTTTACTGCCATTAATTCATTAAATATACGATAAATATGATGCAAACACGTAATGAATTGCAAATTACCCCTAAATATTTGATTTTCAATCAACTATTTGTACCTTGTTAAAATAGTGAGTCAAATATTGTTTAAGAGAGATTTTCAGTTTTTATTGCATATTTCGACGTTTCAGCCGGATTAGAGCAGTTTTCGAGTACCTCATCTCTCAGTAATATAAACGGAAATTCAGAATCATTTTAGTTAATTCTAAAGAAAAAACACAGATTTTATTCATTTGAATTGGAAACAACGTTTTCATGTGCCTTTTTAACGATAAAAATAATTCGCAGCCTCGCTCTATGACTTGATGTAAAAATCTTCGAATTTGGTATTATAAAGACTTTTCACGTTTTTCATGTAGAGTGATTTTAGGTAAAAATGTTCGAATTTACTAATATTTTGATACTACTTCATGTTGTCCCACTATCTGTGATTTGGCCTAAAAATCTTAGAATTTCACATAATATTGCATTTTTAAGCAACTTTTCTTGCATTGTGCTTTGTACTTAATATCATCGAATTTAGCAATATTTTGAGTTTTTTTCATCCTTGTTTCCTGTATGAGATTTAAACCAAATATCAAGGATTTTGGCAATATTTTGCCGTTTTTTCGCGTTTTCTGGCCTTTTCTGTTTATTGCCATTAATTCAACAAATTTATGATAAATATGATACAAACACGTAATTAATTGCAAATTAAAATTAAATACTTGGTTTTAAATCAACTATCTGTACCTCGTTGAAACAGTAAGTAATACTCTAATAGAGAGTAATACTCTCCTAATATTGATTAGGAGAGAATTTCTGTTTTTATTGCATATTTCGACGTTTCAGCCAGATTAGAGCAGTTTTACGAATTCAGAACGGAAAACGGAAATTCAGGAACATTTTAGGTAATTCTAAAGAAAACACATTGTTTTTTATCATTTGAATTGTAAACATCGTTTTCACATGCCTTTTTAATGATCAAAATAATTCGCAACCTCTCTCTATGATTTGAAGTAAAAATCCTCGAATTTGGTATTATAGTGACATTTTTTACGTTTTTCATGTAAGGTGATTTTAGGTAAAAAGGTTCGAACCTACTAATATTTTGATACTACTTCATCTTGTCTCTCTATTTGTGATTTTGCCTACAAATCTCAGAATTTCACATAATATTGCGTTGTTAAGCAAGTTTTCTTGCAATGTGGCTTGTTCATAAAATCATCGAATTTAGCAATATTTTGAGGTTTTTCATCGTTGTTTCACAGGAACAACTGCTTTAATCTAATGAGATTTTATCCAAATATCAACGATTTAGGCTATATTTGGCCGTTTTTTCACATTTTCAAGCATTTTCGGTTTATTGCGATTAATTCATTAAATTTACGATAAATATGATGCAAACACGTAATGAATTTCAAATTACCCTTAAAAATTTGATTATCAATCAACTATTTGTACCTTTTTAAAATAGTGAGTCAGGTATTGATTAAGAAAGATTTTCTGTTTTTATTGCATATTTCGACGTTTCAACCGGATTAGACCAATTTTACGAGTACCTCTTCTCTCAGAGACCCTGAACTTGGCTCCAAAATATGGATCAAGCATCGAATTTGGGATGTTTGGGATATTTTGAAAACTGCAGAGAGGGTTTGGGCAAAATGTGATCCATCGCTACTCTCAGTAATTGTCATATTTTCGGTATAAAATGTCCTAATTTAAACTGCAAATACGTGAAGAGAGCTAGAATTTGCCTCCAGAATATGGCTCAAGGGTGGAATTTGGGATGTTTGGGATATTTTGAAAACTGCGGGGTTTTGGGGAAAATGTGACCTTTCGACGCTTACAGTCATTTGCATATTTTTGGTATAAAATATCGTAATTTCGAATTGCGAATACTTCCAGAGAACCAGAATTTGGCTTCAAAATAAGGCTCAAGGGTCGAATTTGGGATGTTTGGGATATTTTGAAAACTGCAAGCAGGGTTTGGGCAAAATGTGATCCATAGCCGATCTAAGTAATTGGCATATTTTTGGTATAAAAAGTCCAAATTTAAAACTGAGAATACGTGCAGAGAGCCAGAATTTGGCTCCAAAATATGGCTCAAGCGTCGAATTGTCGTGTTTGGGATATTTTGAAAACTGCAGGGGGTTTTGGGCAAAATGTGACCCTTCGCTGCTCTCAGTAATTGGCCTATTTTCGGTATAAAAAGTCGTACTTTCTAACTGCGAATACGTGCAGAGAGCCAGAATTTGGCTCCAAAATATGGCTCAAGCGTCGAATTTGGGATGTTTGGGATATTTTGAAAACTGCAGGGAGGGTTTTGGCAAAATGTGATCTATCGTCGATTTCAGTAATTGGCACATTTTCGGCATAAAAAGTCCTAATTTCAAACTGAAATTACGTGCAAATAGCCAGAATTTGGCTCCAAAATATAGCTCCAGGGTCGAATTTGGGATGTTTGGGATAGTTTGAAAACTGCAGGGGGTTTTGGGCAAAAATGTGACCCATCGCCGCTCTCAGTAATTGGCATATTTTCGGAATAAAAATTCGTAATTTCAAACTGCGAATACGTACAGAGAGTCAGAATTTGGCTCCAAAATATGGCTCAAGCCTCGAATTTGGGATCTTTGAGATATTTTCAAAACTGCAGGGAGGGTTTGGGCAAAATGTGATTTTCGGTATAAAAGTCCTAATTTAAACTGCGAATACGTGCAGAGAGCCAGAATTTGCCTCCAAAATATGGCTCAAGGGTGGAACTTGGGATGTTTGGGTAATTTTGAAAACTGCTAGGATTTTAGGCAAAATGAGACCCTTCGCCGCTCTCAGTAATTGGCATATTTTCGGAATAAAAAGTCGTAATTTCAAACTGCGAATACTTGCAGAGAGCCAGAATTTATCTCCAAAATATGGCTCAAGCGTCGAATTTTGGATGTTTGCAATATTTTGAAAACTGCATGGCGGGGTTTGGGCAAAGTGTGACCCATCGCCGCTCTAATTAATTGGCATATTTTCGGTATAAAAATTCGTAATTTTAAACTGCGAATACGTGCAGAGAGCCCGAATTTGGCTCTAAAATATGGCTCAAAGGTCGAATTTGGGATGTTTGGGATATTTTAAAAACTGCAGAGAGGGTTTGGGCAAAATGTGATCCATCGCCGCTTTCAGTAATTGGTATATTTTCGGTATAAAAAGTCGTAATTTCAAACTGGGAATACATGAAGAAAGCCAAAATTTCGCTCCAAAATATGGTTCACGGGTAGAATTTGGGATATTTGGGATATTTTGAAAACTGCAGGGAGGGTTTTGGCAAAATGTGATCAATCATCGATTTCAGTAGTTGGCACATTTTCTGCATAAAAAGTCCTAATTTCAAACTGAAATTACGTACAAAGAGCCAGAAATTTGCTCCAAAATATAGCTCCAGGGTCGAATTTGGGATGTTTGAGATAGTTTGAAAACTGCAATGGGTTTTGGGCAAAAATCTGACCCATCGCCGCTCTCAGTAATTGGCATATTTTCGGAATAAAAAGTCGTAATTGCAAACTGCGAATACGTGCAGAGAGTCAGAATTTGGCTCCAAAATATGGCTCAAGCGTCGAATATGGGATCTTTGAGATATTTTGAAAACTGCAGGGAGGGTTTGGGCAAAATGGGATCCATCGCCGTTTTCAGTAATTGGCTTTTTTCGGTATAAAAAGTCGTAATTTCAAACTGCGAATACGTGCAGAGAGCCAGAATTTGGCTCCAAAATATAGCTCAAGGGTCGAATTTGGGATGTTTAGGATATTTTGAGAACTGCAGGGAGGGTTTGGGCAAAATATGGTCCATCGCCGCTCTCAGTAATTGGCATATTTTTGGTATAAAATGTTGAAATTTCAAACTGCTTATACCTGCACATAGCCACAATGTGGCTCCAAAATATGGCTCAATCGTCGGATTTGGGATGTTTGCGATATTTTGAAACCTTCATGGCGGGGTTTGGGCAAAATGTGACCCATCGCCGCTATAATTATTTGGCATATTTTCGGTATAAAAAGTCGTAATTCGAAACGTCGAATACGTGCAGAGAGCCAGAATTTGCCTCCAAGATATGGCTCAATCGAAGAATTTGGGATGTTTGGGATATTTTGAAAACTGCAGGGAGGGTTTTGGCAAAATGTGACCCATCGCCGCTCACAGTAATTGGCATACTTTCGGTATAAAAAGACGTAATTTCAAACTGGGAAAACATGAAGAAAGCCAAAATTTGGCTCCAAAATATGGCTTACGAGTCGAATTTGGGATGTTTGGGATATTCTGAAAACTGCAGAGAGGGTTTGGGCAAAATGTGATCCATCGCCGCTTGCAGTAATTGGCATATAGTCGGTATAAAAAGTCGTAATTTCAAACTGGGAATGCATGAAGAAAGCAAAAATTTGGCTCCAAAATATGGCTCACGGGTCGTATTTCGGATGTTTGGGATATTTTGAAAACTGCAGGGAGGGTTTGGGCAAAATGTGATCTATCGCTGATCTTAGTAATTGGCATATTTTTGGTATAAAAATCTGAATTTCAAAGTTCAAATACGTGCAGAGAACCAGAATTTGGCTAAAAAATATAGCTCATGGGTCGAATTTGGGATGTTTGGGATATTTTGAAAACTGCAGGGCGGTTTGGGCAAAATGCGACCCATCGCCGCTCTCAGTTATTGGCATATTTACGGTACAAAATGACGTATTTTTAAACTGCAAATGCGTGCAGCTAGCCAGAATTTGGCGCCAAATTATGGCTTAAGCGTCGAATTTGGGATGTTCGGGATATTTTGAAAACTGCAGGGAGGGTTTGGTCAAAATGTGATCCATCCCTGCTCTCAGTATCTGGCATATTTTCGATAACAAATGTCGTAATTTCAAACTGCGAATACGTGCAGAGCCTAAATGTGATCCATCGCATTGGCTCCAAAATATGGCTCAAGCGTCGACTCTGGGATGTTTGGGTTAGTTTGAAAACTGCAGGGACGGTTTGGACAAAATGGGATCTATCGCCGTTTTCAGTAATTGGCATTTTTTCGGTATAAAATGACGTAATTTCAAACTGCGAATACGTGCAGAGAGCCCGAATTTGCCTCCAAAATATGGCTCAAGCGTCGAATTTGGGATGTTTGGGATATTATAAAACTGCAGGAGGGGTTTGGGCAAAATGTGATCCATCGCGGCTTTCAGTAATTGGTATATTTTTGGCAAAATATGCCCCATCGCCGCTCTCAGTAATTGGCGAATTTTGGAATAAAAAGTCGTAATTTCAAACTGCAAATACGAGCAGAGATCCTGAATTTGGCTCTAAAATATGGCTCAAGCGTCGAATTCGGGATGTTTGGGATGTTTTGAAAACTTCGTGAAAGGTTTGTGCAAAATGTGATCCATCGCTGCTTTCAGTAAATGGAATATTTTCGGTATAAAATGAAATAATTTCAAACTGATAATACGTGCAGAAAGCCAGGATTTGGCTCCAAAATATGGCTCAAGCGTGGAATTTAGGATGTTTGGGATATTTTGAAAACTGCAGGAAGGGTTTGGGCAAAATGTGATCCATCTCCGCTTTCAGTAATTGTAATATTTTCGGTATAAAAAGTCGTAATTTCAAACTGCGAATACGTGCAGAAAGCAAGAATTTGTTTCCAAAATATAGCTCAAGGGTCGAATTTGGGATGTTTGGGATATTTTGCAAACTGCAGGGGAGGGATTTTGCAAAATGTGACCCATCGCTGCTTTCAGTAATTGTCATATTTACGGTATAAAAAGTCGTAATTTCAAACTGCGAATACGTGCAGAAAGCCAGAATTTGACTCCAAAATATGCCTCATGGATCGAATTTGGGATGTTTGGGATATTTTGGAAACTGCAGGGGGGGTTTGGGCAAAATGTGTCCCATCGCTGCTTTCATTAATTGACATATTTTCAGTATAAAAAGTCGTAATTTCAAACTGCGAATATGTGCAGAGAGCCACAATTTGGCTCTAAATTATGGCTCACGGGTAGAATTTGGGATGTTTGGGATATTTTGAAAACTGCAGGGAGGGTTTGGGCAAAATGTGATCCATCGCCGCTCTCAGTAATTGGCATATTTTCAGTATAAAAAGTCGTTAATTCCAACTGCGAATACGTGCAGAGATCCAGATTTTGGTTTCAAAATAATTCTCAAGAGTCGAATTTGGGATGTTTGGGATATAATGAAAACTGCAAGGAAGGTTTGGGCACAATGTGATCCATTGCCGCTCTCAGTAATTGGCATATTTTCGGTATAAAAAGTCGTAATTTCAAACTGCGAATACCTGCAAAGAGCCAGAATTTATGTCCAAAATATGGCTCAAGCATAAAATTTGGAGTGTTTGGGATTTTTTGAAAACTGCAGGGAGGGTTTGGTCAAAATGAGATCCATCGCCGCTCTCAGTAATTGGCATATTCTCGGTATAAAAAGTCGTAATTTCAAACTGCGAATACGTGCAGAGAGCCAGAATTTGGCTCCAAAATATGAATCAAGCGTCGAATTTGGGATGTTTGGGATATATTGAAAACTTCCGGGAGGGTTTGGGCAATATGATCCATCGCTGCTTGCAGTAATTTGCATATTTTCGGTATAAAACGTCGTAATTTCAAACTGCGAATACGTGCAGAAAGCCAGAATTTGGCTCAAAAATATGGCTCAAGCGTCGAATTTGGGATGTTTTGGATATTTGAAAACTGCAAGGAAGGTTTGGGAAAAATATGATCCATCGCTGCGCTCAATAATTGGCATATTTTCGGTATAAAAAGTCGTAATTTCAAACTGGGAATACGTGCAGAGAGCCAGAATTTGGCTTCAAAATATGGCTCAAGGGTCGACATTTGGATGTTTTGGATATTTTGAAAACTGCAGGGAGGGTTTGGGCAAAATGTGATCCAACGCCGCTATCAGTAATTGGCATTTTTTCGGTATAAAAAGTCGTAATTTCAAACTGCGAATACGTGCAGACAGCCAGAATTTGGCTCCAAAATATAGCTCAAGGGTCGAATTTGGGATGTTTGGGATATTTTGAAACTGCAGGGGGGTTTTGGCAAAATGTGACCCATCGCCGCTCTCAGTAATTGGCATATTGTCGGTATAAAATGAAATAATTTTAAACTCCGAATACGTGCAGAGAGCCCAAATTTGGCTCCAAAATATGTCTCAAGCGTCGAATTGGGGGTGTTAGGGATAATTTAAAAACTGCAGGGGGGGGGGGGGGGTTGAGCAAAATGTGACCTATCGCTGCTTGCAGTAATTTGCATATTTTTGGTATAAAATGTCGTAATTTAAACCTGCGAATATGTGCAGAGAGGCAGAATTTGGCTCCAAAATATGGCTCACGGGTCGAATTTGGGATGTTTGGTATATTTTGAAAACTGCAGGGGGGTTTGTGCAAAATATGGACCTATCGCTGCTTTCAGTAATTGGCATATTTTCAGTATAAAAAGTCGTAATTTCAAACAGCGAATACGTGCAGAGAGCCAGAATTTGGCTCAAAAATATGGCTCAAGCGTAAAATTTGTTATGTTTGGGATATTTTGAAAACTACAAGGAGGGTTTGGGCAGAATGTGATCCATCGCCGCTCTCAGTAATTGGCATATTTTCGGTATAAAAAGTCGTAATTTAAAACTCCGAATACGTGCAGAGAGCCAGAATTTGGCTTCAAAATATGGCTCAAGGGTCGACATTTGGATGTTTTGGATATTTTGAAAACTGCAGGGAGGGTTTGGGCAAAATGTGATCCATCGCCTCTCTCAGTAATTGGCATTTTTTCGGTATAAAAAGTCGTAATTTCAAACTGCGAATACGTGCAGAGAGCCAGAATTTGGCTCCAAAATATAGCTCAAGGGTCGAATTTGGGATATTTGGGATATTTTGAAACTGCAGGGGGGTTTTGGCAAAATGTGACCCATCGCTGCTCTCAGTAATAGGCATATTGTCAGTATAAAATGAAATAATTTTAAACTCCGAATACTTGTAGAGAGCCCGAATTTGGCTCCAAAATATGTCTCAAGCGTCGAATTGGGGTTGTTAGGGATAATTTAAAAACTGCAGGGTTGGTGGTTTGAGCAAAATGTGACCTATCGCTGCTTGCAGTAATTTGCATATTTTTGGTATAAAATGTCGTAATTTAAACTTGGGAATATGTGCAGAGAGGCAGAATTTGGCTCCAAAATATGGCTCACGGGTCGAATTTGGGATGTTTGATATATTTTGAAAACTGCAGGGGGGTTTGTACAAAATATGGACCTATCGCTGCTTTCAGTAATTGGCATATTTTCAGTATAAAAAGTCGTAATTTCAAACAGCGAATACGTGCAGAGAGCCAGAATTTGGCTCCAAAATATGACTCAAGCGTCCAATTTGGAATGTTTGGGATATTTTGAAAACTGCAAGGAGGGTTTGGGCAAAATGTGATCCATCGCCGCTTTCAGTAATTGGCATATTTTCGGTATAAAAAGTCGTAATTTCAAACTGCGAATACATGCAGAGAGCCAGAATTTGGCTCAAAAATATGGCTCAAGCGTCAAATTTGTTATGTTTGGGATATTTTGAAAACTGCAGGGAGGGTTTGGGCAGAATGTGATCCATCGAAGCATTCAGTAATTGGCATATTTTGGGTATAAAAATTCGTAATTTCAAACTGCCAATACGTGCAGACAGCTAGAATTTAGCTCCAAAATATAGCTCAAGGGTCGAATTTGGGATGTATGGGATATTTTGAAACTGCAGGGGGGTTTTGGCAAAATGTGACCCATCGCCGCTCTCAGTAATTGGGATATTGTCGGTATAAAATGAAATAATTTTAAACTGCGAATACGTGCAGAAAGCCAGAATTTGGCTCAAAAATATGGCTCAAGCGTCAAATTTGTTATGTTTGGGATATTTTGAAAACTGCAAGGAGGGTTTGGGCAGAATGTGATCCATCGCCGCTCTCAGTAATTGGCATATTTTCGGTATAAAAAGTCGTAATTTAAAACTGCGAATACGTGCAGAGAGCCAGAATTTGGCTTCAAAATATGGCTCAAGGGTCGACATTTCGATGTTTTGGATATTTTGAAAACTGCAGGGAGGGTTTGGGCAAAATGTGTCCATCGCCTCTCTCAGTAATTGGCATTTTTTCGGTATAAAAAGTCGTAATTTCAAACTGCGAATACGTGCAGAGAGCCAGAATTTGGCTCCAAAACATAGCTCAAGGGTCGAATTTGGGATATTTGGGATATTTTGAAACTGCAGGGGGGTTTTGGCAAAATGTGACCCATCGCCGCTCTCAGTAATAGGCATATTGTCAGTATAAAATGAAATAATTTTAAACTCCGAATACGTGCAGAGAGCCCGAATTTGGCTCCAAAATATGTCTCAAGCGTCGAATTGGGGTTGTTAGGGATAATTTAAAAACGGCAGGGGGGGGGGGGGTTTGAACAAAATGTGACCTATCGCTGCTTGCAGTAATTTGCATATTTTTGTATAAAATGTCGTAATTTAAACCTGCGAATATGTGCAGAGAGGCAGAATTTGGCTCCAAAATATGGCTCAAGGGTCGAATTTGGGATGTTTGGTATATTTTGAAAACTGCAGGGGGGTTTGTGCAAAATATGGACCTATCGCTGCTTTCAGTAATTGGCATATTTTCAGTATAAAAAGTCGTAATTTCAAACAGCGAATACGTGCAGAGAGCCAGAATTTGGCTCAAAAATATGGCTCCAGCGTAAAATTTGTTATGTTTGGGATATTTTTAAAACTACAAGGAGGGTTTGGGCAGAATGTGATCCATCGCCGCTCTCAGTAATTGGCATATTTTCGGTATAAAAAGTCGTAATTTAAAACTCCGAATACGTGCAGAGAGCCAGAATTTGGCTTCAAAATATGGCTCAAGGGTCGACATTTGAATGTTTTGGATATTTTGAAAACTGCAGGGAGGGTTTGGGCAAAATGTGATCCATCGCCTCTCTCAGTAATTGGCATTTTTTCGGTATAAAAAGTCGTAATTTCAAACAGCGAATACGTGCAGAGAGCCAGAATTTGGCTCCAAAATATAGCTCAAGGGTCGAATTTGGGATATTTGGGTTATTTTGAAACTGCAGGGGGGTTTTGGCAAAATGTGACCCATCGCTGCTCTCAGTAATAGGCATATTGTCAGTATAAAATGAAATAATTTCAAACAGCGAATACGTGCAGAGAGCCAGAATTTGGCTCCAAAATATGACTCAAGCGTCCAATTTGGAATGTTTGGGATATTTTGAAAACTGCAAGGAGGGTTTGGGCAAAATGTGATCCATCACCGCTTTCAGTAATTCACATATTTTCGGTATAAAAAGTCGTAATTTCAAACTGCGAATACATGCAGAGAGCCAGAATTTGGCTCAAAAATATGGCTCAAGGGTCAAATTTGTTATGTTTGGGATATTTTGAAAACTGCAGGGAGGGTTTGGGCAGAATGTGATCCATCGAAGCATTCAGTAATTGGCATATTTTGGGTATAAAAATTCGTAATTTCAAACTGCCAATACGTGCAGACAGCTTGAATTTGGCTCCAAAATATAGCTCAAGGGTCGAATTTGGGATGTTTGGGATATTTTGAAACTGCAGGGGGGTTGTGGCAAAATGTGACCCATCGCCGCTCTCAGTAATTGGGATATTGTCGGTATAAAATGAAATAATTTTAAACTGCGAATATATGCAGAAAGCCAGAATTTGGCTCAAAAATATGGCTCAAGCGTCAAATTTGTTATGTTTGGGATATTTTGAAAACGGCAAGGAGGGTTTGGGCAGAATGTGATCCATCGCCGCTCTCAGTGATTGGCATATTTTCGGTATAAAAAGTCGTAATTTAAAACTGTGAATACGTGCAGAGAGCCAGAATTTGGCTTCAAAATATGGCTCAAGGGTTGACATTTGGATGTTTTGGATATTTTGAAAACTGCAGGGAGGGTTTGGGCAAAATGTGATCCATCGCCTCCCTCAGTAATTGGCATTTTTTCGGTATAAAAAGTCGTAATTTCAAACTGCGAATACGTTCAGAGAGCCAGAATTTGGCTCAAAAAATGTGGCTCAAGCGTCAAATTTGTTATGTTTGGGATATTTTGAAAACTGCAGGGAGGGTTTGGGCAGAATGTGATCCATCGAAGCATTCAGTAATTGGCATATTTTGGGTATAAAAATTCGTAATTTCAAACTGCCAATACGTGCAGACAGCTTGAATTTGGCTCCAAAATATAGCTCAAGGGTCGAATTTGGGATGTTTGGGATATTTTGAAACTGCAGGGGGGTTTTGGCAAAATGTGACCCATCGCCGCTCTCAGTAATTGGGATATTGTCGGTATAAAATGAAATAATTTTAAACTGCAAATATGTGCAGAAAGCCAGAATTTGGCTCAAAAATATGGCTCAAGCGTCAAATTTGTTATGTTTGGGATATTTTGAAAACTGCAAGGAGGGTTTGGGCAGAATGTGATCCATCGCCGCTCTCAGTGATTGCATATTTTCGGTATAAAAAGTCGTAATTTAAAACTGTGAATACGTGCAGAGAGCCAGAATTTGGCTTCAAAATATGGCTCAAGGGTTGACATTTGGATGTTTTGGATATTTTGAAACTGCAGGGAGGGTTTGGGCAAAATGTGATCCATCGCCTCTCTCAGTAATTGGCATTTTTTCGGTATAAAAAGTCGTAATTTCAAACTGCGAATACGTGCAGAGAGCCAGAATTTGGCTCCAAAATATAGCTCAAGGGTCGAATTTGGGATGTTTGGGATATTTTGAAACTGCAGGGGGGTTTTGGCAAAATGTGACCCATCGCCGCTCTCAGTAATTGGCATATTGTCGGTATAAAATGAAATAATTTTAAACTCCGAATACGTGCAGAGAGCCCAAATTTGGCTCCAAAATATGTCTCAAGCGTCGAATTGGGGGTGTTAGGGATAATTTAAAACTGCATGGGGGGGGGGGGGGTTTGAGCAAAATGTGACCTATCGCTGCTTGCAGTAATTTGAATATTTTTGGTATAAAAATGTCGTAATTTAAACCTGCGAATATGTGCAGCGAGGCAGAATTTGGCTCCAAAATATGGCTCACGGGTGCGAATTTGGGATGTTTGGTATATTTTGAAAACTGCAGGGGGGTTTTGTGCAAAATATGGACCTATCGCTGCTTTCAGTAATTGGCATATTTTCAGTATAAAAAGTCGTAATTTCAAACAGCGAATACGTGGCAGAGAGCCAGAATTTGGCTCCAAAATATGACTCAAGCGTCCAATTTGGGATGTTTGGGATATTTTGAAAACTGGAAGGAGGGTTTGGGCAGAATGTGATCCATCGCCGCTCTCAGTGATTGGCATATTTTCGGTATAAAAAGTCGTAATTTAAAACTGCGAATACGTGCAGAGAGCCTGAATTTGGCTTCAAAATATGGCTCAAGGGCTGACATTTGGATGTTTTGGATATTTTGAAAACTGCAGGAAGGGTTTTGGGCAAAATGTGATCCATCGCCTCTCTCAGTAATTGGCATTTTTTCGGTATAAAAAGTCGTAATTTCAAACTGCGAATACGTGCAGACAGCCAGAAATTTGGCTCCAAAATATAGCTCAAGGGTCGAATTTGGGATATTTGGGATATTTTGAAACTGCAGGGGGGTTTTGGCAAAATGTGACCCATCGCTGCTCTCAGTAATAGGCATATTTGTCAGTATAAATGAAATGATTTTAAACTCCGAATACGTGCAGAGAGCCCGAATTTGGCTCCAAAATATGTCTCAAGCGTCGAATTGGGGTTGTTAGGGATAATTTTAAAAACTGAAGGGGGGGGGGGGGGTTGAGCAAAATGTGACCTATCGCTGCTTTGCAGTAATTTGCATATTTTTGGTAAAAAATATCGTAATTTAAACCTTGGGAATATGTGCAGAGAGGCAGAATATGGCTCCAAAATATGGCTCACGGGTCGAATTTGGGATGTTTGATATATTTTGAAACTGCAGGGGGGTTTGTACAAAATATGGACCTATCGCTGCTTCAGTAATTGGCATATTTTCAGTATAAAAAGTCGTAATTTAAAAACTGCAAATACGTGCATGAGAGCCAGAATTTGGCTTCAAAATATGGCTCAAGGGTCGACATTTGGATGTTTTGGATATTTTGAAAACTGCAGGAGGGTTTGTACAAAATATGGACCTTATCGCTGCATTCAGTAATTGCATATTTTCAGTATAAAAAGTCGTAATTTCAAACAGCGAATACGTGCAGAGAGCCAGAATTGGCTCCAAAATATGACTCAAGCTTCCAATTTGGAATGTTTGGGATATTTTGAAAACTGCAAGGAGGGTTTGGGCAAAATGTGATCCATCGCCGCTTTCAGTAATTGGCATATTTTCGGTATAAAAAGTCGTAATTTCAAACTACGAATACATGCAGAGAGCCAGAATTTGGCTCAGAAATATGGCTCAAGCGTCAAATTTGTTATGTTTGGGATATTTTGAAAACTGCAGGGAGGGTTTGGGCAGAAGTGATCCATCGAAGCATTCAGTAATTGGCATATTTTGGGTATAAAAATTCGTAATTTCAAACTGCCAATACGTGCAGACAGCTATAATTTGGCTCCAAAATATAGCTCAAGGGTCGAATTTGGGATGTTTGGGATATTTTGAAACTGCAGGGGGGTTTTGGCAAATGTGACACATCGCCGCTCTCAGTAATTGGGATATTGTCGGTATAAAATGAAATAATTTTAAACTGTGAATACGTGCAGAAAGCCAGAATTTTGGCTCAAAATATGGTTCAAGCGTCAAATTTGTTATGTTTGGGATATTTTGAAAACTGCAAGGAGGGTTTGGGCAGAACGTGATCCATCGCCGCTCTCAGTAATTGGCATATTTTCGGTATAAAAAGTCGTAATTTAAAACTGCGAATAAGTGCAGAGAGCCAGAATTTAGCTTCAAAAATATGGCTCAAGGGTCGACATTTGGATGTTTTGGATATTTTGAAAACTGCAGGGAGGGTTTGGGCAAAATGTGATCCATCGCCTCTCTCAGTAATTGGCATTTTTTCGGTATAAAAAGTCGTAATTTCAAACTGCGAATACGTGCAGGAGAGCCAGAATTTGGCTCCAAAATATAGCTCAAGGGTCGAATTTGGGATATTTGGGATATTTTGAAACTGCAGGGGGGTTTTGGCAAAATGTGACCCATCGCCGCTCTCAGTAATAGGCATATTGTCAGTATAAAATGAAATAATTTTTAAACTCCGAATACGTGCAGAGAGCCCGAATTTGGCTCCAAAATATGTCTCAAGCGTCGAATTGGGGTTGTTAGGGATAATTTAAAAACTGCAAGGGGGGGGGGGGGGGTTTGAACAAAATGTGACCTATCGCTGCTTGCAGTAATTTGCATATTTTTGTATAAAATGTCGTAATTTAAACCTGCGAATATATGCAGAGAGGCAGAATTTGGCTCCAAAATATGGCTCACGGGTCGAATTTGGGATGTTTGGTATATTTTGAAAACTGCAGGGGGGTTTGTGCAAAATATGGACCTATCGCTGCTTTCAGTAATTGGCATATTTTCAGTATAAAAAGTCGTAATTTCAAACAGCGAATACGTGCAGAGAGCCAGAATTTGGCTCCAAAATATGACTCAAGCGTCCAATTTGGGATGTTTGAGATATTTTGAAAACTGCAAGGAGGGTTTGGGCAAAATGTGATCCATCGCCTCTTTCGGTAATGGCATATTTTCGGTATAAAAAGTCGTAATTTCAAACTGCTAATACGTGCAGACAGCTAGAATTTGGCTCCAAAATATAGCTCAAGGGTCGAATTTGGGATGTTTGGGATATTTGGAAACTGCAGGGGGGTTTGTGCAAAATGTGACCTATCGCTGCTTTCAGTAATTGGCATATTTTCAGTATTAAAAGTCTTAATTTCAAACTGCGAATACGTGCAGAGAGCCAGAATTTGGCTCCAAAATATGACTCAAGCGTCCAATTTGGGATGTGTGGGATATTTTGAAAACTGCAAGGAGGGTTTGGGCAAAATGTGATCCATCGCCGCTTTCAGTATTTGGCATATTTTCGGAATAAAAAGTCGGAATTTCAAACTGCGAATACGTGCAGAGAGCGAGAATTTGGCTCAAAATATGGCTCAAGCGTCAAATTTGTTGTTTGGGATATTTTGAAAACTGCAGGGAAGTTTTGGTCAAAATGTGATCAATCGCCGCTCTAAGTAATTGGCTTATTTTCGGTATAAAAAGTCGTAATTTCAAACTGCGAATACGTGCAGAGAGCCAGAATTTGGCTTCAAAATATAGCTCAAGGGTCGACTTTTGGATTTTTGGATATTTTGAGAACTGCAGGGAGGGTTTGGGCAAAATGTGATTAATCGTCGCTCTCAGTAATTGGCATATTTTCGGTATAAAAAGTCGTAATTTCAAACTGCGAATACATGCAGAGAGCCAAAATTTGGTTTCAAAATAATTCTCAAGAGTCGAATTTGGGATGTTTGGGATATAATGAAAACTGCAGGGAAGGTTTGGGCACAATGTGATCCATTGCCGCTCTCAGTAATTGCCATATTTTCGGTATAAAAAGTCGTAATTTCAAACTGCGAATACGTGCAAAGAACCAGAATTTATGTCCAAAATATGGCTCAAGCGTAAAGTTTAGGGTGTTTGGGATATTTTGAAAACTGCAGGGAGAGTTTGGGCAAAATGTGATCCATCGCCGCTCTCAGTAATTGGCCTATTTGCGGTATAAAAAGTCGTATTTTTAAACTGCGAATACGTGCAGAGATCCTTAATTTGGCTCCAAAATATGAATCAAGCGTCGAATTTGGGATGTTTGGGATATTTTGAAAACTGCAAGGAGGGGAGGGCGGGGGGGGGGGGGGGTTTGCAAAATGTTACTCACCGCTGCTCTCAGTAATTGGCATATTGTCGGTATCTTTTGAGTCTCTTCATCCCTCTCTTAAGCCTCTGCATCCCCTGTCTTGAGCCTCTGCATCGCTCTCTTGAGTCTCTTCATCCCTCTCTTAAGATTCTGCATCATTCTCTTCAGCCTCTGCATCACTCTTTTAAGCCTCTGCATCATTCTTTTCAGCCTCTGCATCCCCTCTAAAGCCTCTGCATCACTCTCTTGAGCCTCTGCATCACTCTCTTGAGGCTCTGCATCACTCTCTTATGACTCTGCATCACTCTATTGAGCTTCTGCATCACTCTCTTGAGCCTCTACATCCCTCTCTTGAGCCTCTGCCTCACTCGTAAGCCTCTGCATCACTCTCTTGAGCCTCTGCTTAACTCTCTTGAGTCTCTGCATCACTCTCTTGAGCCTCTGCATCCTCTCTTGAGCCTCTGAACCCCTCTCCTGAGCCTCTGCATCTCTCTCTTGAGCCTCTGCATCACTCTCTTCATCCTCTGCATCCCTCTCTTGAGCCTCTGCATCACTCTCTTGAGCCTTTGCATCCCTCTCTTAAGCCTCTGCATCACTCTCTTGAGCCTCTGCATCACTCTCTTGAGCCTCTGCATCACTCGCTTGAGCCTCTGCATCACTCTCTTGATCCTCTGCATCATCTCTTGAGCCTCTGCATCCCTCTCTTAAGCCTCTGCAACACTCTCTTAAGCCTCTGCATCCTTCTCTTGAGCCTCTGAATCTCTCTCATGAACCTCTGCATCACTCTCTTGAGCCTCTGCATAACTCTCTTCTTCCTCTACATCCTTCTCTTGAGCATCTGCATCACTCTCTTGGGCACCTGCATCCATCTCTTGAGCCTCTGCATCACACTCTTGAGCGTCTGCATCACCTCTTAAGCCTCTGCATCCCTATTTTGAGCTTCTGCAGAGGCTCAAGTGAGGAATGCAGAGGCAAAAGAGAGGGATGCAGAGGCTCTTGAGAGTGATGCAGAGACTCAAGAGAGGGATGCAGAGGCTTAAGCGAGTGATGCAAAGGCTCAAGAGAGGGATGCAAAGGCTCATGAGTGAGATGCAGGAGTTCAAGAGAGAGATGCAGAGGCTCGAGAGAGGGATGCAGAGGCTCAAGTGAATGATTTAGAGGCTTAAGAGAGGGATGCAGAGGCTCAAGAGAATGATGCAGAGGCTCAAGAGAGTGATGCAGAGGATCAAGAGGGTGATGGAGAGGCTCAAGAGTGATGCAGAGGATCAAGAGAGTTGCAGAGGCTCGAGAGAGTGATGCAGAGAATCAAGAGAGTGATGCAGAGGCTCGAGAGAGTTATGTAGAGGCCTCAAGAGAGGGATTCAGAGGCTCAGAGAGTGATGCAGAGGCTCAAGAGAGGGATGCAGAGGCTCAAGGGAGTGATGCAGAGGCTTGAGAGAGGGATGCAGGGGCTCAAGACAGTTATGCAGAGGCTCAAGAGAGTGATGCAGAGGCTTAAGAGAGTGATGCAGAGGCTTAAAAGAGGGATGCAGAGGCTCAAGAGAGTGATGCAGAGGCTCAAGAGAGTGATGAAGAGGGTCAAGAGAGTGATGCAGAGGCTTTAGAGAGGGATGCAGAGGCTCAAGAGAGGGATGCAGAGGCTTGAGCGAGTGATGCAAAGGCTTAAAAGAGGGATGCAGAGGCTCAAGAGAGTGATGCAGAGGCTGAAGAGAGTTATGCAGAGGCTCAAGAGAGCGATGCAGAGGCTTACGAGAGTGATGCAGATGATCAAGAGAGGGATGCAGAGGCTTAAGAGAGTGATGCAGAGGCTGAAGAGAGTGTTGCAGAGGCTTAAGAGAGGGATGCAGAGGCTCAAGAGAGTGATGCAGAGGCTCAAGAGAGTGATGCAGAGGGTCAAGAGAGTGATGCAGAGGCTTTAGAGAGGGATGCAGAGGCTCAAGAGAGGGATGCAGAGGCTTAAGCGAGTGATGCAAAGGCTCAAGAGAGGGATGCAAAGGCTCATGAAAGGGATGGAGGAGTTCAAGAGAGAGATGCAGGGGCTCAAGAAAGGGATGCAGAGGCTTAAGAAAGTGATGCAGAGGCTGAAGAGAGTAATGCAGAGGCTCTTGAGAGTGATGCAGAGACTCAAGAGAGTGATGCAGAGGCTCAAGAGAGTGATGCAGAGGATCAAGAG